>NC_089750.1:68452206-68504706 GCF_040412425.1 Macrobrachium rosenbergii
ACGGATATCAAATGTTAAAAAGAGCTGTAGTAATGCCTGAAACTAGCGACTAACGCAAGAAAAATTATCCCCTTCATAGAAGGGGAACTGTAGGTATATCTTGGTTTACATCGGTTTTTCCTCAACATCCTTATTGATAATTAGTCGCGCTTCTTCGTTCACCACCGTGTTCGGTATTAAGTGCTTTCATATCTGGAGTTTATCGTGGAGAACTTCCAAAGAACCATACAAAGACGTCTGATTAAACCTTAACTATTTCATCGATTAGTCAGCATAAAAATAAGTATACCTTAGTTTTACCAGAACACTGAGCTGATTAGCAGCTTTCCTAGGGCTGGCCCGAAGGATTAGACTTATTTTACGTGGCTAAGAACCAGTTGGTTACCTGGCAACGGGACCTACAGCTTATTGTGGAATCCGGACCACATTATAGCGAGCAATGAATAGCATTGTGTAATTTATGTAACCGGGACTAATTCGTTGACCTGTTACTGACTGACTGAACATTATTTCAACAAAAGTAATATCAGTACTGACTAAAGCGATAATACTTATTAGTGTATTGGTTAGTTATATACCATACAAACACTAAACTGATGTTGTTCCAACCCAAACAGAATAATAGCAATAACAACAGTTTATGATACTACTGTAACGCTGATTTATATACCATAAAAACACTAAAACACTAAACATTTCCTACCAGAGGTTTTCCCTGTACCTCCAAATCCCTCATAATGCCTGGGGACCCTCCAGAAAGACCCAGTGTGGTCTTTCCCGCGACAACTTTGTCCAATGTTAATCCAACTTTGTTTGCATTCTTTCCGACACTCTTCCCAAGTGCCACTTCCTTGTTTACCTGTGTTTACTTAACCCCCTGTGAAGATGAACTGTCGTGTTTGACTCCTCTTGGAAGAATTGGCGAACTTTAAAAAGAGTTCTTTTACTGGCAGGTTCAGAGAGGCGTGAATTTGCCTTCTGATCGCCCCACACACACACACACTTGCCCCAAGTTCCTATTATTGAACCGCTGTGGGGCTTCCGTTTCCTACTGCAATCTGTATTTTTGTCTCTTCCAAAATGGGTTTTTGCTTGCGTATACTGTTTATAGTATGTTCATGCTTTCTGTGGTATTTTTTTAATGTATGAGGCTATTTTTTTTTTACGTATATTTTTCCTTAGTGCATTCGTGCTGCTCTGATATCTATTTTTTCGTTTTCTATTTGATATGTATGTCGTTGAGCCTCTCTCTCTCTCTCTCTCTCTCTCTCTCTCTCTCTCTCTCTCTCTCTCTCTCTCTCTCTCTCTCTCTCTCTTCAATCTCAATCCATTAGTTTTTTAGACACATTTTTATCCAATCAGTCTCATCAGTTCCCTCACCAACAATTTTTTATTTTTTGTTCCTCTAAATAGCCATAGTCTGTCATCCACCACGCCCCCTCTGACTTCTATCCATACATCATCTGCCCTTCATCCATACAACACTTTTCCGTCTCCCGCCTCCAACTGACGTCTCCTGCCTCACCCGTTTCCCCCCTCTGACAGAAATCTTAGCACCGGGTAAAATACCCAAAGGGGACCTATCGAAACGGTGGCACTTTTGTTGGCTAGTGTGTGTTGGAGAAGGGGGGAGGGCAGTGGAGGAGATGGGTTGAGGGTTATAGGAATTGCTCCTCCTCCTCCTCCTCCTCCTCCTCCTCCTCCTCCCACCCTTCATCCCTTTACGGAGGGGGAAGGGGGGGGCGTTATAGGATTTGCTTCTTCCCCTCTCCTCTCTATCCCTTTAAAGGGAGAAGGAAGCCTATTGGAGTGAGATTTCAGTTTTGGTTAGTAGATCTTCCTCATCATCATTCTTCAGCCCCCTTCCCCCCCTTTTTTCCCCCTCCACCCTCAAACCCTCCCCACCCCTTATTTTTCCAGCCACACATGTATTTCCAGTCTTGTAGAGAGCGACATGACGGTCGATTTTAACGAAACCTTTCCGCCCATCCCAAAAGAGAAACAGAAGGCGCGTTAGGGCCCCTCTTCCTCGGACCATCCATTTCCCCGGCAGTAGATTATGATGAGTTCCGAGTAATTTTTTCCCGTGACACTCTTAAGGCCTCTGGAACGAGAAAAATGGACGGCGAGGACGATCGCTAAGCGTGAGAAATTTGAGGCTGGAATCGGGAGGTTGGGACCGTCTCCGCGGTTGGTGTTTAAGGTAGGCTTACGATTTATTTATGATAGGCCTCTTAACGGCGTGGTGTTTACTGCGCCACTAATAGGGGGGGATGTTTATTAAGGGGAGCAAACATCTTGCTGGCGGCTGCCTCTTGACTGTGACGGTGAAGTCGTTTGTATTCGCCTCGGGTTAATCTTTGAGTTTTTATTTATAGGCACCGTACAGGGGTAATTATAAATAAAGTTAATTGCCTGGCATAATTATGTCTGATTTACTATTGCCTAGCATAGCTATGACATTAATTTATTATATAGCGTAGTTGTGACATTAATTTATTATAACTAATTTATTTTTGTCTAGCATAATTATGACATTAATTTATTATTGTCAAGCATAATTATGACATTACTTTATTATTACATAACATGATTATGACTAATTTATTATTGTCTAGCGTAATTATGACATTAATTTATTATTGTCTAGCATAATCATGACATTAATTTACTATTGCCTAGCATATTTATGACATTATTTTATTATTGTCGAGCATGATTGTGACATGAATTTATTATTGCTTAGCGTATTATAACAAGAATTTACTATTGCCTAGCATAATTATGACATTAATTGACAGTTATTATTTATACATTTCCATTTTCGTCTGTATTTATAAGGCAAGTATCACGTAGTAGCTGTAGTTAAATTTATTACTTCAAAATATTAATCTAACATCATGTATTTCGCTTATTTTACTTTCCTTTTCCTTCGCACTCCGTCGCTCATTCCATTTCCCAGCTCCTCTATCCATTTCTTTTTTATTTACTCCTCTCTCCTGCTTATTTGTATATTTATGCGCCCGGTTGTTTATTTCCGGGTTTATACAGAGTCTGGATCATCGGGAAACGTATTTTATGTCTCCCGACCTTCCTGCCTCTGGGAGACTCTGGTCTGGTCTGGCACTACACCAGCCAGTGATTTCGTGGGTCTCTCTCTCTCTCTCTCTCTCTCTCTCTCTCTCTCTCTCTCTCTCTCTCTCTCTCTCTCTCGTGTTTGTTTGTTTTGTTTTGCTTTCTTTGTTTTGGGGTTTATAATGTGATTTAGTGCACGACAGTGTGTTATGTAACAAATTGTTTTTGCTGTATATGCTTGTTGTATGTACAATATAGATATGTGAGGATGAGGTTCGTGCGTATGTATGTATGTATGTGTGTATGTATGTATTTATGTATGTATGTATATATTATATATATGTATATAATATATATATATATGTATATGTATATATATATATATATATATATATATATATATATATATAATGTACTGTTAAAGATAAGGATTATATAAATATTATATAAATAATATAAGTATTATATAAACATTTTCAGGTATGTATACACCGCCTTGTAAATCTGCTATTTATATGATAGACCCACGCGCATAATTGTGACGTTAATTCACCATCAGTTATTATTTGCATATTCCTCTTTTCGTCTGCATTTATGCATTATATGTTTATATGGTTCTCCGGTTTTGATTACGAGGGAAAAATTTTAAATCTTGATAGTTTTTGGTGAGATAAGGACTCCTCAGAGAGAAACAAATATTATACTTGATTGTATATGATAAAAATATTGAACCAGGAGAAAATATTTCAGATTATGCATATTTCGGCGTTTTCGTTTTGGTCATCCTCAGAGCTGACAAACACACTTTTTCGCCCACATTGATCTGGATGTGGTTTTCCCACTAGTCTGTGAAAATAATGATATTGTTTCATTGTATATGATGATAATTTTAACCCGAAGAAAAACGTTTCAGATTATGTATATTCTGACTTTTTCTCTTGGTCATCCGCAGAACTGGAAAACGTATTTCTTTCGCCCACATTGATCTAGGATGTGGTTTCCCCACTGGTCTTTAAAAATAATGATATTGTTTCATTGTATGTGATGACAATTTTTGCCCGAAGAAAAAAAAAAGTTTCAGGTCATGTTTATTTTGACTCTTTCTCTTGGTCATCCTCAGAACTGGAAAACGCTTCTCTTTCTCCCACATTATTTTGGGATTTGGTTTTCCCACAGGTGTTTATAAGTCATTGCTTTTATGTTTGTTAATGTACTGTTTTAAGTGTCGGAACTTTTATCCTGAAATGGTTTAAGCCAGCGGACTGTTAGTTTCAAGGCATGTGAAGAAGATTCGACTCTTTTCATAATGGCGGTAGTTTTGTTTTTATTTTTGGGGATTTTTTCCTTTACTTAAGGTTTACTGTCGACGCGTAAAAATCTTTTCCGTTTATTTTACAAGATATAAGAAATCTGGAGGTGTAAGTGGTCTTGAAAAATAATGGTCTAAGTTCTGTTGTACTTTATTTTCCCCCTTCTTCCCTTCTCTGGCATCTAAGTAACATCTTGCGATTCACCCTCGCCTAACAATTGATTCACAGTGCAACTGCGAGATTTTCCTCCTGTTACACCTTTCAAACCTTTTACTGTCAATTTCCGTTTCAGCATTGAATGACTTCATAGGTCCCAGTGCTTGGCCTTTAGCCTAAATTCTATATTCTGCTGACAATATCCTACAGCACTTGTGGCATTGAGGTGCAGGAGATCAAATTAATCTATTTCATATTCTATTATGTCTGTTAGCATCGTCTTTCAGTAAAGAATTTCTTTAATTTCAGAAAGCACCAGAGGGCTTATACAATAGGTTGCCCAGTTCTTAGCACATACATGATTATTTATAAAATACAAGGATTTCAAAGTGCAAAGTTTCATCAGTACATCATAAAAAGTAATCTGATGCAACTGTCAGTGGAAAATGCAAATAATGCTCAATGCAATAAGTACGACGAGTGACGTGATCTATAAGCATTCATGACCTTGTTCGTTCAAGAGGAAGCTGGCGAAGTGCAGCTTAAGCTCAGTCTAGCCCCGAAATGCTTGGCCATGTTAATCGTATCAGCTAGGATTGGATAGACTGTAGCACTTTCGTCTGCCTGAATGTTAAGTGGGACATTTACAAGTAAGGGAGGAATATGGATGAAACATTTTTTTTTTAGGAGAAACGAGTAGATAAACCTACATTCCATTCCTGCGTTCATGAAACTTTCAGAGACATTTTGTCCTTGAGAATCGCATCAGCTTTCAATATTCATGCTGCAACTGGAGGGTTGCAGAGTTTCCTTGAAATACAGAGAGGTCTTTTCTTTCAGTTGTTCTTCAATAGGATTCAGTTGAATTTTATTTTATGATATCAATTTTGTAAATGCATGCACGTGTGATTTCATACAAAATTTCATATCGATGTCTCAAGTGTATATGCCAATGTGTATATACATTTTACATATACACATATATGTGTAAATATATATACTGTATATATATATTATACATACATATATATATATATATATATATATATATATATATATATATATATATATATATATATATATATATATATATATATACATACACACACACCTAATTACGCGTAGTTTACTGAAATCTATTCTATAGGTAAACATCTCAAAATACCTTATAAAGCTTTCTATAGTGCGTTACGTAGGGAAATCAAATCTCCTGTAATGTAGTATGGATCCCTTTCCTAATACCGAATGGGAAGCAGGTCTGAGACCCTCCTGTATTTTATCTGTTCCCATAAAGATACCTGTGACTTTGGGAGAAAATGCTTTTACCTCACCAATTTTAGGGAAGTTCTGCTCCCGAGGGAAAATGTCAACCACGAGTACGTGCTGCAGGTATAAAAGAAATTTCTAAGGAATAAATGGAGCACTGTAGACATTCACATCAACCTACAGATGATATTTATACACTAGAATATAAGACCATATATGCAATGTTCTACTTGAGATTAATTGGCGTTTTTGAGCATTTTTTTTAGAGTATAATCGTAAGCAGATTGTTCCTCGCCAGTAAATGTGGCAAAGAATTACAGTAGGCGAGATGCAAAGAGTGACTGGGCAAAGGTAAAATGGATGAGTATATATTTAGTTTACATTTACTCTATGGGGGATAGTGCCGTCAGTGCACCTCATGCGGTGCACTGTAGGTATTACTTAAGGTTCTTTGCAGCCTGGCTTCGTCCCCTAGCTGCAACCCCTTTCGTTCCTTTTCCTGTACCTCCTTTCATATTCTCTTTCTTCCATCTTGCTTTCCACCCTCTCCTAACAATTGATTCATAGTGCAACTGCGAGATTTTCCTCCTGTTACACCTTTCAAACCTTTTACTGTCAATTTCCGTTTCAGAGTTGAATGACCTCATAGGTTCCACTGCTTGGCCTTTTGCCTAAATTCTATATTCAGTTCTGTATTCAGTTCAGTCATTTACTTTATAAGCATATATGTCCATATATTTAAGTGATATGTATGTTAGTGCTTGGGATAGTCTCCTGTTGATATAAGCATTGAATTTAATATCTTTTAGTTAGTCGACTGTGGTGGGTAGCTTTCAGTATGGTGAAAGGCAAGGGGCTAGCAACCGTATCCCATAGTATTTATGAAAACCAGTAAGTTAGAATCTTCTGGAGCCAGTGCTTCCAAGAGAAGAAAAGGCTTATGTAGAAAAAATTATAGTGTGTTTACATAGTGAGAATGTATTTGTTTACGTATGTGTGTGTTTGTGTTAGGTGATATGTATGTGCATTTATTTTGTGGGCCATTCAGAATATTCGGATACGATAGGCAATAATAAAAAAAACATGACCCAGCTTGCAGGTTTTTTTTTTTTTTTCTCTCTCTCTCAAGTAATTCAATATGCCACCGAAATTCCCGAATATACTGCCTTGTACCCTGCGACGCATGTCTCCCGACGCAAGAATTCGGAGGCCGGGGCGCTTTTTCGAATCGCAATCTCTGACATCTCGCCGAATCCCAAGCGGTCTAATTAACCTGCGAGAGTCGGCTCTCATGATTTATACACAGGAATCAAAAGAAGGCGGCGACCTTTTGACCGGCAGCAGGGAACTGCGTGTCTTTTTTTTTTTCTTTAAATTTTTTTTTTCAGAAATCAAATATTCTGGTGCATTGAAATGATGTCCCCTTTCCTTGGGCAGGCAGGTAGGTTTAAGAGAAATATACATATGGTGTACAGTGTATGTATATATACATGTATATACATATATATATATATATATATATATATATATATATATATATATATATATATATAACAGAGAGAGAGAGAGAGAGAGTGCAGCACGTTGTTTTTACTTTTGTTTTTGCTTGTTATAATAATATTTGTTCGTGTATTTTTGTCGCGTTTCGTGTGTGCATACACACATACATACATATATACATAATGGGGGATGAATAGGGAGAAAATCCAAAGAAACAATCTGCAGGTTTTATTAGCCAAATTTTGCGAGACACCAAGATGCCTCCTAATGGCTGTAAAACGACACAAAAGCATGAGAATTAAACTATGGCTTAGTGAATGAATTCAGACACAAAATTCACCAAGATTAAAATGAAAACAGATAAATATAGAAATAAATATAAAAAAAACCAAGTTGAAATTCAGGTGCTAGCATTTCTTCTTTTAGGACTGCAATTTGTATATTTTAGTTTCTTAGAGTTTTTATAATTAGCATTGTGAATTGCATGTCATTATTTTGAGAGTAAGTTCTTAATCTGCATGGTTTTTGTACAGCTCTGATGATGAGACTTACAGTGTCTAGAAAATTTTACTAATAAACTTGGATTTTCTCAGTGTCGTTTCTGGATATATTGTCGTTCCTGATATATATATATATATATATATATATATATATATATATATATATATATATATATATATATATATATATATATATATATATATATATATACTGTATATATATATATGTGTGTGTGTGTGTGTGTGTATACATACATACACACATACACAAGCATGTATTATATATATATATATATATATATATATATATATATATATATATATATATATATATATATATATATATATTATATCTTGTGTTATCTTCCTCCTGAGGAATATTTTCTTCGTGATAATTAATGAAGCAAATTCTTGGCAAAAATGTGGGATTTCTCTCCTTGCTGAGAAATATTTATGAACCTTAAATAACTTGAATCCAACACCACCTTTTATTCCGACGGGCAAACTTTTCTCAGAACCCTCAGCGCCCGCGGAGTTCTGGGTTAAATATATATTTCCCCCAAAATTTTTCTTTCTCCGTTTTTAAATTACTGTGGTATTATATCGTTATTATTCATCTTATTCTTTTTGGTATTGGTGGTCATGTTATTTTTCTTGTTATTCTTGCTAATGTTTAAATGTGTATGTGTATATATTTTATATATATATGTATATATATATATATATATATATATATATATATATATATATATAATATATATATATAATATATATATATATATATATATATATATATATATATAAATTTTTATATTATATATAAATATATATAATGTATATATATTTTATGTTTGTATATTAGTTTTCTCTTTTTACTTTACTATTATTTCATTCGTTTTCAGTGATTCATTTATTTTTCTGTTGTGTACCATAGCTTCCAGTAGTCTTTGGTTTTAATCCCCTTGCTTGAGGGTACACTCAAAGATATTCCCCCCCTTTTGTTCCCCGTACCATTTCCCGTTTTTTCTTTCAGAAAGTGCGTCGGTCAGGCCGTTTCATTAGAGCCCAAAAGTTACTCGGTCGATCATCAGGAAACGGTCTTAATCTTTCCTCAATCTTCTTTTGTTCCTTTCTTGCTTGAATTTAAATTTTTCAAGTTTTTGTGGCAGTCCAGGAGGGCTTGTTTGTCATTGTTACTTCCAGAATTTAGATCGCCGCCCCACGTGCTCTTTTTGGTTTCGTGTTTTAGACTTGCATCGTTTTCTTTGCTGATATCTGAGTTTAATTTTATTTTGCAAAGGTTGAATGGTTTTTAATTACCCCTGTTAATATTGAATTGATTTCTTGTCAAGCAGGGAATTGAAAAGACTGTGAGATGCTATAATTAAGTAATCACGTTTTCGAGTCCGAAGAGTAAAATTTTCATGACTGAGCTTTTGATTGGAGGGTTCTACAAGCGTAGCTTCATCTACTGTTGCATTATCACCTATACACAGGTTTGCCATAGAGAAGAGGAAGAATGAAACTGGCTCCGCTTTTTATTATCAAATATAAACACCCCAAACGGGGTATCTATATATATTTTTTACTCTTGAGAAAACTTGATCCAAGTCATCTTTTGTTATCTCTGTCGATTTCAAGGTCAGACAGAAACTGGCTTGCGTCCAGTGCTGCTGGTCAGCATGGACTTATGCCAATCGTCTGATTGTCTATAGCTTATAAAAGATCCCACAAATGTTTTTGTAATGTACTGCATCTTCTTCTTCTTCTAAAAGGTGCCTTCGGTAACTCCCTGGCATCGCATCGTAAAGGTCGAAGGCTGCTATTCTTATTAGCATCATTCACCATGATTCGGGGAACAGGGGGTCATCCTGAATGAAGAGGGACTTCAGTATTTCTCTGAAGCACCTTGAAAAGTGACCCTCACACTTATTCTCGATTTTTTTTCCCATTGAGGTATTTTCCTCTGGAAGTTACGCTTTGAGGTATTTTCCTCTGGAAGTTACGCTTTGAGATATTTTCCTCTGGAAGTTGCGCTTTGCAGATAATGGGCTCTTAACCTTGTGGAGTACGAGTGCTTTGAAATTTTGAATAATAATAATTTTCGCTTTTGGATATTGGAGTGTATTTTATTTAAATAATTAAATATTAGATATAAGAATCAATTGCTCAGTGTTAATGAGTTGTAGTCCTCAGTGGGGAAGAAGAGAAAAATCAGAAAAACGATTAGAAATGTGAAGAGAAAAATCAGAAAAACGATTAGAAATGTGACTAATAGAATTTGTTAAAGTAAAATGAGTAACTAAGACAGTTGCAGTCAGATTTCATGTGAAATATAGGAAGCAAAGTCACAGAGGTTCGGTGATGTATTTCGAAGTGGATTCAGCCATGAAAAAGAATTAAAATGATAAAATATTGACGAAGGCATATAAAAGGATTATTTTCACGTGATTCCAAAAGAGTTTTGGAGCCATCAGAATCAAAGAGAGAGAAGAAATAAAAATATTTTAGTAAAGAAAATGGAGAAACGTTCTGAAAGCATTGTTTGGCCCTCCCAAAAAAAGAAAACAAATAAAAAAAAAAGTTATGACGCGGCCTAAATTCAGACACACAGTGAAAGGAACTCTTCAAAAAGCGCGGGATTCAAAAATGAATATAAATGAGGTTTGGACACAAAAGTTAAAACCAATTTCCGTCTCTTTTTCTTATTAGGAAAATAATGAAATGCCCGATAAAAGATATTATCGGCATCACAAGTGCGAAAGAGGGAGACAAAAAAAAAGGTAACGGGAGAAATAAAATGTACCTAAAACAGAGGAAAGGAAAGCCTAAATAATAGAACTTGAGAGAGTAAGAGAATAAGAATAGGGAAAACAGGAAAAACTGATTTACCCATCTCAAGGGAAAACGTTTTCCACTCTAGAAGCAAAGAAGTAGAGGATAAATAAACAAATGGCTAAATAAATAAAACAAATATACAAGTCAATAAAGAAATAATTAAAATAAATTAATATACAAATAAAGCAATAAGTAAAATAAAGGAATGGAAAAATAAAGGAATACGTAAAATGAATGAACGGAAAAACAAAGAAATAAACGAAATAAATGAACGGAAAACTAAAGAAATAAACAAAATAAAGGCATGGAAAAGTATAAGCTGGAATGAGGTAGAGCAAAGAGAGAGAGAAAAAAAGGGAAAGAAAGAAAGAACCAAGTTACTGCTCGCAATTCTTATCGGCCGAATAATAAAAGATGTTTAATACGGACAACCATTGACTGATGAATCGTTCTCCGATAATTGCCCCCGGGTCTTGCGCAACTGGTGATGGCTCGTTTATCAGCTGAACGAACTCCCGCCTGGTGGTCCTTCTTCAGCCACCCCCCTCTCCCTCCTTCCCCGTTCCTTCCCCCCTCACCCTTGCCCCTTTTCTTCCCCCTCCCCCAGAATCCCTTCCATGTATTCTAGACTTTTTCTTTTCTTTCTTTCCTTCAGACTCTCCTCCCCCGTCCCTTTCCTCCTCCTTCCTCCTACCCCTCACCCTTTCCTCCATCTTTCCCTTCCCCTCCCCTTCCTCCTTCTTACCCTTCCCCCTCCCCATCTTCCCCCTCTTTCCCCCCCCTTCCCCTCCCCTTCCCCTTCTTCCCCCCTCCCCATCCCCCTCCCCTTCCCCTCCCCTTCTTCCCTCTTTCCCCCCCTCCCCTTCTCTCCCCAAATCCCTTCCATGTATTCTAGATTTTCTTTTTTTCGTTTCTTACCTTCTTTCCTTCAGACCTTTTGAGGAGAATACAAGAGCTTGGATTGAGTGCAGCAGTTTTATTCTCCGTTTCGGTAATTAAGACTTCATGGGTGTTTTTTTGCATGTGTGATTTTTCACTTTACTTTTTTTTTTTTTTTTTTTTTTTTTTTTTTTTTTTTTTTACTTTGGGGAGTTGGTGGGCTTTTCTGTCGGTGCACACGTTTGGGTTTCTTAGTATTTATCATTTTCGTCTCTATGTTTATAATTTTTTATTACAATATCCATAATTAGTTTATTGTGATATATTCATTCAGTTATTTTTCGAGACCTCAAAACTTACGTAACCCAGGTGAAACTTATATCACCCGAGAACTTACGTAGTTCATTTTTATACTTAAGAATTCAGAGGTGTTCTAAACATAGACTTTCGTTTCTCCACTTTTGTGATATCTCTGTTGTGTCCAACTGAATACCTCCACCTATCTTTAAGAGCAGACTTTACAACGACAGAGAGAATCCCCCAGCGCCATTTTATCCGCTTAATCGGCCAATCTCAGACGTTATTTCACGAGGAACTCTCTTCGATAACATTTGCTGTTGTGATGCGTTTTTGTTTTTCTCCGAGTCCATCAGCCACTTAAACCGAAAGGCCGGAAGAGTCTGGAATTGAAAACATTTACAACATTCAAGTTTTCCCTTATTTTATTTTTGCCCAGAACGGAGACTAGAGGTTTGCTCATCTTTCTTCTTTACGTAGTTATTAGGAAGGATAGCTTATGTATTACACATTAGTCACCATGAATCATCGCTTAAGTATTATACAGCAGTTATTTAACTTCAATATTGGAGAAGGAATTAGCTTTGTAGTAGATATGACGGTGCTCCAACGCATGGAAGACGGGACGTGCGTATTTACGTACTGTTTATTTATTCAGATGAATTTGCTTTACTTGATGGCTTTTGATACCTGATCACGGGCGATTTCTATTTGTTTCTGGAGTGTCATACAATTACGGTTATTTTCACTTCAACATACAACAATCGAGTTTTCTGCACAGTGTATAATGAAGGCCACCGAAAATAGAACTATCTTTCGGTGCTCTCGGTGTAATGCTCTATGAGCCGAGGCCCATGAAATTTTAACCACGGCCCGGTGGTGGCATGTCCTATATTGTTACCAGACGCACGATTATGGCTAACTTTAACCTTAAATAAAAAAAAAAGTACTGTGGCTAGAGGGCTGCAATTTGGTTTGTCTGATGATTGGAGTGTGAATGATCAACATATCAAATTGCAGTCCTCTAGCCTCACTAGTTTTTAAGATCTGATGGCGGACGAAAAAAGTGCGGACCGACAGACAAAGCCGACACAATAATTTGCTTTTACACCATACCGTTTCTGTGCTTAGCCTTTTACAAATCTCCACTCATCTCCAACCTCAATTTTCATAGATCTTATCCAGTAGGTGTGGGCCTCGTAACTGTTGTTGTGCCCACAGGAGCGCAGGGGACACCATCACTTAGTATTCTCCTGGGGATTGTGCGAAGGACATGTCCAAACCATCTCTATCTTCCTTTCGCTACTGTATCATTTACATGCGGAACTTCCTTAATTTTCCATATGGTGTCACATCTCGCAGCTGAAATAAATAAATAAACAAAACAGAAATTTTGAAAACAGTGACCCATGAAATCTGGTGTGTGCTTTCAAGACTTGTTGAAAAAGGCTTGTAGGTGAAATATATTGATGTTATAGTCCTGCCCGTTGTATTTTAATATTTTTTCATGGTTTATCATCAAAGTTTGTCAATAAAATCAAATGATAAATCATGTTATTTAATATAAATTGTGAAAATTTGTACACGTATCAGAGCAAAGAAATTCTTGTTGGTGACAACTTCAAATTGTGTATAACAATTTGCCAGTGCGATTCATATGTTTGTGAATTATTATGAATAGTTATGTTTGCGTGTGTGTGTGTGAGAGAGAGAGAGAGAGAGAGAGAGAGAGGACACACACACACAGACGCGTGCGCGCACACGCATTCCTTGATGTCAGGTCCTAACGGAAGGTTCTTTGAAGGGAACGAGCGTTAAGTGGGACTCTTCATTTCAACTAAATCCTATGTTCCATGGTCCGAGAAATTGGGTTCCTACGTGAGACCAAAGGTTTCCTTTCTTACAAGTGATATTGGAATGCAATAAATATTCGACTGGATTAATATGCATAAATTTTATCGGCTAAGAAAAGATATGTAGGTATGCACATTGTTCCCCATTACTGAACGTCTGGGTGCGTGGGTAAGTATTCTTCTTGGATTGTCAAATCGAACACAGATGATTGTGGTTATTTTTAATATTAGTAATACTAGTCATTATAAAGTAAAATGCATTTTGAATTACTTTTTTAAGGTTTGTTCAGATTACTGAAACAAGAGCTTAAATTTGAAGTCCGCTTAACCATACCAGGAGTTTGGTGTCGGGGAAACCGGACTTACGGATAAGTATACTGATAATGCATAAATAGAATATATATCCAAACGTCAGTATTTTGTCAAACCTTGCTGTGTAACCTTATAAATGCGTCCTTTTGCTAATGCTTGTTAGTCTGTACCGGAGAAGAAGCTGCAGTACCTCTTGAGTCGTAATGTTGGGTCCATTTCTCATAATATACTGTTCTTTGTAATTTATTTGAGCGCCCTACTTCCTTATACTTACTCATATCTGGCGGCACTCATGCGTTCTTGCACGTTTGTTTATTTGTGTGCTGCACGACGTCAGCGCTGTGTATGCATGCATGCATGTATGTACGCTGCATGATGTCAGCTCTGTGCATACATGCAAATACGTGCATGTATGTACGCTGCGTGATGCCAGTGTTATGTGTGCATGCATGTATGTATGCTGCGTGAGGTCAGCGCTATGTATGCATTGATGTTTGTACGCTGCATGATGTCAGCGCTATGTATACATTGATGTTTGTACGCTGCATGATGTCAGCGCTATGTATGCGTTGATGTTTTTACGCTGCATGATGTCAGCGCTATGTATGCATTGATGTTTGTACGCTGCATGATGTCAGCGCTATGTATGCATTGATGTTTGTACGCTGCATGATGTCAGCGCTATGTATGCGTTGATGTTTGTACGCTGCATGATGTCAGCGCTATGTATGCGTTGATGTTTGTACGCTGCATGATGTCAGCGCTATGTATGCGTTGATGTTTGTACGCTGCATGATGTCAGCGCTATGTATGCGTTGATGTTTGTACGCTGCATGATGTCAGCACTATGTATGCATGCAGGTTTATACGCTGCATGATGTCAGCGCTATGTATGCATTGATGTTTGTACGCTGCATGATGTCAGCGCTATGTATGCATGCAGGTTTATACGCTGCCTGATGTCAGTGCTGTGTATTCATGCAGATTTGTACGCTGCATGATGTCAGCGCCATGCATACATGCAGGTTTGCTGCATGATGTCAGCGCTAAGTATACATGCAGGGTTGTACACTACATGATGTCAGCGCTAAGTATACATGCAGGGTTGTACACTACATGATGTCAGCGCTAAGTATACATGCAGGTTTGTTTGCTGGATGATGTCTGCGCCCAACTGAATCCCCCTTGCATTTATCTGTATCCTGTTTGCGTGGAATCTCGCGGTCGCTCGATTTCACACGACCAGCAGCTGCCTTTTTAATCAGTGTAATTTACTTTTATGAAAATACCCACTTTGCTTTCCTCCCCCACGCGACACCAATATTAATTAGTGCCCGATTCGGCGAGTGTCCTTTCCCTCGCGACTTAATTAACATTCCAGTCGGTGTCAATCAAACGAATTACCCCTTTTTCTGCGTCAACTTAATCGACCTGCAAATGGGTTTTATATTTCAGCGTTTATTTGCTTCCCGACTTCCTTCCTCCCTGCCTTCAAAAACCATTGATTAATTGTCTGGGGTCCTAATTCATTTTCAATTTTCGTTTTTCCAGGGTTTTTTTTTTTCACCTCTCGGGTCTTTTAAGGTTCGAAATTATTCGTCCTCCAGTTTGGGGTCGGAATTTGCAATCAGGGTTTTAATTTCTGGGGAGACAAATATTTGGCACTTTAATTACACCTTTGTTTGTGTGTTCAGTATTGTATTTGTATTGACTTAGCATTTACAAAACAGTTGAGTCGCACAAAACGTATATTATACGTGAGACAGTAACATACGCATATATTTTTATATATTCAGTCCGGTGGCTTAATTAATTAAGTTTCGGTTGTTTTATAAAATAAAGAATTTTTTTTGTATGGCTAATTAGCATATTTATTAATTTCAGAGAATAAAAAATGAGTGCTGTTAGGCAAAATGTGGTTTTGTCAACGGACTCTGTTCATTATTATAATGACTTAATAACCAGATATAATTCAGAATGGTGAAAGTCGAAAGGAAAATGGTTTCCAGGCGTCACTTTTAGGTCGTTGATTTGATTGTTCAGTAAATTCTTAAATGAAAATGGGAAGATCGTATAGGCATTCTGAAGTGCAGGTTTTTAAGACTGAATAATTGACGTTTTCTTGTAAAAATTAATATAGTAAAAATTTATCATTAATGATAATTTTTGTTCATATATGCATACTTACTTATGCATGTGTGTTTATTCATAGGTTTACGTCTATATGCATAAAGGCTAGTATTAAAAATTAATGCATGCAAAGTGCAAAAGTACTATATGTGTGTTTATATATATATATATATATATATATATATATATATATATATATATATATATATATACACACACACAGACATATATATATGTGTGTGTGTGTGCGCGCGTGTGCAAACATATAAACGTACATGTGTGCGTAATTACTTTTACAGGTAAGCCTGTAACCCCGTATTCACGAAAAAAAAAAAAAGTTTTGAATCGCATTAAAACCAGGCCACCTCTTGCGGACGACATCACTTGACATCACCAACTCTTTGGCTCTTTGGCCCAAAGGCAATTCACACCGCCAGACGTTTTCCCTCTCTTGATCAAGCAACTTCAGAATAATCTCGAGCAACGCATGCACACACACAGCTGCTCGCTCCGTCCCCGGGAAATGTATTCCCAATGCGAATATCAATTATGACACGACAACGCAAAGGCTAACAACCCCACTCCTCCTATCTCCTCCTCCTCCTCCTCCTCCTCCTCCTCCTATTCGCCCCCTCCCCCCCAACTGCCACTTTCCTGGGAGGGCGGGGTTGGCGGGTGTTCCCAAGACTCCGACAGAATCTCAGGTATCGGACGCTGTCGGGGGAGTTTATCTCCCTGACCGACCGCATCTGCCGCAGCGTCTCAAGGAATCCTCTGGCGGAAAGATCTGCCTCGAAGGGAGGTGAAAGATGGGTGAGAACGAGAGAAGGGTGAGAATGGGAAAAATGATGGGCGAGGGGGGAGGGGGCGAAGCTTAAATAACTGCGTGTCAGGTGTAACAGTTTGTCACGTGTCTGGACCTTATGATGATGACGACAGTCGCAAGTTAATAGCAGTTATTATAATGATAGTGATGGAGATATTAATGATGATGATGATGTGTATGGAGTGAAGGCCTGATGATGTGTATGGAGTGAAGGTCTTTTACTACTTACATACAAGTGACCTTTCAAGATTGCTCTGCTAATGGTCACAAAAGGCATGTCATCGTTTATTATTCGCTTGATCATGATTTTAAAAACTTGTGAAAATTAATTTAAAATTAATATAAAATATTGTTTTTGTTTCAAGAAACCAAAAGGAAATTGTCATCATTGTTAGTACTCTCTACTTCTGCTCAGCATACCCTGATATGTCAAGTTATTCTACAAAGTAAAAGAGGTAATAAACACACCTAAAATGGGTATGTTTGTACCCGAATTGGGTTATGTGGTTGGTGTGAATAATAGATTGCATATCGTGCAATTACTGACGGTTCTGAGCCTCTTGCCCACGAAAATCTTGCAGTTGAGTTTATGTCAATAAGAAAGGAGATTTGTTATATATAAATCTATTAATTGGTTTAGAATGTACAGTAGAATCATTATCGGTAGGCACTGATTTATAATGATTGTTTGTTTATTTACATGTACATTTTATTTACATGTACGTGGCTGAAACGTATATTAGTACGCGCAGGAATGTATTGACTAATTTCTTTACACGTAACTTGAATAACACACACACACTATATATATATATATATATATATATATATATATATATATATATATATATATATATATATATATATATATATAGGTATACATATTTACATATATATATGTATATATTATATATATACATAAATGTATATATACAGTATATATACATATATATATATATATATATATATATATATATATATATATATATATATATAAACATGTATAATGTTCTATGAACTCTACCCTGCTACGGAAATTTGTGTTTGTCTTTCTCTGATCCAATTTAACTTTTTCTACACAAGCGGATATTGAATTTTAAACGAGGAAGAAAGTTCTCTCTCTCTCTTTCTCTCTCTCTTCCTCTCTCGAACTGCGAACATTGTTGACGAATGAAAAGCTTCGATAATAAAACCAGAATTGGGCCGCAGCATTTTGTTTCCGTGTGTTTTTCAGGAAGCATGTGGTCGTGAACTCTACAGTATATATGTGTGTGTGCTATGGAGTGGGTCGGGTCGAATAATGAGAATTTAGGCCTACGGGCCAAAGCCTCCTTTGCCATTTATGCGTGAAGGGAAGGGCAAAAGTTGCGGTGAATGTATTTTTCTTAGAGAGAGAGAGAGAGAGAGAGAGAGAGAGAGAGAGAGAGAGAGAGAGAGAGAGAGATTTCTGAAACAAAAGCTTATTTGGAGTTGTAAAACTCACTCTCTCTCTCTCTCTCTCTCTCTCTCTCTCTCTCTCTCTCTCTCTCTCTCTCTCTCTCTCTCTCTCTCATATACAGTATATTATATATATAATATATATATGTATAATATATATATATATATATATATATATATATATATATATATATATATATTTATATATATGGAATGAACACATGGAAGCGTTTCACAGATATATATATATATATATATATATATATATATATATATATATATATATATATACGTGTATGTATTATGTATAAATACATATATTAGACCACAAATAATTAATATAAGATTCACTCATCAATTATAATCCCATTGAGATCGAGTTATTCCCGGGGTGTAGTGAAGTCTATGTTAAGTGATATGTGTTGCTTAGCCAATGATATATATATATATATATATATATGTGTGTGTGTGTGTGTGTGTGCGTGTATGTGTGTGTGTGTGTGTGTGTGCGTGTGTGTGTGTGTGTGTGAGAGAGAGAGAGAGAGAGAGAGAGAGAGAGAGTGAGTTAGAGTTCCTCCCTTTCGGAATCCACACGGTGTTATATCTTGTTCTTCCTTAACTGGCTTCCGCACGGCACTTCAAAGAGCCGGCCCGAGGACTTATTCACTCGGATGAGTCTACGTTATCCTTTCAAATTTACTTTAGAGATATTCTCAAAGGTTAAACACTGTCTCTGTTGGCTCTTACCTTTTTTTAAAATTTTTTATTCTTGTCGTATTTTTCTCTTTGCTCTGCTTTCCTTAAGGTATGGGTACACCTTTAAATGTTTCTTGCCAAGGTAATGCTACTCGGTGCGTGCGTAGGTTTCCTTAGTGTGTTTGCACTGCTTGTTTCGGAAATGCTGAATGACGAGTGTTTTCAGACATTAAATATAGTTTTTTGGGGGGGCTTCTTTATGTATTTATTAGTGTAGGATATGTTAATATTATTTTTGTCAAGGTATTTAGCAACATTCGATTTTTTTTTTATATAAGATTTCTGTCTTGATAGGCCTTACTAAGTCGTCAGTATTTTGCACTTATTTTATTTGTAAAAAAAGCATACTCTAGAGTCCATCTATTTTTTTTCTCTGAACATCGGAGCTCTTGAATTTTATATCGTCTGTGTTCCTCGTTCCATTTCACGTCAACCGTTCAGCCATTGACTAAATGTAAGCAAGTTTGCTTTCTATCTTGACTTAGAGGCCTGCATGAATTAATTGCTTATGTTGCAGTTCAGTAGGTGGAATATTTTCGTTTATTATCCCGAACGATCATTCATTTACTTTTCTGCTGTTGTGATCGTCTTTGCTTTAATAAAAGTGGATTAAGATATTGTTTATATACTTCAGTGACGTTCATTTCAGCAGACTCCATTCGAAAGCTTTGTGATAGACTTGCTATGGAGGCAATGAAGTGTTTATTTATTTGCGAATTTATTTTTTTTTCTTTTTTAATAAGTGATCTCTTCTTACTGTATTTCCCACTACCTTCTGTTACTTCTTTCCAATGAACACCATATTCTTTGGAAGATTGAATTTCAAGTCAGTGAGCCCTGTGGTGGGCTTGTTCCATATGAATAAGGTGTATCTTCTGAATGATAATAATAATAATAATAATAATAATAATAATAATAATAATAATAATAATAATATTGGTGTATCTTCTGAATAATAATAATAATATGTATAACTCTCAATGTCGAGAACAAGAGCAATTTTGTATAAGGTCCACAATAATATATCAATGGTAGAATGTGGGCCTTTATGAAAATGTATAGTCTCACATTCTACCATTGATATATTATAATGGACCTTATACAAAAAATAATAATAATAATAATAATAATAATAATAATAATAATAATAATAATAATAATAATAATAATAATAATAATAATGGCACGCTTACAGGAACTTTCATTCACTATGAATGTACAGCACGAAGAATACAGTGAATGAATTTAGATATAGCAGGGATGAATTTGAGCCCCAGAAAGCTAATTTGGCCTACTACGAATTTGTTCAGCCGTGAAATCCACCATTAATAAATTTCTCATACATTACATGCGACCAAATCTATAATTTTTTTTTTTATTTTCTCCATTTCATCTGATTAATTACAGGTCTCGGGAATTTTAATCTCCGGAGATTTTTCGGGGCAAAATGGGAGAGGCAGAGGGGTCACCCACCTCCCCCTCTCCCCCCGCCCCTGGGCCCTTCCCACCCAAAAAAAAAAAAAGCATGAAGGAAACGAAAAGATGAGAATTCTGGTTTTTGGGGAGTTGGAATGAAGGAGTAGAAGCAGGAGAAGAAGAGGAGGAGGAGAAGATGGAGGAGGAGGAGAGAGGAGAGGGGAAAAAAAAGAAGAGGAAGAAAGGAGAAATTCAGATGTGTGAAATTTCACGCCAAGATGGAGGTTTCTGAGAGGGGCAATTCTTCATTTGGAGGGGCTAATGTCCGCTCTAATGGGTTTCTAGGTTTATCACATTTTGTCATTAGTGTTAAGTTTTCCCCCTTCTGACTCGTGTGTGTATGCGGGTGCGTATGTAAGTACGTACTAATGTATGTATATATGTATGTATGTATGTATGTATATGTATATATATATATATATATATATATATATATATATATATATATATATATATATATATATATATATATATATATATATATATATATATATGCGTGTGTGTGCATATGTCTGAAATAAGGATATTGGCATATTTTCAAGGGAACCGACAGAGAAATGAAAGTTTGGTGCGAAATCATTCTTTATAAAATTAATAAACTGTTTTATTGTGTATTTTGAAAGTTAAACCAAAATTCATCAGTAATTCAGTCAACTGATTTTCCTTTGACTAATAAAAATAATGATAACATAATACTGCTTCTTTTAAGTGTTTTGGCTGTCAACATTTTTTGGTCTTCCGTTTTAATAATAATAATAATAATAATAATAATAATAATAATAATAATAATAATAATTCGTTGGACTTTCTAAAAGAGGCCAATTCACTCATCTTGTAATCTGCTCTGCTCTCTCTCTCTCTCTCTCTCTCTCTCTCTCTCTCTCTCTCTCTCTCTCTCTCTCTCTCTCTCTCTCTCTCTTAATAAGTCGCTCATTTTCCATTCTACATTTTCTCATTTCATCCTATAGATAGAATGTTAGACGCATATGTACAGCATACGGGAAGAGAGAGAGAGAGAGAGAGAGAGAGAATAACGGAAAGCAGAGTTTGAGAGAGAGAAAGAGGAAGAGAAATTGCATAACGGAAAGCAGAGGTTGAGGAGAGAGAGATTGGGAGGATAAAGGAAAGCAGAGGTTCAGAGAGAGAGAGAGAGAGAGATTGCATTACTGAAATCAGGGGTTGAGAGAGAGAGAGAGAGAGAGTGTATAACGGAAAGCAGAGGTTAATTGACCGACCACGCTAAGATAATGTCCAATACGTTCCGAAATGTTTGGTTTATACCGTATTAACAACCGCCATTTTCGTTCGGCCAATGGCAATAATGCGAGAGAGATAGCGAAGAAATTGCGAAAAGGAGCGATTCCGGCTGAAGAGTGCCTCTTGGGATAACACACTCTGCGTCCTGGTTCGTCTCTCTTTTTTTACTTTCTTTTTACTTTCTTTTTTATTTTTCCTTTCTTTTACTTTCACTTATTTCTCATTTCTGGTCGTCTGTTTTTTCTACTTTCTTTTTACTTTCTTTTTTTTTTTTTACTTTTCCTTTCTTTTACTTGCTCTCATTTCCCATTTCTGGTCGTCTCTTGTTTCTACTTTCTTCTTACTTTCTTTTTTTTTGTTTTCCTTTCTTTTTCTCTTATTTCTCATTTTTGGCTGTCTCTTGCTTCTGGTTTTTTTTTTGCTTTCCCTTTTTTATTTTCTATTTATTTTCTTTTACTTTTTACTTTTACTTTTTACTTTTTCTTATCTCTCATTTCCGATTCCGTTATATTTTCATTAGCTTATTGTCTCCTGCTTCTTTTTAATTATATGCGATTTTGTGCTTATGTAAGTTCCGGGTGTTTTTTAATATTTTGGATTATTCCGTTATATTTTCCTTTTGGATTTATTATTTTTTTCGCTCTCGATTTTTGAGTTGTTGATTTTATTCTATTTCTTCAACTTGGATGATTTAATTTTTTTTAATGTGATTTGTTTCTCCTCCTTTCCACCTTCCTATCATCTTTCGTTATCAGTATTTTTATTTCTACGCAGACATTATTAATTTCCTTAAGTAATTTTGTAATTTGTGTAAGAATGAAAACATTAGCTTTTTTATTTGAGTATAGCATCTGGTTTACTAGAATCTTTACCTCACTGTAATTAACATTTGTTGTTATCTATTAAATATTTTTATGTATTTATTTCGTTTGTCTTTAGTCATGGAAATTTTCTTTTATTCCTCGTTTCCTCTGAGCTTAGCCCACTGATTTTATCAAACATTTTCAATTTATTATTTTTCAATGGTTGGTTCAGGAACACCCTATCAGAAATATTAGTTGGTTCAAGAATTCCCAGGTAAAATTACCCTTTATAATATTTAAAACTATAGCTTTTAGTATCCTTTTTCATCGAAATCGTTTTTGAAACATGACAGAATTCTCGCTTTTTCAGAGGAAATTTGTCCTAAGTACCCAATCTCAAATTTGGTCTCGCGGACATGTCTGAACAGGGATCCTATACCTTTGTTCCTTGTAGGTGGGTAGTGTATTCAGTGCGCCTCATGCAGTGCACTGTAGGCACTACTTAATTTCTTTGCATCGTCCCTTTGGCCCCTAGCTGCAACCCCTTTCATTCCCTTTAATGCACCTCCGTCCATATTCTCTTTCTTCCATCTAACTTTCCACCCTCTCCTAACAATAGTTTCATAGTGGAACTGCGAGATTTTCCTCCAGTTACAACTTTCAAACTTATTTACTCTCACCTTTCGGTGCTGAATAACCTCATAGGTCCCAGCGCATGGTATTTGGCCTAAATTTTATATTCTATTCCATTACTTTGTTGGGTAAGTTTAGCTCATCTGAAAGAGAATCACATATCTTGGAGGTTAAATCTTCTATCTCCAAAGGCAAGATTTATAGAAGCCGGGTCCTTGCACTTAATACCTTCGCTGCTGAAGAAATAATCCATAATTCAAGAACCGTAAAGGTTCGAGAACCACAAGAACCACAGAGGTTCGCCCTGAGCATTATTCCTTCATTCCTGTACCCTAATATTTCATTCCCACCTTCAAAAATTGTGTCTTATAACTTTTGCAAAATCGCGGTCCGGCCTGTGAGAAGTTTGGTCACCAGCAATACGAAAAGATTTTAGATGTTCCTTGAATTAGGTTGAAGCAATTGGATTATAACCTAAATGATAGTTTATGATAAATGTATGCAACTAACAGATGAGTTATTCTTATACTTCTCAGTGATTTTAGAACAGCATTTAATTCTTCATGAATTTAGTTTCACTCAAAATTCACTTGCTTTATTTGCTTCATTCAAACATCCTTAACTTTTGATTGAAATCGGAATTTCTTCCGGAAAAGGTACCAGAAAACTTTTTTTTCCTCGTATTCCGAAAAAGACTTATTTTTTTTTATTTATTATGCATCTTATATTATTCCACTTTGTATTCTTAACGTACTTTTGCCCTAATCGGCAACACTGCGCCGTACTTATTTGTTGCGTATTCTAAATAGAAGTACTTTTTTCTTTTTAAACGTATTTGATTGATTAATGTGCCAACCATCGCTCGCTCTCTCTCTCTCTCTCTCTCTCTCTCTCTCTCTCTCTCTCTCTCTCTCTCTCTCTCTCTTTTCTATATATATTATATATATATATATATACTATATATGTATATATATTATTTATGTATGTATGTATATATAATATATATATATATATATATATATATATATATATATATATATATATATATATATATATATATATATAATGTGTGTGTGTCCCATAATATCAAATAAATCCGACAACGGATATTACAGGTGTGATATTAAACTCTTTGAACTGTATTTATTGATTTCTTGGAAGGATTGGAAACTATTATTTGCCCCTCCTCCTCCTCCTCCTCCTCCTCCAGCTCACATCCTCCAAATTGTACTCTCACTTTACTTGCATATATCACAATCTGCTTAACAGTGACCCACAAAGACATATAAGAATTGATAATTGATCATGAATAATATTCTAAGCTATGTTTTCCTATTATAAGTTTCCTATCTCATAACTCAGCACATGGAACTGTAGCTGGTAAACTGAAAAAAAAAAATGTCCGATGTCATTTTTCTTATAGCATCAAGAACTATATGAAGTCAGGGGTATTACAGATTTCTAGGTTTTACAACTACAGTTGGGTATGTTATTTGGTCATTTGGAAATTAGAGACAAATGCCATGACATTCATGACTTCTTCATTTTCATTTTTATATGTGTAGCATATGTATTTATAAATCAACTTTTTGTAGCATACAAATATATATATATATATATATATATATATATATATATATATATATATATATATATATATATATATATATAATTATATATATAATTTTTTGACCTTTTCAAGATCGTTTTCGAGACAGTTTTCTGTGGTAGGTTCACAATAACAAAGCACAGTGGCCATACATATGCATATGAATGTTTACACATTATTTAACAAGTAATAAACGTGCCGAAGTTTCGTCGGCGCAATCGAGTTTTCTCTACAGCCGCTACAGCGTGTAATCAAGGCCACCGAAAATAGGTCTATCTTTCGGTGGTCTCGGTATAATACTGTATAAGTCGCGGCCCATGAAACTTTAACCATGGCCCGGTGGTGGCCTATCCTATATCGTTGCCAGAAGCACGATTATGACTAACTTTAACCTTAAATAGAATAAAAACTACTGAGGCTAGAGGACTGCAATTTGGTCTGTTTGATGATTAGAGGGTGGACGATCAACATACCAACTTGCAGCCCTCTAGCCTCAATAGTTTTTAAGATCTGAGGGCGGACAGAAAAAAGTGCGGACGGACAGAAAACCGGCACAAGAGTTTTCCTTTACGGAAAACTTAAAAATGAAAACACATAATTACATACAATCCTAATTACTGGAATATTTATGTATTTCTCGAGCTCTGTATAAACGGGTGGCAACCCTATGCCCCGTTTCATAGAAATAAGAAATCTTCGGGTAACTCGTTTCCGAGGTAAACGACAGTAAGAACCTATCTAGCTCTTTGTTGCCTCAGCTAAGCAAACAAGCATCCATCCTTTAGTGAAGGAGAAACCACCTGACGTTTGAATGAGATCATAAACCTCTATTGCTTCTAATAAAAAACTTAATAACTCTCTTGTTCCTGCAATGGCTCTGTTGCCGCATCCAATTCCACGGGGTTTGTTTGCATTCTCATTCTTGACAGTTGCTGCGACTGGGCGTAGAATGTAATTTGGGTATATAAAATATGTATATGTAATTTATATATATATATATATATATATATATATATATATATATATATATATATATATATATAAAAAATAATTCGTATATTTGTATATGCACGCACGCGCGGGCGCACACACATATATGAACATATATATAAATGTATGTGTATACATATATATATACACATATATACCCCCACAGTATATATAAATATATATATATACACACGCACATACATTTATACACACACACACGCACATATATACACAGACACACAGTATATACACAGACACACTCAATATATACACATATATATGTGTATACATGTATGTTTATGCACAGGCACACATATATATATATATATATATATATATATATATATATATATATATATATATATATATATATATATATATATATATATATATGTGTGTGTGTGTGTGTGTGTGTGTGTGTGTATGCAAATATATGCACTGAGATAAACAGTTGTCATACAAATATCACGCTCTAAAATCATCTATCCCCCAACCTTTCTGTACAGTCTTTTGATTATAGCGTTGCTTTGCCTGGACAAATATTTACGTACTGTTTTTCGTCATGTCCTTTTTAACAATTCATATTAGCAGTCATTACTTTTATGTTATGCGTTGACTTTAGATTGAAGCATTTCCGCTCGCTTTTTCTCTTTATTAATTTTCCATTTTTCGGCATTTTTCTCTGTTCACATCTTTCTCCCGTCCATTTTTCTCCTGTAATTCCTGATGGTTTTTCTCTGCCATTTCCATCCGAAAAGTCCTTTGACTTGAAATTGGAATTTGCATTTTTCATTTTTGCGCGAGCAATATATTAATATTTTCTCTGTGGTTTTTTCTTCCCCCCCGCTGATGAACGCCTTCTTTTTTTGCGTCATTATTTCTTATTCTCAATGGTTTTTTTTTTCTAATTTTATGTATATGCTTTATTAAATTCCATTTTTGATAATTGGCTGCAACTCAGATAATATTGGTAAATGTTAGTAACACATTGTCAAATTTATGTGTGTTTTGATGAGTGTCATGGAATTTTAATATTATAGTGTAAAAGGGTTCTTGACGAGACAGGTACGTCAGTATGAATATGACAGATTGCTGGTATTCAGTGTTTCGTTTTTTCTTCTTTAACCCATTATGTGGATACTATGCTATATAATGTGGCAGGTCTTGTTTTTTGAAACTCAAGGGAACATGAATAATGCATATTTACTTCACGTTATATGCTTTTTCCGTGCTTCTTGACTTTTTGACTTCTTATATTTTTTAACAGCTGTCTTTGTCATTATATGCTTTTTCCGTGCTTCTTGCTTCGTGACCTTTTGACTTCTTATATTTTTAACAGCTGTCTTTGTCTTTTCAAAACTGTTTGTATTTCCTATGCATTCATATATATATGTATGTGTATATATATATATATATATATATATATATATATATATATATATATATATATATATATATATATATATATATATATATATATATATATATATATATATATATGTACATATGTATATATATATATGTATATGTATGTATGTATGTATTTATATATAAATGTATATCTACACACACACATGTATATGTATATATCATTTTTTCTCCAGTTTCTCATGTATATATATACACCGCCTGTGGAATTTCTCGGGTCTTTTCTTCTCCGGAAATGTAGTAAAAATAATTGGAAGCCTTGAGGATTTTGAATTCATTTACAGTTTGTGTTTTTATTGCGTTAATTTCTGGGTTGTGTATTTGATAGAGAAGCCTCTTGTGTGAAGTAAACGGGCTTGATTTGGACTTTTGGTCTTTGTGTAGGTGCTCCCCTAAACATTAATTCATATGTCTATTCATTTCTGTGTGCAATTGTTTACATATTTCTTTAATTTCAATTTGCATATCCGTGTTTGTATTTTTCAGTTACCAGTTCGTCAGTTCGGTAGCATTTATTTTAGTATTATCATTTTTATTTTTTTTTTTTATTTTTTTTTAGTATTTTTATTTTTTTATTTTAGTATTTTTATTTTTATTTTCAGTATTTTTATTTTTAGTTTTTGTTTACTTTTTTATGATGATTGATATGTAACCGCATATGCCAGATAGTATGAGTTTCTTTCAATATGGACGCCATATTTAGTTTGAAAAGACATATTGTAGAAAAGAGGAATATATATATATATATATATATATATATATATATATATATATATATATATATATATATATATATATATATATATATATAGACAGCAGAAGAATAGAGGAATGTCTGAAGACAGGAAGGTGGTGTTCTTTTCTACTACCATTTCTGCAGCTTTTCCTGTTATTATCTTAAAAAGCTAGCCTTGAAAGTAATAAGAATACATTTATTAATCACTCATTTTACTACCGAAGAGATGCTGTCATTGCCATCTCCCCGTAAGCCACCATCTAAATTATCACGGCGAACGACAAAAAAAAAAAAAAAAAAGAGCAGCCGAAATTCTGAAGCCGCGCCGCCACCATCTCACCATCAAAAATTGTCCGGGACAATGCTCACCATCACCATAATTCTAATGGACTTTCAGATATGTCATCATCAAAGTCGTCCTTATCACCATGAGAAAGAAGGTCCTAGTGTTGGTGGTGGGTGGTGGTGGACGTGGGGGGAGGGGTGGGGGTGTCTGCCTGGTGGTTGGGATGGTAGGGGTGGGGTTAAGGGTGGATGGAGGGGAGGTCGGGGAGGGAAGGGGAGGCGGGTGGTTGGCATCGGCAGCAGGAAGGGACAATACGGTTCTCGGGGCTCCGACGGTCAAACGTTTTCCTCCGCATCGGGCGTCATATCAAAGATTGTGTTCAGATTAATGCCTTTTGAGGGGGAGGTGAAAAAGTAGATTGAGGGCGGGAGGAGAGAGAGGTGTATGTGGGAATGAGGCGAGAGAGGAAAATGAAAGGCCGCTGGGGTCGCATCGAGGTAAGGAGGAAAGTGCGAAATGGGGAACAACGGAAAGGAAACAAGGAAGGAAGGAAGGAAAGGTTTTCGAGGACTTGGATTGGTACAGGAGGAGGAGGAAAAAGACAAAGTAGGTGTATAGTTTTGTGTTTTGAAAGAAAAGAATGAAAGGGTTTTGACGATCAATAGATAAGAAAATGATAACGAGAGAGACAAAGTAGGTGAAATTGTAAACAATATAAAGATTTGAGGAAGTAAAGGAACTGGTTTGGAGAAAGAGAGAGGGAGAAATTGTTAACGATAGTTACATTTGAGGAAGGAAAAGAATTAATTTCGAGAAGACTAACATGAGAGAGAGAGAGAGAGAGATTGTTAACAATAGAAACATTTGAGGAAGGAAAAGAACTATGAGAGAGAGAGAGAGAGAGAGAAATAAATTGTTAACAATAGAAAGATTTGAGGAAGGAAAGTAACTGTTTTGGAGAAGACTAACATGAGAGAGAGAGAGAGAGAGAGAGAGAGAGAGAGAGAGAGAGAGAGAGAGAGAGATAAATTGTCAACAATAGAAAGATTTGAGGAAGGAAAATAACTGTTTTGGAGAAGACTAACATGAGAGAGAGAGAGAGAGAGAGAGAGAGAGAGAGAGAGAGAGAGAGAGAGAGAGAGAGAGAGGACGACCAAGTTGAAAGGAGGAATGAACTTTGAGGGGGTATGAGATATAAAATTGTCAAAAGACTGATGAAAATTGAGAATAGTGGAAGTAAAAGGGACGGGAAGAGGGAGAGGGTCAAAGGGAAGAGGAGAAAGGCTTTGAAAATTCAGATGAAAAGTAAAATGGGAAGATCGAGAGTGAGTGGAAAAAGTCATAGTAAGAAATGATGAATGAAGAATAGAAAGGAAGAGACAAAGGCGTAAAACGGAGAGCAGCAGGTGACATATTGATTAAAAGTCAGTGAGAAGAGAGAATCCTAATAAAACAGAGATTGATGAAAAGCATAACTTGAGAAGTGGGAGATATAAAGAGTCTTGATGAAATTGAACGAATTACGATACGTGGATGAAGGTTCAACCGATGAATTAACGAGAATATGTCGAGGAGGTCGTTGAGCTAGAGAGGAATAATTTGATAAGACAGGACGAAAGGTCTGTGTAGAGAGAGAGAGAGAGAGAGAGAGAGAGAGAGAGAGAGAGAGAGAGAGAGAGGTACTTAGCACAGTTATGAGTCCAGTGGTTTCATTGATGTTCTTGACTGCATTTCCAAATTTATATACAAAATATGTGACAGGGGAACAAAGACCCATTAATTCCCTCTATTAGTATATCAACTCTGCTAATATATCCAGCCATTACTGAAAGCACTGACTGGACAATGTAGAGTTTTAATGAAAGGCTAACTTATAGGAGCAGGGACGCAGAGTCCTACAAGGAAGAAATCCTCGCAAGGATAGACTCGTAACACATATGTCTTTCGGGAGCTACTATTCAGAGTTACCAGAGAGAGAGAGAGAGATGGAAGGATATCCAAGCTTTACGAATTTAATACCTTTTGGAAATGTCAACTAATTAGGATTAAAGGTGTCGTGTTCCCATCTGGTTCACTAAAGAAATTTTTCTATTTTTTTTTTATTCACAAAAGCTAGCATCAGTTGCTTGTGACTGTGAAAGAAAAGTCTTTTCATAGAACAAAGTTTAAAGCGTAAACGTCCAGAGAGAGAGAGAGAGAGAGAGAGAGAGAGAGAGAGAGAGAGAGAGAGAAGTTTAGGTGGGTAGAATTTTTCCCGTAAGGAGAACAAAAGCTGGTGTTTCTTGTTGACACCTAGACTTTATCGGCGGGAAATATTCTTTGGAAGCTTGGAAAGAAGTACTTGGAGACCAGAATAGAAGTGAGAGAGAGAGAGAGAGAGAGAGAGAGAGAGAGAGAGAATTTTACGGTCACTTCTTCCTGTACGATACAAAGTACTGTGCTGAGGTTGAATATCAAATACTATTCATTTGCAAAACACTAGATGTTTTATGTAGGTGCTTCAGTGGTACATGGTAAGGCAGAACATAGAAAATTAAGTAAATATCAGGAAACAATGATAAGTGAATGCTTTGGTAAATAAATGCGATACAGATAGCAATTTGATAGATAAAACAAATAAATTAAGACAAAAAGATATTATTTTATTCTCGATGCTTTATGTAGATGCTTCAGTGTTGCATGGCAAGGCAGAGACTGGAAAATCGAGTTAATTTAAGGTAGAAAGAATGATAAATGAATGCATTAATAAATAAATGTAAATATAAATAGCATTTGACAGATAAACCAAGTAAATTAATGCAAAAAAAATATATGATTTTATTCTTACGGATGTTCGTAGTTTTCTTAGAAATAGAAAGAGTGATAAAGTATAAAGAAATTTCCCAGAATCACTGAGTATTATTTTGCCAGTGAACAATAAATCAAGACTTGTGAAAATGGTATATGAAAATGGCCTGCCAATCATCACAGTCACATACAGTCTAAGCTCTTCTTTAGATTAAGCTCATGCGCCAGTGATCGCACTTAATTGAGAGAGAGAGAGAGAGAGAGAGAGAGAGAGAGAGAGAGAGAGCCCACTCCAGTCAGTTTTTTCTGTATATTTGACGTTGTCCGTTTGTAATTATTATTGTGTTTATGGTTTTTATTTTTTCATTTGTACATTCAGATGTATATGTATTATGTATATCTGTATTAAAGAACAATATTACGAAGTTTTATTTATTAGTAGATGGAAAAACAATGATTCGTATATTAATCATAATGTTAAGGAAATTATTTCCAGTCAGCTTAGCAAATATTCATCATTAAGAGTTTAATTGTTACATTACTACTGTTTGAACAAGCAGTTTTCAGAAATGTAATTTTTAAAGCCTTTACATTTTGACGCTGATAACGCCACTATTGTTATTCATGTCGGCGTTGCTATCAACGTTGATATTTTAACGTGGCATCATTGTAGCCATTCTTACGTAATTAGGTTTATATTCAACTAATAACATCCCCGATGATAAAAAAAAATACTAATTTACGGTGAAACACTTTGCGTTATAACTGAATAAATTATCTCCATCTGCACTCACTCTGACGCTAATTTTCGAAGCGGACTGTTTACGAGGACTGCTGATCAAATGATTCTTTAAAAAATAAAATTAGCCGTCAGGGGCCTTTTTTTTTTTTTTTTTTTTTTTTACTCTGTTTGATGTCGATGTTTTCATTCAGTGTTTTAGCCATTAAGGATGAAAAACACATGAAAGGGTAATTCATAAGTTTTGCCACTTGAATGCAATATTCACGACGGTTTTTTTTTATTTTTTTTTTATTTAATATTTCCCATTTATAAAAGTTAATTTTCAGCCAGGTAGTTTAATATAAAGATGGAATGGAAAATACATTCCAAATCAGTACTTTTTTTAAACTGGACAAGTTTCCCATATGTATGTACTTAGTTTTTTTTCGTTAACTTTTTTTTTTTTTAAAGGGCCAGCGATATCATTCCACGAAATTGAAAATTGAAAAACCCATAGCATTAATCCATTAAGATGAAAAGAAAACAAAAATTCCTATTGGTATTCTTTACTCTTGCTCATTTTTATTCGGCTCTCCACTCAGACTGGAAAAAAATACTGAAACACATTTCGGTCTTTAGAATATATATCAGATACACTGCCTTTTTTTTAAGTTCTTATTCGGAAGAAATCAGAAAATTCATTTGAAATGGTCTTTCACGAGGAAAGATGGATTATGTTAAGTCCAACTTAATTGGGAATAGTCTCTCTCTCTCTCTCTCTCTCTCTCTCTCTCTCTCTCTCTCTCTCTCTCTCTCTCTCTCTCTCTCTCTCTCTCTCTCTCCCCAAAGATAATAATGCGATATTTTCTGAACAGTCAGGGTTGAGATTGAGAAAAATTGACTAAAGACGCGAAACTCTCTCTCTCTCTCTCTCTCTCTCTCTCTCTCTCTCTCTCTCTCTCTCTCTCTCTCTCTCTCTCTCTCTCTCTGTGTGTGTGTGTGTATGTGTCTTTGAAGATAATAATTCGAAATATTCTCTGAACAGTCGGGGGTGAGATTGAGGAAAATTTACGAAAGACGGGAAGCACGCACACTCTCTCTCTCTCTCTCTCTCTCTCTCTCTCTCTCTCTCTCTCTCTCTCTGTGTGTGTGTGTGTGTGTGTGTCTTTGAAGATAATAATACGAACTATTCTCTGAAGAGCCGGGAGTGAGATTGAGAAAAATATACGAAAGACGGGAAACTCTCTCTCTCTCTCTCTCTCTCTCTCTCTCTCTCTCTCTCTCTCTCTCTCTATGCGTGTGTGTGTGTTTGAGTGTGTCTTTGAAGATAATAATACGGAATATTCTCTGAACAGTTGGCAGTGAGATTGAGAAAAATTTACCAGAGGCGGAAGACTTAAAAGGGCTTAGAGAACTCGCTTGTGCGTTTGTGCTTGAAAGCAAATCGGTTGTTAGCATTGCAAAAGAGACTCGATAACCCCACAAAAGGATGCGTCTTTAAGGGGCGGCGCGGGCTTGGTTGCGAGTGTGGGCGTATAAAGAAAGTAAAGTGTATGCTGTTTGTGTGTGTGTGTGATGGAACTTCGCATAAGCATCGGAAAAATGGGGTAGACAGCTCGCAGAGAAAGTGGAAGAATGTGAACTATCTTTATCCCGGGTTTTTTGTAAATTTAATAGAATCTATATTTTTAGAATTAAAGGAATTGGTTTCCAAGATTAACTTTACCACTGCAGTGCATGGCTAGTTTAAATATACTGGGGTTAATTTGGGAGATATTATTAGAAAAAGTAGTTAAGTATCTTATGGTTTGTAGAACGTAAGAAACGAAAAACTAAGAACTGTAAAGGAAGAAGGATTTGGAACTGACGACTGCATAAAAAAGAAAGTAATTATGATGAGCTTGAATTCATGTTTGGTTTCTTATATGAGAATTGATTGATTTGATATTAAATTAAACACAGGTCAAAGAATGATAGAAGCAAAGACCAGAATTCTGCATTGAAATAGTTAGGAAATTAAAAAACTTCCCGGAATAGAAAGTTGATGATAATAACTATCAATCGCAACTCAGTATGAAATAGCAAAATCCAGAAAATAAAAAAAAAAGACCATTACCGCGAAATGGAAAGTATCGCACCTTCCCTCAGTTTTTTTGAAACAAAAGAAGTGAAGGTTCGGAAATCAGGAGACTTCTGGAACCAGACTGTTTGAGTTTCTCTCTCTCTCTCTCTCTCTCTCTTGCGAGGCGTGGGTGTTGAGTGGGTGTTTGTCTGTGTCTAACTGGTTTGTTCGTTGGCTGTCTTTCTGCTTTTTCAATTAGTATTTTTGAGAAAAAAATGTTGTTTCAAAGGTGAGGTCTGGTGAACAGGCTGCCATTTTTTTTCTCTGATATTGACAAACTTTTATCTCAGCGTGTTGTGAAATATTTGACGTTTTTCCCGGTCTTTCTTCCTGTTAGTCTTCATTAAATGCAATATTTGTTCATTGCTATGTCGTGATATTTGTGCATGTGGAAGCCTTATGGGTCTCTATAGTGTTTTAAAAGACCTGAACAATTAATTATTCGTCTTTTGTCTGTTCGCTTGTTGAAATCGAATTGAACGCGAACCTACCTATTCCCCTTCTTTGTTTCGTCTCTTAGTCGTAACGAGATCACATATGGATGTTCTGAAAGAAGGATTGGCGTGCATTTAAAGCGCCTTTGTGGAGAGCACCACTTTGCAGTAGCTGAAAATAGAAATAGAAATGGGAGAATTTCAACACCTCAGAGAGGAGAAACATGCTCTTAGAGTTGAGTATTTTAGAGCAAAGAAGAAGATAGAGGAGCTCAAGTGAAGGTCTCCAGACCCTTTCGGAGATGATGTCATGCTCCCAAATTGGCAGATATACCAACTTTTAGTTTTCTGAAAAGAAAACTATTGTGCCGGCTTTGTCTGTCCGTCCGCGCTTTTTCTGTCTGCACTTTTTCCTGTCCGGCCTCATATCTTAAAAACTACTGAGGCTAGAGGGCTGCAAATTGGGATGTTGATCATCCGCCCTTCAATCATCAAACATACCAAATTGCAACCCGCAAGCCTCAGTAGTTTCAATTTTATTTAAGGTTAAAGTTAGCCATAATCGTGCGTCTGGCAACGTTATAGGCCAGGCCACCACTGGCCAGTAGTTAAAATTTCATACAGCATTATAACGAGACCACCAAAATACAGATCTGTTTTCGGTGGCCTTGATTATACGATATACAGAAAACTCGATTATGCCGAAGAAACTTCGGCGCATTTTTTACTTGTTTTTTAATGCAACGGAACTCACTTATTGTACTTGTACAAGGTCGGGATTGAAAGCTATAGCAGTCTTATTGCTTTGTTATTGGTAAATCACCATATGGTAGGATGCGGTGCATGCATTCATATTCCCTGTTGAAGTTGTTGCAGTAATACAGATAGAATAATAAGTAAAAAGCCGCAATAATGTATATAAGCGATTGTATTCTTTCCAAAATACAAAAAAAAAGATGAAGAAAGGGAGTTTTCGACCGTTTGCACGTGTTGAGGGCCGTTGTGCAAACGGTCGAAATTTCCCCCCCCCATTTTTTTTAACCTTTTTTGTATTTTGGAAAAATAGAGTCTCTCATTTACATTATTGTGGCTTTTTACTTATTACCGGTCACATTATAGTGATGCAACATAGACAGATAGAATAAAATATTGAGGTCGGGGTTTAAAGCTTTAGCATTCCCAAAGCTCTGTTAAGTGTAAATCACCAGATGTCAGAGCACAGTGAGTGCATTCACATACCCTGTTGCACTTGTTCCAGTAACACAAAATAAGATATTGAGCTATGGGGGCATGATAGCCAATGGATGTGGTACAGGTATATGACAGTAGGTCTGTTTGATGGAAAAAGGATGCAACCAAAATTAAAGGAAAAACCAAAAGGATTTAGCGTAGGAACTACTAGATTGATGTGGCAGAGTTGTTATGAACTTCAGGAACCCCGGAGCGCGTTCAAGCAGAGTTGAGTGGCTCATTGTGTATGCAAGGGTAGGGTTCGGCTTACTGTTGATGAGATATTCTTTGCTTGTTTATCAGTCATCCGATGCGGTGGAAATTTTTTAGACTGGGGTTCTTCCTTGATTTGGCATCAAGACGTTGACTGTGTAAAGGAATGCTGTGTTTGCAAACCTAACTCTGGAGCTGGTTTCAGGAAAGTTGCTTATTCCTGAATGTACATTAATTTTATATATATATATATATATATATATATATATATATATATATATATATATATATATATATATATATATATATATATATATATATTTACATATATATATTACATATATGTATATATATTACACACACACACACATATATATATATATATATATATATATATATATATATATATATATATATATATATATATATATATATATATATATATATATATATATATATATATATATATTTTATTTATTGAAACTTGTATGTGTAAGAAAATAAATTCTTCCTGAAATCATGCTCGGACCAGAGTTACCAAATTCAGACACTTTTACCCAGCGTCCTTTCCTTTCCTTTCCTTTCCTTTCTATCCCTTTCGGCGTTCCCTTTTTTTTTTTTTTTTTTTTTTTTTGCAAACAAACCAACGCCTATCTGTAAAAGTGTCGAATTCCGTCCGAAGAAAATAGATTCGATACAGGTAAAAAGAACTTTAGTCCAGTGCAATGCGATATTCACCGAGGAGATTGCACACGAGAGTTCCCATTGCCAATTGGACGGCCGGTGATTGATGTCTTGAGGGAAACCGAACGATAGTATCTGGTACCCCCCAAAAAAAGTATCCGCGCGGCCTGATTTCGGATCGCCTTATTTTCGCGGAAAATATTTAGGGAGGTGAAATAGTCGGTCGGAAGTAATCGGACATATTTCGATATTTAGCCGTAAGTGGTGGAAGCCAAAGGGACGATTTATTGATATTGTCATGTTCTAATGCGGATGCTTCCGAGAAAGGGAATTGCTTGTGTGGATAGTCTCTCTCTCTCTCTCTCTCTCTCTCTCTCTCTCTCTCTCTCTCTCTCTCTCTTATCCCTAAGTTCTTGGTCTTCTGTGTCTCGTACTTCTAAATCCTTTTCATACGTCTCTCTCTCTCTCTCTCTCTCTCTTATTCCTAAGTGCTTGTCCTCGCTCTCTCTTACTTACTCCCAAGTCCATCATTCTCTCTCTCTCTCTCTCTCTCTCTCTCTCTCTCTCTCTCTCTCTCTCTCTCTCTCTTATTCCTAAGTGCTTGTCCTCGCTCTCTCTTACTTACTCCCAAGTCCATCATTCTCTCTCTCTCTCTCTCTCTCTCTCTCTCTCTCTCTCATTCCTATGTCCATGTCCTTCTCTCTCTCTCTTTCTCATTCCTATGTTCTCCCTCTCTCTCTCTCTCTCTCTCTTACTTACTCCAAAGTCCTACTCTCTCTCTCTCTCTCTCTCTCTCTCTCTCTCTCTCTTAGAACACAAGTAGGAAAGCCTGTTTTGGTCGTATTCATTTAGGAGACGGAGTGATCGGATGTTGCCGGGCCAGATTAGCTGGGCGGATTTAATTGACTCTGGTATTACCCGGTGCTTGTGTGTACAAAATTACCCCACCCCCTCCCCATCCCCCATCCCTTTCGATTGAACTTGCGCTTATGTGGCCCTCCGGTTAAAGCAGCCCCGTTTGGTTTGGTTTGGCTTGCTGGGTCCTTGGCTTGGGTCTTGGTATGCCCCCCCGTCCCCCCGAAGCGCGCTCGCGCTATCGTCTCATGAACTGATGGGGTTGTGGGATTTGTTTGTTTATATGTTTAATTAGTTCTTTATTTATTTAATTGTTTATTTCTTGCTTACGGAGATAAAAGTCTCTCTCTCTCTCTCTCTCTCTCTCTCTCTCTCTCTCTCTCTCTCTCTCTCTCTCTCTCTCTCTCTCTCTCTCAAATTCCTAAGTCCTTATCCTTCTCTCTCTCTCTGACTTACTCCCAAGTCCTTCACTCTCTCTCTCTCTCTCTCTCTCTCTCTCTCTCTCTCTCTCTCTCTCTCTCTCTCTCTCTCATTCCTAGGTCATTTGTCCACTTCATTATTTTTCGATGATATTTCCGTTATTTGTATCCACATTTCCGTTATTCATTGGCATCTGCTGTTAATCGAAGATTAGATAAAAGACAACCGCTTAAAAAAAAAAATAAAAAGTCTCCGGTCCAGGAATAAAATCGGATAGCTGAAACCCTTCCCCTCAATTTCCTGCGGCTGGAATCGCTTCCTGCAAAATATCATTTTATGAAAAAAATTTCTTTTTATTTCTAGATCAAATAGTAAATGTCAACAATGAGATGGTACAGGAAGACTTTGCAGGGTCTTATTTTTGAGCAGCTAACGCTTTCGGCTCAGCAATTTTTTTTTTTTTTTTTTTTTTTTTTTTTTTTTTTACTTTTTAAATTTTTCAGCAATTGGAATTTTGTAACGTCGATAATCGTCGTCTAGCGCTGTAGAGTTCGCATTTTTTCCGCAAATTTAAAATTGCAGTAAATTGGCCTTGTATTCAAGCACCCAATGCTTTCGACCCAGCAATTTTTTTTCTCAACTTTAAAATTTTCAACCATTGGAATTTTATAATCCCAGTCAGCTTTGTAAAGGTCGCATTTTTTCTGCAAATTTAAAATTGCAGTAAATTGGCCCTAAATTCAAGCACCCAGTGCTTTCAGCTTAGCAATTTTTGTTAACTTTTTAAAGTTTGTTAACCATTGGAATTTTGTAAGGTCGATAATCGTAGTCTATCTTTGTAGAGTTCTCATTCTTCCGCAAATTTAAAATTGCAGTAAATTGGCCTTATATTCAAGCAGCAAAAGCGTTCAGCTCAGCAATTTTTTTTCTTAATTTTGTTATCAATTTGTCCACCGTTGAAACTATAATCTCGAAAGTGCAGTCAAGTTTTGTATTGTTCACCGTTTTTCAGCGAATTTTAAAAATGCAGTAAATTACTGAAATTGAGATTTATTTGGGGGTCTTGAACTTTGCATTAAAGACGTGTTTTTGGAGTAATGTCCATCAGCTGGATTGCCGTGAGAATTAAGGTCACATACTATCATCATATATTTCTGAAATAAATACTGTGTTTTTCTTCTGAAAAGATTAATATTTGACTTCCAAATATATATTGCCCATTAATTTTTATCATCTGTATTGGCTAATAATGGTGCTAGTTTAGCAAGCATATAGAAGTCTGTAAATGCAGCAATAGGCTTTACTACGAGTTTTCGGTACACGATTGTAAATGTATGGTAATTCATGATAATGAGATATGATGGAATTAAATTGAAACAAATGAAGTAAGACCAAATGATAATGATAGTACTAATGCGTTTGAATAGTTTTTTTTTTTATTACATGACATTTCGTCCTCAAGCTAAAATTTCATATCCTTCCACAAAGAGAAACGGAGAGAGAGAGAGAGAGAGAGAGAGAGAGAGAGAGAGAGAGAGAGAGAGAGAGAGAGAGAGGACGTAACTTGGGAAACAAAGAGCCGAAGGGGGGACATCTAAAGAGGAAAGTAACGCACAGAAAAAAGAAAAAAATAAAGAGGATGCTTGAAATTATGTGGACCCGGCCGCTCCCAAAAAATTCAAAATTCTTAAATGACATTACATACACGTTTCTTTGGCAAGACGGCCATGCATATTTCAAAGTCAAGAGGACCGTTTCTTTGCTTTTATTACTTCCATTTTTGTCGGGGGAAAGAATTCCTGCCTTTGTGAGAGAATTCTCAATGTTTTCATTATGCCTACGGTATTATAAAAAAAAAGAAAAAAAAAAAAAACATTCTACTGTATTCTGTTTCGTAAAGTGGAAGATACAATAGAGAGCCTTTGGTTTGTTTTGACTTGTTTTGACTTGGGGTTTTTTTCGTCCTATCATTCTTTTTCCTTTCGACGGACGTTTTGATAAACAGCGGGGAAAATATCCCCCGCGAGCTCGAATTCCTGATGAATATAAACGACCGGGAGGGAAAACCATTTAAATTTCATGTTAACTTCCCCCCTCCCCCCTTCCTGTGGTGCTTTCGAACTCCGAGAGACGACTCTCGCATTGAAATATTATTTATGCGCCCGGCGACGTTTCGGACGGACGGAAATCAATCTCTCTCTCTCTCTCTCTCTCTCTCTCTCTCTCTCTCTCTCTCTCTCTCTCTCTCTCTCTCTCTCTCTGGCATACACGCACACACACACACAGCTTTGCAGTTATACTTCATTAAATCAGATGGCAAGATTAAGGGCTTTGTTTGAACGGGAGGATTCATGCCTTCAACTACATTCAGATATATATATATATATATATATATATATATATATATATATATATATATATATATATATATATACAGTATATATATATATATATATATATATATATATATATATATATATATGTACATGTATATACATATACACACACACACACACACACATATATATATATATATATATATATATATATATATATATATATATATATATATATTTATGCGATGCCGTATTTCTTTGTATTGCGTTGCACCACATATGAACGACCGTGTCTGTAGACTTCACTTGATAGTAACGCAGGGGACTCGGTAAGTTAGGTTGAAATTGTCTATTAATAATTTTTCATATATCAGGAGGGGGTAAGTATTCTCCGGGCACGGTTTTTCATAAGTTTTATTCTAACTCTACTATATCACACGGCCAGCCACCCTGGACTTAGAAATTTCTTGATGTTAAGAGAGGAGCGAGTGACACAATCCTACCCAATTTGGTTTTCAAGTAACTCTGGCTAAAAATTGATCAGAATGAACTCTGGACCTATGTTGAACAAAACTCCGCCTCCTTGAGGACGTCTACTTTACTCTTAATGGTTCAATCTTAACTCCCACTTTTTGCAAGGACAAATCAGGTCAATTTTGCTGACCTTTTCACTTCTTAGTCTATCCTCTAACTCCTCCTTCCTTTCCCACATCTTGGAGGTTTGTTATGGTTAGTCTTCAATTTACTTGGTCCCATGACTCATCATTTTAAACTATCAACATCGTGTCTCTCTCTCTCTCTCTCTCTTTCATAATCCCTATCAGTGAATCTCATACTTATTCACTGCATAACATATATATATATATATATATATATATATATATATATATATATATATAAAACTTCATGGAGACATATGCTTAGGATATATTGAGCATATAATTAATGCTCACAGTTCTAAAGTTAAAATAGGAGTTAGCCATTCTTTATAGCCATTGTAAACAGGCTACATGTCAATATACTTATAACGGTACCCGATTTGATAATTATGAATTCTTGTCATCACAAATGTTCACTGGCGTAGCATTAGAATCGCATAATCACCCAGATTCAAAGATGTCACTTAAACATAAGTTTTAGTTGGATCACTATTTCTTTTTAATTCATATTTCGTAAAACACGGGCACTTAGGTTTCATCAAAATTAGATGCAAGGATAGACGCGGTGTGCTACATGATTCGAAAAATATAGAATTGGGAAGAAGAAGCTAAACAAAAAAGAAGAGACGAAGAATATAGAATTGGGAAGAAGACACTAAACAAAAATAAGAGTGAAAAAATGTAGAATTGGGAAGAAGACACTAAACAAAACAGAAGAGTGAAAAATATAGAATTGGGAAGGAGGCACTAAACAAAAAAGAAGAGTGGAAAAATATAGAATTGGGAAGAAGACACTAAACAAAAAGAGTGAAAAATATAGAATTGGGAAGAAGACACTAAACAAAAAAGAAAAAGTGGAAAAATATAGATTTGGGAAGAAAACACTAAACAAGAAAGAAAAAGTGGAAAAATATAGAATTGGCAAGAAGACACTAAACAAAAAAGAAAAAGTGGAAAAATATAGATTTGGGAAGAAAACACTAAACAAAAAAGAAAAAGTGGAAAAATATAGATTTGGGAAGAAGACACTAAACAAAAAAGAAAAAGTGGAAAAATATAGATTTGGGAAGAAGACACTAAACAAAAAAGAAAAAGTGGAAAAATATAGAATTGGGAAGAAGACACTAAACAAAAAAGAAAAAGTGGAAAAATATAGAATTGGCAAGAAGACACTAAACAAAAAAGAAGAGTGGAAAAATATAGAATTGGGAAGAAGACACTAAAGATAAAGAAGAGTGAAAAATATAGAATTGGGAAGAAGACACTAAACAAAAAAGAGTGGAAAAATGTAGAACTGGGAAGAAGACATTAAACAAAAAGAAGAGTGGAAAAATATAAAATTAGGAAGAAGACACTAAAGAAAAGGAAGAGTCAAAGCCAGGTAGAAATACGAGCGGAAATAATAAAAATAAGAATACCTGGAGACACTAAGAACAATGGGCCCATAAACTAGAGGAAAAGTTTAAATGAGGAACGAGTAAGTGGTGATATACAACAGTCTTTACTCTCTTACTTTCGCTCTTTTCTCTCTCTCTCTCTCTCTCTCTCTCTCTCTCTCTCTCTCTCTCTCTCTCTCTCTCTCTCTCTCTCTCTCTCTCTTTTGGTCATGAGTCTTCTTGCTCCGAAATCTGGTGATTATTTTTATGCTTTCCCTAACCTGAGGTTTTTTAGGTACAATTTTAATTAATTTACATTATATACATACGTATATGATATATAATATACACATGTATGTATAATGTATATTTCCATATATATATATATATATATATATATATATATATATATATATATATATATATATATATATATATATATATATATATATATATATGCACATCAATTCCCATAACGTAACATTCAAAACCGCACCAAGGAAGGAAGTTTGATTAATATTATGCATGGGGTCGTCAATATTATCATTACATGTAATGCCGTCGTTCTGAAATCATGCGAGGTGCCTTGGACAGGTTGATAATTAAATGCCATTTATTATAACATTCATCAATTTCAAGTGACACTTCCCAGAAATCCTATTAAGCGTTCGGTGTCCACGTCAGGTGTAGTGTACTCTCCTCAGTCATTTGTGCTTCAAGTGTTGGAACACTGATGTACATTTTTGTCTGTTTATTAATTCATTAATTAATCTTTTCTTTTTGTTAAGTAGTGAGATCTCTTCTTTCTGCATTTTCCTTTACCTTCTCTTATACTTCCTAATGAGCACCATATTCTTTGGAAGCTTGAATTTTAAGTTAATCGCCCCTGTGGGTTTGTTCCATACGAGTAGGATTCATCTTCTGAATAGTAATAGTAATAATAGTAATTTGTTTGTGGCCCTTTTATTTAGAGTTTTCTGTTGTTGTTGTTTTAGTTTTAGCTTTAATTCAAGCTGGCCTTATGCCAGCGCGGGCTCTTGCTCTTGCTCTCAGGCAGCCAGTAAACAGTTTCCTCTGTTAGAATCGTAATTTAGTTGTTTAAACTAAAGCAGCAATGAATTGCCCTTGAGGAACGATATTTCCAGCTCTGTAATGCTTTGAACCTACTTCGAATTGGAATTATAGACCAGTTTTTTTTTAATGGTGCAGTGTTAGAATTTGAATTGTCCGTAACGAAAGATATTCCCAATTCTGGAATGCTTTGTAGCCTACAGATGCTCCAGATGGGAATGATTAGACCAATTGTTAGATTCATAATTTTATCCTCTGAATGATGTCAGGTCGACGTACATCTTGGTATTTCTAAATATTAGAGAAGCAGTATTTCATTATCTAGCACTCAAGTTTTACCACGATTCATTTTATAAGCCTGCTCGCCTTGGAGACACGAACGTGAACCTGGTGTGCTATTTATTCCAAGTTCCGTAGTACCTTTGTCTCTTAACTATCCTGGTGATCGATGTTGTCAACACAGCGCTGTCTGTGACATCCAATCCATTTGTAATCGCTGTGGATAACGGACAATTCATATCCTCTGAAAGGGTACGCTTGCTTCCCGCTATGGCCCATCCAATCTCACTATAGGATGTCACTCGTTATAATGTCTGCACACTTGACAACCAGTGATCTGCTAATTTCAGTCAAATCATTTCCCAGGCATATGAGTAGTTATGTATGTCGTTCATCCCGTAGGGGGTTAGTGCCGTCAGTGCACCTCATGCGGTGCACTGTAGGCATTAAGGTTCTTTTGGAGCGTCCGTTCGGCTCCTAGCTGCAACCCCTTTCATTCTTTTTACTGTACCTCCGTTCATATTCTCTTTCTTCCATCTTACTTTCCACCCTCTCCTAACAATTATTTTATAGTGCAACTGCGAGGTTTTCCTCCTGTTACGCCTTTCAAGCGTCTTTACTGTTAATTTCCGCTTCAGCGCTGAATGACCTCACAGGTCCCAGTGCTTGGCCTTTTGCCTCAATTCTATATTCCACTGTGTTCTATTCTATATGTGGTCCAAGAGTGATTTTCCCTACTCGGTAATGTGTAACATTTGGCTCATTACTTCGATCCTGATGAGGACTTTGATGCAAATGCGGTTTCTCTTCCCCTTTTTGGTGCATTTGTTACCTGTCACATCCCAGCTCGCAGCCCGACTGCTAATTGCCTTTCATCGTCGCGTTTCCAAACCGGTACCTGTTTCCTTCCGTATGGCTTGATATTGCGGTTCCACGAAGAGACCATTATTTGGGGTTTCTTCTGAAATATGTTGGATATTTGACCACATAGATAATGCATCCCTTTCATTGATCAATTCACCTTGCGTGAGTTATGTACCAAGGGCATTTGCTGTGTATGATGCATTTCTGGTGTCTGTTTTATAAAGTGTATGATTATACCGATCCTTGGGTGCGATATGTTTCTATATATTTCATATGCAAATATAACAAGTAAAAAATGCCCAGAAGTTTCTTCGGCGCAATCGAGTTTTCTGTACAGCGGCTACAGCTTACAATCAAGGCCACCGAAAATAGATCTAACTTTCGGTGGTCTTGGTATAATGCTGTATGAGCCGCGGCCCGGTGGTGGCCTATCCTATATCGTTGCCAGTATCACGATTATGGCTAACTTTAACTTTAAATACATTAAAAACTACTGAGGCTAGAGGGCTGCAATTTGGTATGTTTGATGATTGGAGGGTGGATGATCAACATACCAATTTGCAGCCCTCAAGCCTCAGCAGCTTTTAAGATCTGAGGGCGGACGGAAAAAAAGTGCGGGCGGACAGACAAAGCCGGCACAATAGTTTTCTTTTACAGACAACTAAAAATATGTATGCAGATTAGTGAGGCATATATAGTTGTACAAATAAACGACTGAACGAAAATTAGTAATTTTTTTTCCTGAGACAAGAGGGACTCAGAATATCGTTAATATTTCACTTTTATGCGTTTTATCATGGGGAGTTTTCGCAAAAGGAAAGATCCACAAGTATCTCTAGACAAGATTCTTATTGGTCGACTCTTAGGAAGGCGAGCTAAAGTATCTTTTTTAATATGAAGTTACTGCGTTTTGTCCCCCAAATTCTCCATTGCACAGCGGTTCTCTCCGGTTAGGTATTTGGCCTTTATAGTTATCTTATAATTATTTTTTAATCACTGCTCTTAATGAAACTTTCTGCAAGCTCTAAAATACCTTTCTCCGTTTTAGTTTTCTATGAAAGAAAACTATTGTGACGGCTTTGTCCGTCCGCATTTTTTCTCTCCGCACTTTTTCTGCCCTTTCTCAGATCATAAAAACTGCTGAGGCTATAGGGCTGGTATGTTGATCATCCACCCTCCAATCATGAAACAAGCCCTTTGTTAGCCGAGTCGGTTGAGCTTCAGACTGTCATTCGATGGGCCGGAGTTCAATTCCCGCGGCCGGCTGATGAAGAGTTAGAGGAATTTATTTCTGGTGATAGAAATTCATTTCTCGCTATAACGTGGTTCGGATTCCACAATAAGCTGTAGGTCCCGTTGCTAAGTAACCAACTGGTTCTTAGCCACGTAAAATAAGTCTAATCCTTCGGGCCAGCCCTAGGAGAGCTGTTAATCAGCTCAGTGGTCTGGTAAAACTAAGGTATACTTCTTCAATCATGAAACATAGCAAATTGCAGCCCTCTAGCCTCAGCAGTTTTATTTTATTTACGGTTAAAGTTAGCCATAATCGCAATCTGGCACCGCTATAGGTACCAACAGCACAGGCCACCACCGGACCATGACTGAATTCCATGGGCCGCGGCTAAGAGTTTCATGGGTCGTGGCTGAGGCCACCACTGGACCGTGGCCGAGTACCATGGGCCGGTGCTAAGAGTTTCATGGGCCGTGGCTGAGGGTTTCATTCAGCATTATACGCTGCACAGAAAACTCGACCGCGCCGAGGAAACTTCGGAGCATTTTTTACTTGTTTATAGTGTTCGTCAAGTCTGACCTTATAACGTTTTTAAAGTCTTTGAAAGCCTTGGTAAAGTCACACCTTCCTCCGCTTTGAAAGTTTTTTAGTGAAACCTATCTCCGTGTTAAAAGTCTTTGTAAAGTCAGAACTCTCCCCGTTTTTAAACCTTTGTAAAGTTAGACCTTCCACTGTTTTGAAAGTCCTTGTAAAGTCAAACCTTCCTCCGTTTCTGAAGTCATTGTAAAGTCAGACCTTTCTCCGCTTTTAAAGTCTTTATTAAGAAACCTTTCTCCGTTCTTAAAGTCATTGTAAAGTCAGACATTTCCACGTTTGAAAAGTCATTAAAGTTTTGCAAAGTTAGAACTGTATCCTTTTTTTAAAGTCAGACTTTTCCCTGTTTTTAAAGTCTTTGCAAAGTCAGACCGTTCTCCACTTCTGAATTCTTTTAAATTCTTGATAAAGTCAGTCATTCATCTCTTTTTAAAGTGTACAAAGTCACCCCTTCCTCCATTTCCAAAGCCTTTGTAAAGTCAAATTTTCGATTCCTGTTTTCTGTCTTCTGATCTTCCCCCAAGGTCTCTCTCTCTCTCTCTCTCTCTCTCTCTCTCTCTCTCTCTCTCTCTCTCTCTCTCTCCCCGGGAATCTCTCTGCAGGGGTAGAAATACGTCTCGAAAATATTATGCAGCAACCTCTTTCTGCCGCCGGTGATTTCGCGTGCTTTGGCTGTGGCTAACCTTAATAGATGCTCGTTGCGAGTGCATTCAGATCTCTCCTTGCTTTCCCAGTGTGTGGTCTCATTCATTATTTTCTTGGGCGACCAATTTTGCATTCGGGAGAAATGTCTTAGAATACGGATTCATTTATTTATTCAACTTTCATTTCTCTTGCGATACTGGAATGTGCCTCTGTTCCAGTTGATTTGTTTTCTTGGCTGTGACAGTGTATATATATATATATATATATATATATATATATATATATATATATATATATGTATGCATATATATGTGTATGTATATATATATATATATATATATATATATGTGTGTGTGTGTGTATGTATATATATATATATATATATATATATATATATATATATATATATATATATATATATATATATATATATATATATCTCGACAGTGTGTACTGACATATATTCTATTACATTCATTTGTTTTTTGCGTATCTCTAATATTTTTCTACGTATGGGCATTATACATCATAGTAACTTGCTTTACAAGTTTATGATATTTAAACGATGCATATGAATGGTTATCAGTTTTGAATAATAATAATAATAATAATAATAATAATAATAATAATATTAATAATATTAATAATAATAACAGAAGAACAAATTCGCCTTTTAATGGAGCGTAATAATAAAGAAAGGTAAAATTAACGTCGTCACTCACGTGAAATGTTACCAAGTCAATCGTACCTAGAAAGGACATAGGAGATGAAACGCTGAAAACGGGAACATTGATGAAAAGGAATCAGAGAGTGAGTGAAGCCTCATTACTTTCCTTTTGAGTGGGATGATCAGGTGGTTTTTTGTGAAAGGACAAGTGGAGGAATTATAGTGGGACTGCAGAGATGAAGGAGCATCTCTGCAATTTTAGAAAATTCCAAACGTAAAAGACCTCGAGTTCAGATTAGGTCGGGTGTTTTGTGGTCTTCATGGAAGCAAGATTCTTGCTGACCTTACTTAGAGGAATCGTAAGGGAGGTCACAGGACTTCCTAGAGGTAAGAGAATAAGGTTAGGGATTCTGGAATGAATGAGGATACAATCCAGAAATTAGGGTCCTCTCATTAGGAAACTGTATCCACGAAGATGGATAAAGGGTGCACAAATAGCTTTGAAAAGGCTGATAAGGTAGAGACATTAAATTTTTCTCTTAATAAATGAAATACAGTAACTTGTAGAAGTGTTAAAAAAGGCAGTTGTGAGCAGCTGTTTTCCTTGTGTATCTAATACTTATTTGAAGATGAGTGATTAAAGGTTAATTCAAAGATGTTCGGACATGGTAAAGGGGTCTCTAACTTTAGGTGATAAGTACGTACAAATGTATGCAAGCATAGTATAATTTTTTTTTTTTATATTATACTGTAAACAGTTATATGCATACAAAAACATGCTGCGAAAGTTGTAAACAACCCGACGTATGGTTCAGAAACGCCTTCAAACGCTCAGTCGTTCCAAAGGGAAGAGAAAGGAGAATAGCCCAAGAAATTTATGCTGGAAACGACTCGAATAAAATATGCGAGTAACAAACACTTCAGACAGGAGGACCGGGAATGGAACGACAAGTGAACGGGAGATATTTCCAGGAGACTTCCAGAGGTGCTGTGTCTCAGGTGTGGCCGGGGAAAAAGGTGTGGGTATTTACCCGTGCAAATACATCGCGGAAGAAAAATCAGTTTGCACTCCACAGGATAAAGAGCGAGGGGGAGGAAACAGCTGAGATTTTTCCACTTCTGGAAGAAGAAGAAGAAGAAGAAGAAGGTCGTCCGTGGCCCTGATTCCAGGATTCCAGTTTCGCAGACGGTGGCACCACACTTTTGAACTTGTTTCCAGTTTTTATTCTTTCCAGCGTCACAATATCTTTTGAACCTCATCCTGTTTTTTTTAATCAGTAATATTTCTCTCTCTCTCTCTCTCTCTCTCTCTCTCTCTCTCTCTCTCTCTCTCTCTCTCTCTCTGTAGGCTCTGTAGGTTGTCTTCTATGAATTTAGAGCTCTGAACTGGATATCTGGATAGAGAGGCACGTTATTCTGAGAGGGGCTGGAAATTGCATGCTTCTCCTTTGGGAACTTATCTCCAATCTGAAATCGGTTGAGAGAGAGAGAGAGAGAGAGAGGAGAATATTTTTTTTTTTAGCTCGTTTGCCGTAATAAATTCATAGCGACACCCTTTTCGCCAATCCTTTCTTTTTGTTTGCTTCATTTTATTTTCTCTTGTTTATTTGAGTACCTCTCTCTCTCTCTCTCTCTCTCTCTCTCTCTCTCTCTCAGTAAACTTCTCGTGCTGTTTTTAACGTTTCGTTTTTGGCCTCCAAACTCCCTCTTCTTTTTATTCTCTTACCACCTCATTCTCATCCTTTGAGGGCTCTCGTCCCCCCCTCTCTCCTCCTCCTCCTCCTCCTCTTCCAGCTACCTTTTTTCAGTAGCATAAAAGGGCATGACGTCGACATGGGCTGTCAGGCCTCGAGATAAAGCCGAGGACGACCTCGGCAGCGTCGGCGGGAGTCACCTGAGAAGCAAGAAGCGTCCTCTTCTCTTTGCCCTTTCTCTTTGAAGAAGATTTTAGCGATCAAGGTTAGAAATAGAAAGGGCAACGCACTCGTTTGTTTATTTTTAACTTCCCTTTCTCTCTCGCGTTATTCTTTGTTTGTTTTGGGTTTTTTTAAACGCTTTCGCGTAGTTTTTTCTTCCCTTTCTCTCTTCTGTTATTCTTTGTTTTGGTTTTTTTACACTTTCTTATTTTTTTTTTTTTACTGTGACGCTAAAATGCATGCTCAATTTTTTTTCTTCCCTTTCTCTCTCTTGTTATTTTTTTAACACTTTCGTACAGTATTTTTTCTTTTTACTGTGAAGCTAAAATGTATGCTTTAATGTTTGTTTTTTTATTTTCCTGTTCTCTCTTCTGTTATTCTCTTCTCTCTCCGTTATTCTTTGTTTTGTTTTTTTTAAAAACACTTTCGTGTAATATTTTTTGACTGTGAAGATAAAATGTATACTCAATGTTTTTTTATCTTCTCTTCCTCTCTCCTGTTATTCTTTGTTTGTTTTGGTCTTTTAAACACTTTCGTGTATGACTGTAAAGATAAAATATATGCTCAAGTGTGTGTTTTTTTATTTCTTGTGTCTTCTCTTTACCGTATTTGTGTTTTTTATTTATCATGTCCTCTCTTTACCGTATTTGTGTCTTTTATTTATCATGTTCTCTCTTTACCGTATTTGTGTTTTTTATTTATCATGTCCTCTCTTTACCGTATTTATGTATTTTTACTTCTCGTTTCCTCTCTGTACAATATTGGACGCAGTGTTTCGACAACAAAAGATGTTTTTGTTTGTCAAACAAGTATGCTGTAGCAGTTGTTTCGTGTTTAAATTGACTTTATTTTGCAGTATGATTACGTGTTATAGCATTTATTAACGGAAATTGAATCCGTTTTCCCAGTAGATACCAGCACTTACCACCAGAAAAAAAAGGTGTTTCGATGATTTAATAAGAAATACGATAGAATAAGATGGAAGGAAATCTATTAATAATCCGTTTCCAAATAGTAAACTCCCAATAGTTACTAACTTTCCACCAGAATAAAGTTGATATATCGATGACATAATAAACAAAAGAATAAGATGGAAGGACATCTATTAATAACCCATTTCCCAATAGTAAATTCCCAATAGTTACTAACGTACCACAAGAATAAAGTTGATATATCGATGACATAATAAACATTAGAATAAGATGGAAGGACATCTATTAATAACCCATTTCCCAACAGTAAATTCCCAATAGTTACTAACGTACCACAAGAATAAAGTTGATATATCGATGACATAATAAACATTAGAATAAGATGGAAGGACATCTATTAATAACACATTTCCCAATAGTAAATTCCCAATAGTTACTAACGTTCCACCAAAATAAAGTTGATATTTCGATGACATAATAAACATTAGAATAAGATGGAAGGACATCTATTAATAACCCATTTCCCAACAGTAAATTCCCAATAGTTACTAACGTACCACAAAAATAAAGTTGATATATCGACGACATAATAAACATTAGAATAAGATGGAAGGACATCTATTAATAACACATTTCCCAATAGTAAATTCCCAATAGTTACTAACGTTCCACCAGAATAAAGTTGATATATCGATGACATAATAAACATTAGAATAAGATGGAAGGACATCTATTAATAACACATTTCCCAATAGTAAATTCCCAATAGTTACTAACGTTCCACCAGAATAAAGTTGATATATCGATGACATAATAAACAGTAGAATAAGATGGAAGGAAATCTATTAAGAACCCGTTTAATAAAATAGAAAATCCCGGTCGAAAGATAACCCCAGAAGAAAGTGTGATCACCAGCAGATACGAGAAATACCATAAAGAAGCTTCGGGGGCAGCTAAGCTAAGTAAGGAAAATGAAATTAAGATCGAATCCTAATAACAGAGCGAGCGCCCAGACGAATGGCGGCGGGGAAAGTTCGCGCTAAAGAGCGTTCGAGAGCGTTTTAAGACTAAGTATTACGTCCCAGGGGATGTTTCTCTTCGGATTTTGGCGGCTTCTACAAGTTAAGAGATAAGTTTCCGAAGATGACTGAAAACCCTATAGTGGGTGGGGGTTGGCGGTGGTAGGGCCTTTTAGGGAGGTGGGGAGAGAGGCCTTTGGGACTTTTCGGAGAGGAGAGAGAGAAAGAGAGAGAGGGCGGGGGCGCTCTGGGGTGTCTTAAGCAGGACCTTGTTTCTAGTTCGCCTTTGGAAAGCGCGAGAGGTGGTGGGGGTGAGTATCCGGGGTTGTTGGAGGTGGGGAGGGGCGTATCCGAGGTTGTGGGAGATGCGGGGTGTATCCGGGGTTGTGACGGCTGGAGGTGGGGAGGCGGTGAGCTAACGATGGCTGTTTCAAAATATAGGTGCCGACTAAGGGAGGCATTGTCAAGTACAACATTTACAACATTTAAGAATATTTTCAGTCAGGTATCTATTCATTTAGTGTTCTGCGTGTTTGCAGTTTAACCTCTTCTTACCGTTTGTTGACGAAAATTAGATAATAGGAGTGTCATTACCTCTGTAACATTAATATTACCTTGTACCTTCGTCATTTGAGACAATTATTATTATTATTATTATTATTTATTATTATTATTATTATTATTATTATTATTATTATTATTATTATTATTATTATTTCAGCAGATGAAACCTATTCACAAACAACAAGCACACAAAAAGGGGCCATTGACTTGAAATTCTAGCTTCCAAAGAATGTTGATTTCACCCTCACACTGCAGCAGTAACTGATCATGATGCAGAGCCAGTGATTTTTCATCGCCCTGGGGGAGACGCGAACCCGCGACATCTGAGCGGCATGCCACGATGCTAGCCACCATACCAGCGGACCAGTATAACCACGATGGAGGAAACGAAAGCTCCGAAGCAAGACCTATGTCCCTGCAGCGCATTCTACACGAAAGAAAATTAGACCCCCGTTTAGCGAAACACACTGGGAGTATTTTTTAGTAGGATTGCTTCACTTATTCCCATTAAATTCCTTATAAGCAAGA
>NC_089750.1:68509706-68512206 GCF_040412425.1 Macrobrachium rosenbergii
CTTTCAACAGAACTTCGAGGACAAGCTCCAAACCTCAGGACGAATGGAATTTCTCTCTCTCTCTCTCTCTCTCTCTCTCTCTCTCTCTCTCTCTCTCTCTCTCTCTCTCTCTCCAACACCCCAACCCCACCCAGACCTCTCCCTTTTTATTTTTTATTTACTGTCTATGCAAACATTTTCTTACGACCCTGCTGCTTCGAAGGCGCCGCTAGGAAGATGGAGGAGAAGGGCACTGAGTGAGGCGGAGGGAAGAAAAGATTGGATCCCAGCGGCGCGCGCGCGCGCTTTCACTCTCCCGTAGACGCGCCCCTAACTTTTTTAATATATGTTAGTGAGGGAGATATAGAAACGTTTCCTCGGAGGAGGTAGAAACGTGTTACGACTCGTAGATTTGCGTTATGACTCCGGGATTGGCCGGTTATCGCGCGCTCGTGTTTATTGGGCTTGGCTTGTTTGTTTTTCTTCCGTCATCTCTCTCTTTGCTGCGCTGCTGCTGCTTCTTCGCAAGTTTCTCTCGAAAGTACTTTTATTGGGCGGCTTAGTTTTTTTTTTTTTATTAAAGAGGTTGATTCGTAGGGGATGCTGATTCTTATGTAAGGGACGCTGATTCTTATGTAAGGGAATGTGATTCTTATGTAAGGGACGCTGATTCTTATGTAAGGTATGCTGATTCTTATGTAAGGGAATGTGATTCTTATGTAAGGGACGCTGATTCTTATGTAAGGTATGCTGATTCTTATGTAAAGGACGCTGATTCTTATGTAAAGGACGCTGATTCCTATGTAAGGGAATGTGATTCTTATGTAAGGGACGCTGATTCCTATGTAAGGGATGCTGATTCTTATGTATAGGACGCTGATTCTTATGTAAGGGATGCTGATTCTTAGGTAAGGGACGCTGATTCTTATGTAACGGACGCTGATTTTTATGTAAGGGACGCTGATTCTTATGTAAAGGATGCTGATTCTTATGTAAGGGACGCTGATTCTTATGTAACGGATGCTGAATCTTATGTAAGGGATGCTGATTCTTATGTAACGGATGCTGATTCTTATGTAAGGGACGCTGATTCTTATGTAAGGGATGCTGATTCTTATTTGGATTACATAAAGGTGGTCAGTGAAGTAATGCCGAATTAATATCATAAGAAGGATTACGGAAATCAAAGGGATATTCTTTACATTTAATTCTGTTTTCGTTCTACTGCTTTTATTACGACTGCTAGTGTTATTTGTACTTGATGTATTTTGTTATGCTAGCATGACTTTTCAAGGTTTTGTGGTTAGGGTTATCAAACATTGGAAATTTACATTTTGTGCATACATGCAAGCGAGCGCATACATATATATATATATATATATATATATATATATATATATATATATATATATATATATATATACACACACACACATATATATATATATATATATATATATATATATATATATATATATATATATGTCATAATGACCTCTGAACTTAACGGGTAGATTGACCTACTCGTCACTTTTATAATATCCAAAATATGAATAAATCGATCTTAAAATGTCATCGTAACTATTGTTTGTGTGTGTATGTATATATATATATATATACATATATGTACACATATACATTTAATAAAGCCATATGTTATGCTTTTGCTTCCACGTGACAGTAAGAGGTTTAGTTATGCACCATAATACTTACTTAACATTCTTGTTCCCACCAGTCAGTAAGGAAGAATAGAACTCGTCCATCTACTCGGCATTCTTACCTGAGGGAAAGAAAATAAGACTCATTATTGAGTTGTCAAACGATATTTTTTACACTTGAATATCAGTGTGTGTAAGTAATCATCTGTGTGTGCTTTCTATGTGGTTCTGAATATGTTTTAAATAGTAATATGTGGGTTAATATAATAGTTTTTATATATAAACTATTATCAAATTTTGCTAATGCTGAAATTAAGCCCTGAATATTAAAATTAAGTGTTATCCTGAAATATGCAAATTGATAGTTTCTTGGATCAGTTGTTTATCGTTCATGCTAAGTAGTGTATTTCTTAACATTTCTTTTCTTCCTCATTTTGATATTTTACGTCTCCTCCTGCCTATCTCCTTGTCCTGATTTTCGTTTGAAATTTGTGCGTCGAAGTTATCGTGAACGCTGTATTTACTTTTGTAATACTTCCTTTTTATACATTCTCGTCCTTTTAATATATTTTCACCTTGGTAATACTTCCTTTTTATACATTCTCGTCCTTTTAATATATTTTCACCTCTGTAATACTTCCTTTTAATACATCTTCCTTTTAATAAATTTTTACCCTTGTAATACTTCCTTTTTATACCTTATTTTCCTTTTAATGCATTTTTACCTTTGTAATACTTCCTTTTTATACATTCTCTTCTTTGTAATGCATTTTTCCTTTGTAATACTTCCTTTTAATTCATTTTTACCTTTGTAATACTTCCTTTTTATACATTCTCTTCCTTTTAATGCATTTTTACCTTTT
>NC_089750.1:68514706-68524706 GCF_040412425.1 Macrobrachium rosenbergii
GACTTCCTCGAGAGGTTTATTAACAATGTCTGGTGAGGAATTGTTTCGTTAATGTTACCCGGAATTGGCCCAAGCTGCCCCACGTGTATTGAACGCGCTCAGACATACTTTTTAAAGAATGGAAGGCGAGGTCAGGATATTAAAGGGTTATTGAACGTATTTGGACGCGATTTTGGGAGATATGTTCATGATGTTGACATTTTGTAAATACATTAGAACACAGCTTACAAAGATAAGGAGAGAGAGAGAGAGAGAGAGAGAGAGAGAGAGAGAGAGAGAGAGAGGCAGTTCAACCAATTCGGACACCTTTTCAAAAGACCAGATTCAAGACGTTAGCGCATTCGGACGTACGCAGTTTAAAAAAAATAAAAATAGATGAAAAAGGCAATTCAACCAGTTCGGACACCGTTTCGAAAGACCAGTTCAATAAGTTTACATTTTGTAAGCACAGTGGGACGCACCTTGTGAATAGACCAAAAAATAAATAAATAAATAAATAAGGCATTTCACCCAGTTCGGACACCGCTTCGAAAGACCAAATTCAAAGACACGGAACGCATTCGGACGCAGTTCCCGAAGGCAAATCGAAGAGTCCTTAAGTTCTCGCCTCGAGACGGCGGTTCCTGAGATCGTATGCATATTGTAGTTGGGGAGGGGGCGGGGAGAGGGGGGTTAGTGCCAACAACGTTAATATCGCCCTTCTCTGCGGGTTGTCTGATGCTACGACTCCAGTGCCATCTGTCGGCACCGTTTGGTCGCGTCGGGGGCATTCAGAGTGATTGCAATGACAGCGGCAAAATGAAGCAACTGATGTTATTGATGGCTCAATGGAGTAAAGGGAATGAACTCTGGACGGAAGGAGAGTGGCGGGGGGGATTCGGTGATTGGGCGATAGGAGATGGGAGGGTTTAAGTGACTGGACGAAAGGAGATGGGGATTCGTTGATTGGGCGATAGGAGATGGTAGGGATTCGGTGATTGGATGAAAGGAGATGGGGATTCGGTGATTGGGCGAAAGGAGATAGGGGATTCGGTGACTGGACGAAAGGAGATGGGGTATTCGGTGATTGGGCGAAAGGAGATGGGGGATTCGTTGATTGGACAAAAGGAGATAATAGGGATTCGGTCATTGGGTGAAAGGAGATGGGGATTCGCTCATTGGATGAAAGAGATGGGGATTCGGTGATTGGGCGAAAGGAGATGGGGTATTCGGTGATTGGGCGAAAGGAGATGGGAGAGATTCGGTCACTGGGTGAAAGGAGGTGGGGATTCGGTGATTGGGCGAAAGGAGATGGGAGATTCGTTGATTGGACGAAAGGAGATAGTAGGGATTCGGTCACTGGGTGAAAGGAGGTGGGGATTCGGTGATTGGGCGAAAGGAGATGGGAGATTCGTTGATTGGACGAAAGGAGATAGTAGGGATTCGGTCACTGGGTGAAAGGATATGGGGATTCGGTGACTGGGCGAAAGGAGATGGGAGGGATTCGGTGATTGGGCGAAAGGAGATGGAGGATTCGATGACTGGACGAAAGGAGATGGGGGACTCGGTGATTGTACGAAAGGAGATGGGGGATTCGGTGATTGGGTGAAAAGGAGATGGGGAAATTCGGTGACTGGACGAAAAGAGATGGTGGATTCGGTGATTGGGTGAAAGGAGATGGGAGGGATTCGGTGACTGGACGAAAGGAGATGGGAGAGATTCGGTGACTGGACGAAGGGAGATGGGGGATTCGGTGACTGGGCGAAAAGAGATGGGAGATTCAGTGATTGGACGAAAGGAGATGGGAGGGATTCGGTGACTGGACGAAAGGAGATGGGAGGGATTCGGTGACTGGACGAAAGGAGATGGGAGGGATCGGTGACTGGACGAAAGGAGATGGGAAGGATTCGGTGACTGGACGAAAGGAGATGGGGGATTCGGTGACTGGACGAAAGGAGATGGGGGATTCGGTGACTGGACGAAAGGAGATGGGGGATTCGGTGACTGGACGAAAGGAGATGGGGGATTCGGTGACTGGACGAAAGGAGATGGGGGATTCGGTGACTGGACGAAAGGAGATGGGAGGGATTCGGTGACTGGACGAAAGGAGATGGGAGGGATTCGGAGACTGGACGAAAGGAGATGGGGGATTCGGTGACTGGACGAAAGGAGATGGGAGGGATTCGGAGACTGGACGAAAGGAGATGGGAGGGATCGGTGACTGGACGAAAGGAGATGGGAGTGATTCGGAGACTGGACGAAAGGAGATGGGAGAGATTCGGAGACTGGACGAAAGGAGATGGGAGGGATCGGTGACTGGACGAAAGGAGATGGGAAGGATTCGGTGACTGGACGAAAGGAGATGGGAGGGATTCGGTGACTGGACGAAAGGAGATGGGGGATTCGGCGACTGGACGAAAGGAGATGGGAGGGATTCGGTGACTGGACGAAAGGAGATGGGGGATTCGGTGACTGGACGAAAGGAGATGGGAAGGATTCGGTGACTGGACGAAAGGAGATGGGAGGGATTCGGAGACTGGACGAAAGGAGATGGGGGATTCGGTGACTGGACGAAAGGAGATGGGAGGGATTCGGTGACTGGACGAAAGGAGATGGGGGATTCGGTGACTGGACGAAAGGAGATGGGAGGGATTCGGAGACTGGACGAAAGGAGATGGGGGATTCGGTGACTGGGGGACGTTGATTTCGAGTTGATGGGTTATGATTGAATGTCAGTTTAGTCTCGGTTGTTCTTATGGTAAGTGAATGGATGGAAATGAGAGAGAGAGAGAGAGAGATTTTTATTTATCATAAGTTAATCTGCCATTACAGCATCCGTTAAATGTGGATCTGTTTGTGCACAGAGAGGGAGAGAGAAAGAGAAAATTTTAAATGATCGTATGATAATCTGCCTTTACAAGATCTGTTAAATGTGGATGTGTTTATGCTGCACAGAAGAGAGAGAGAGAGAGAGAGAGAGAGAGAGAGAGAGAGAGAGAGAGAGAGAGAGAGAGAGATCTGATCACGCAATATATCAATTGGTTTAACAGGAGAAAGGAATATTCGGTCAACCGGCAAAGAGACCGCGACTCCTCTAGCTGCCCCCCTCCCCTCCCTCAGCATTAACGATGACGGATCCGCGTTTATAATTCTATACAAATTGGCTACGACAAGGCATCTGTACCTCTGGGATGCGACGCTAACTGTGGTCTGTGCAGAAGCAGCCAGTAGGTATTACAGTCTGCCTTTTGTTCGCGCATGCGCGGTTGCTGCCATTAAGCCTTGCCTGTATTTGGAACCTTATTTTTCAAAATTTTTATTTCGTTCATTGAAATTCACCTCGAAACGATGTATTCGAATTTGTTCAGTTTTTGGGGTAATGAAAAATTAAGGGAAAGGGTTCAGGTGTTTTTTTCAAGCTGGGACATTTTGAATGTTTTTTTAGTCCGTGACAGAAATTGGCAAATCGTTCTTTCGTACGTTAATGGGTTGTTCCTAAATGCGTATTACAAGTGTTTAGTCATTTTGTGTGGAAAAATAGGCATAAAACCTGACTTTCTTAAGTCTGTCTCTACTCTGTATTTTATATCACTTTGTTATTCCCGTGATTGAAGATTAATAACTATACACATATGTAATAAAATAACCAAATACAGTAAATTTACGATTTAAAAGGAAATTAATTCTGAATGACGGTGGTAATATACAGTAAATGTTGTAATTTTATATCTCCCTGCATACCTGAATGCTGATATGAACCCTCCCCAAAGTATTTTGTAATATCTGTCTTAATTTGATTAAGAGATACATTTGACCCATCCGGCGTAGCTGTACACTCTTCTGGGAAGAAGAAGAAGAAGTAGAAGCAGAAGCAATAGTAGACGGAGTAGAAGAAAAAATAAGTATACCTTAGTTTTACCAGACCACTGAGCTGATTAACAGCTCTCCTAGGGCTGGCCCGAAGGATTAGACTTATTTAACGTGGCTAAGAACCAATTGATTACTTACCAACGGGACCTACAGCTTATTGTGGAATCCGAACCACATTATAGCGAGAAATGAATTTCTATCACCAGAAATAAATTCCTCTAACGCTTCATTAGCCGGCCAGAGAGTCTAACTCGGGCCTACCGAGTGGAAGGCCACAACTCTACCGACTCGCCCAACGAAGAGCTCGGAGTAGAAGAAGAATAAGCGGAAGCACAAGAAGAAAAAGGAGACGAAGAAGAAGAAGAAGACGGAGAAAAAAACGAGAAGAAGAAGGAGGAGAAGACGTTTGCATTAAGTGCCTCTGGGATCTCAGGTAGCCCCACAATGGAGCCAGGAACACCAGCTCCGTTTTTGCGAGGCGTCATTGTAATCGTTAACTGTAATTCAAGCCGGAGGAGAAGGAGGAGGAGCGTTCTCTCTCTCTCTCTCTCTCTCTCTCTCTCTCTCTCTCTCTCTCTCTCTAGGCCATGGAGATCCCAAGCACCGTGAAATGAGGCAATAACATGGCGGTACAAACCTTTAGGAAATTTGCAGCAGCGTAAACAAGAGGCTGAAAAGTTTCAGAAGGATGTTTGGTAAAGATACTTTTTTTTGTGTTTTTCTTTCAGAGATGAATTAGAGACCGTTTGATGATGTTGATGTTCGTCGTAGATAAAAGCTTTTCTGGCAGGTATTGTGTTTGTCGTCCTGATTGGTATTAGAGAGAGAGAGAGAGGGAGACCTAGTTATTTGACCCTAGAAAGGCATGTAAATTGGAATACTCTTTGTTATCTGAATAATCATTTCATGAAAAGACCCGGAATAACTGAGTAAACATTTTTTTTATGTATTTGCTTTTTAACTTATCCATACAACATGGATTGCTCTTCATTTGTAGGTCAAACAATTTATTTATAGATTATAACATTTCGTAATAGGAATAAATTCATTTTCCACTGTTGCTCAAAATAACATTGGGAGGGCTGTACTCAAAATGTCGGGACGTTAATTACATGGTTATGGTGTACATTCCATTATCAAGGTTTTGAATTTTCATCAGCAAATGACTGTCCTCACAGCAATAGCGATATATCAGAAGCATGCGAATTTTGATGATGTTCAGGGGAAAAAAATGTTTTAATCACCATGTTAATTTTGCATGATTAATGGCGCACCTTTTCATGTTATTTGTTCTAGTAATTACATGAATCACCCACCACGCGAAAGGCATTCCATTACAGCTGCATTATATTAATTTTCATTTCAGCTGCTATTAAACATTTACAGCTGCATTACGTTAGATCATTTCACTTTTGCCCGCTGTGAATCGCTAATGGCTTTGTCTTTTTACGGGGGTCAAGTTACTCCTTTTGTTTTGTTTTTTTCTTCCTTTTGTGTTTCAGTAATCATTTTCATTCGCTTATGCGTTAATTTTCTTTTTTAAGTAGGCAAACTAACAAACAAAAAAAGGCACAGGTGCTATTCGTGTTTGGAACAACTCATGAAAGCCAAAAATAATGTTGGTAATACTAATTCTCTCTCTCTCTCTCTCTCTCTCTCTCTCTCTCTCTCTCTCTCTCTCTCTCTCTCTCTCTCCCCTAGCAAGACGGGGCAGAATCGTAAAACTGAGGGGTAGTTCCACTGCCAAAGTTTTTGATAGCTCTGAGAAGTAGATCCACTCTGTGGACTTTATTAGGATGACTGAGGGTGTTGCTAAACTTAGTGCCTGTCGAGATGTTGTCTCCTCTTTCGTTGTCATTTTTGTTGGCAGTGTAAGGGGATATATATATATATATGTGTATGTATATGTATATGTATGTATATATATATATATATATATATATATATATATATATATATATATATATATATATATATTTTATATTAATGTTTCAGTATTTTATGACATTTATATAGTTGTACAATGTATACCCAAACGAGAACTGTTTTCTTACTTAAAAACTGAAGTACAAGCTTGATATGTGTGAGTATGCACATATATCTGTATATATGTATGTGTATATATATAATATAATAATATATACATATATGTATGTATAATGTTCCTGTTTGTTTGTATGTCTCCATGCTCGTTTTGTTTGTATGTACAGAAGAAATATTTTAATATTTGAAATTTTTACTTACTGTTATATCAACACAGAAATTTGACCAATTCTTTCATTTTTATGTTAGCATCGTTTTCAAATATCAGCTTCCTCTTTTTCTAATTAAGGTTCTCTTTTTTTTATTTTATCTTCATGAACAATACTCTCTTTATCTACAATTAGCCTGTCTCTATGATTTTCTTTATTTAGTATCTCTTTTTGCTAATGAACTTCACATGACCGTGCCAAGTTAATGATGAAGTGTACAGTACATTTCTGTTCTCTATAAAAGTGATAGACTCGATTCTCTGTCTCTGTCTGGTTGTCTGTCTGGCTTTCATGGCCTTCTCCTTCTCCCCCAGATACCCAGCTAGTCCCCTCCCCCATCATCATCCCTCGGTGCATTCCATAATGCATTATTTATTTCCAATTCCGCTTCCTTTATGCACACGGTTAATCGGTGCCTTTATCTCCCTGCATTTGCTTTATGCATTGCGGCGCTGCTGGAAATGGATCCTATTTTTGGGGTTTTCGTTTATTTACTGTTGTAAAGTTTCCGGTGGTTCGCTGCAGCAACAAGGGTATTGGGATGGAGATTTATTTTTGTATTTTTGTTTTGATATGGGTTATTTTTTTTTTTTTTTAATTTTACGTTTTTCAAGATTACTTTGTTGAGTGTTGAATCATAAAATCACTCGTCGAGGTATTTTTGTGTACGCAGTTGTCAGAATTGTTCTTATATTGGGCTTGTCTGAGTGTTTCACTGTTCCGTTTAATATTATTATCATCGTTATTAGCATACATCAATATGAAAGAACCCAAAAGAATAAGCTTTCAAATCTCCACAGAAAGAAATGTTCGCATATGAGCCAAAAATGAGAGAACGAAAAAGATGTCATTAAATATGCAACACAATTAATTTCTAATAAAACTTCCTGCAGAGTGTAGTACATACTCTGAATATAGTACTCACACGTGAATCAACTAATTTTTTTTTTTTTTGGCTTCGATCAGTTGCAACACCAAGTCTTCTCTCTCTCTCTCTCTCTCTCTCTCTCTCTCTCTCTCTCTCTCTCTCTCTCTCTCTCTCTCTCTCTCTCTTAATAATGAATATGTGTCACAATGTTAGGGTTTTAATTTTCTTATGATGGAAGAACAACTGATTTTTTTGTTATGTATGTATGTGTGTGTGTATTTATATACATAATGTACATACATACATATATACATACATACACGTGTAAAATTAGAACAGTGGAAGGGTTTCATCACTGATCTCAATCACCCTATCTAAACTTTCTCTCTCTGAGATCATCAGTGATACATCTTGTTTCATTCTCTCATCAAACTTTGTACGTTAACCATATTCTTAAGTATTGTTGATTCTAAGAGGAACATGGTTATTTCAGGACTTTCTGATGACTGGTGATGGTATTTGCTTGTTTCACTATCTTAAGAACTAAAGAGATACGAGTATTTTCTTTATAAACTTCATGTATGTTTCTCCTGGCCAAAGAATGAACATTAAAATATTTTTCATTGGAGAGAGAGACTGACTCAGTCAGCCCTGCAACGTAGAACCAATTGACCAGGTAAAATGTTCACAGAACCTGTAATCATCCTGTATGGGTACAGGTTAAGGAAAATGTTCCAAGATGCAGAGACAGTGTCTTAAGCAAGGAGAATGAAAACACTCGATAACAGAAATAGCTCTTGAGAAAGGAATGCAGGAAGTCAGTAGAAATGAAACATCCTTAACTCCAACTATTACGGGTTAACAATTATAAAGCGTTCGAAACTTCATTGTCGAAATGAAGTTCCGAGGCGAAAAGTCGAATACAGATATTTATAGAGGATTTTCAACGATACTCCCCCTCTTTTTTTTTTCCTCAAAAAAGACTTTTACTCGTCTGCCTGACGATGTAGTTCAGATACTGCAGCGTTAGCTGGAGACAAACCTAATTAGGGGCGGGAGCAAACTGCAGAGGAAAGTTTGTCAGAAAAACGCGGAAGATTTGTCTCACTAGTTCAGTCGCCAAAACACAAGTGAGCAGAATTAGAAGGGCTTTGCCTGCAGGGGACGCCAAAAATGAGCGAAGGATTTCGCTTTAGGACGGAACGGAGTTGGAGGTTAGTAAAGAAGTTGGTATTTTGTCGTTGATTATGTCATAAACATGACGGATTTCACAGCCTGAAAAAATAAGTAGGTTCTGAAAGAATTATAAAAGAGAGGAAAAATGCCATATTAGTGTCACATGGACTCTGGAGTTTTCCTTTACAGAGAGAGAGAGAGAGAGAGAGAGAGAGAGAGAGAGAGAGAGAGAGAGAGAGAGAGAAGAAATATCATTGCAAGAATATTGTTAAGGCAGTAAGGCGAATGAGAGAAACGGATGGTGGATGTACTAAAGAAGCGATGAACTTTATTTTGGAAAGCGGTGGTGCATAAACTTGGCAAGAAATAGAGAGAGACAGAGAGCGAGCAGTTCTGATTGTGGAGGTAGTAGTAATACTAATGTCTGAACTAGTCTCTGATGTGGATTACTTATCTTGCTAAAAGTTCTTGTTCAAAGATATTAGAACATTTTATTATATACATCACTTTAGGGTTTAGTCACTGAGCTCCATTGCATATTAATTAAAATAAATTGTTCGGCTTACAGAGCGTTATGTTTTTCGAACCAAGTTATTGTAAAATTTTGCGTTCATGTTTATTTTAAAAGTTCCTTTAATACATTCCTGAAGCGGCATCTTAGAACCATAAAAATCAGTGCCTTGCGATTGTTTAAAGACCAAAGAAACAGGAGATAGCTAAAATAATTGTAGAGAGGAAAATAGACATTTTTTGGTATTAAACGGTGTAGAATATTCTAATTATATTCTCTAAAAAAGACTGCTCCAAATCTCTGTGCATTTCCTTACTTTCATTTCCCCTCATCTCTCTCTCTCGCGTCTCTCTCTCTCCCATAATTTTCCTCCCACCGTCAGTTTCCCCTCACGTCTCGTGGCCTTTCTTTTCCCCTTCCCCAGGCAGCTTCGAAGAGAAAAACACCCAAGCAATTAGGTCTGATTTCAGGTCGTACAGAGTGGACCTCAGCCGAGCCCCTGCCAAGGTCTCCCTCCCAAATGGAGCTTTGTGTGACTTTCCAATCTTCTTCTTCTCTGCTGCTGCTGCTGCCTTCGTGGGAGGCCTGGGCAGGTCGGGCGGTCGCCTAGTTCCTTCAGGCCCCCCTTTCTCTAATTACCTCTGTCTCTCAATAAAATTTGCATCATAATTAACTTCGGGTCACTATCGCCGTCCTCGATCAAAAGTAAAGAAACAAAAATGGGTTTCCCCGAGTCGTCGTCTCTCTCTCTCTCTCTCTCTCTCTCTCTCTCTCTCTCTCTCTCTCTCTCTCTCTCTCTCTCTCTTTTGTCGATGGGTTTTCCTCTTCTTTTCATCTTCTTCTTCTTCCTTGTTTGTTTGTTGGAAGTTGATTATGATTGTGCAGGTTTGTTATCTTTTGTGTTAAAGAAATTTTCTCAATTTGAGATAGAATTTCATGAAGAATTTGTTGTTTTTTTTGTAAAGTATCCTGGAAAAAAATTTACAGCAAAGGAATAAACAGGACAACCGCCATAATATGCGTCGGACACTGCTGACCGCCGATTGGTCGAAACTCATCGTTTTGCAGCCAATCAAAACTCGGCATCGGAGGCTGCCGCTTAATGGCTCCCTCGAACACCCAGCCTTGATGATGACCTTTCCTAAAACTTAGAGATCACCCCCGCGATTATTTCCCCCCCCCCACTTTTCGTTTTATTTCCCTTTTCATCTCGGCTCTAACGTTCATCTTGATTAAATAAATGCTCTTTTGTGTCCCTGATTGCAGTTCGGAGCGAACAAAAGCATTCAGAAACAAACTCAGAGATTTTTGACTTGGGTGATCGACGGCTGCTGGGAGGCGTGA
>NC_089750.1:68532206-68559706 GCF_040412425.1 Macrobrachium rosenbergii
AACTTTTCTATTTGCTTCTCGTGTATGGGAACATGAGGAAAAATTCACTTTGATTTTTTAATGTCTCACATGGTTTTTTTTTGTTGTTGTTGTTTAACAGTTCCAGTGAGACGTTTCTGTCCGTTTCTCGTGTATGGAAACATAAAAAAGGGACGCTTTTATTTTTAAGTATTTTTGAAACTTTTTTTTTTTTTATTTAACAGTTCAACAGGACGTTTTTATGTTTCTCGACCATGGGAATCAGGTAGGAAAAAAAAATGAAAGCTTTTCCCCTTCCATACAAAAAAAAAAAAAAGATCTCAAAAACAGACAGCCAGAGAAATCCCGAAATCGAAACAAGAACAACAAAAGAAAAAAAGAACAGAACAACAACAAAAGCAAATGGCGCCCAGTTCTTCCCAGGATTCATGAAAGAAGCGAGGCGAGAGATTGATTTGTCCCCTTCGGTGATGACGCGCCCTTTGAGGGATTCGAGATAAGGCTTCTTCCCCCGCCCCCCTCCTTCCCAGGGGCACCCCGGCTTTCTTTCTTTCGGGGCTTTTATTAACCTTCCTTTCGCCGCGAAACGTTGATGTTTTTAGCTTCGTAATAAATCTGCGGAATACAGTTTTTTTTTTTTATTTTTCTTTCACTTCGAGGTACGAAGCGGGGCACGTAACCTTATTCTTTTTTTGTGTCTTAGGGTACCGAAATGAATTTATGTTCTAGGAGATGAATAAATTGAATAGGTAGTTAAATAAGTACATTTTGCTATTATTATTATCTCTTGGTATGAATGTTGTTGTTATTATTATTATTATTATTATTATTATTATTATTATTATTATTATTATTATTATTATTATTATTGGCAAACCGATCCATGTGACCTCCTAGCATTATTATTATTATTATTATTATTATTATTATTATTATTATTATTATTATTGGCAAACCGATCCGATCCATGTGACCTCCTAGCATTATTTTTATTATTATTATTATTATTATTATTATTATTATTATTATTGTTATTATTATTATTATTATTGTTGTTGTTGTTGTTGTTGTTGTTGTTAAACCGATCCATGCGACTTCCTGGCGTTATACGAGTAACTTTGGGCCAAAAATCTTGGGGTCAAATAAGGTTAGCGAATATATATCTTCAGGCAATAATATTCCTTGCATAGTTATTTTATGGTCTGTTATTCAAACACTACAGTGTTCAGCGAATGTTCTTCATTTGTTTTAATTGGTTTAAACTCTCAGCCTCCTTCTCTATTCTTGTGTTTTTTTTTATTTAGCCTATGAGTGTTGATTTAGGAAAGATTCAAGTTCATGTGTTATTGCTTAACAGCATTAGTAAGGAGAAAAGAAGAATAAAGTATTTTTATTCTTCAAATCCCCCCAACGACAGCACCGGGTTGCAAATTCTTGAGATGTATGCTAGTATTGCACCAGTCCCCCGTTTTTTTTTTTTTTTGCCGTGCCCCTAGGTTAGGTTAGGTTAGGTTAGTTAATTTACACGAGTAATTTGGGTGTGGGGAACGTAATGGGATTATTTTCAAGAAGATTCTATGGTTAGCTTTTAAGATATGGCGTCCCGCTTTTTCAGGGAAAGGTCTCGGCGCTCGGTTACATCTCGGGAAAATGCCACAGGGTTACATTCCAGAGAGGAAAAACGCCCTCTCGAGGATTGACTTTACGCTCAGTAGAAAGGCTTCTCGATGCTTAATCCTTATTGATGGAAAGTATGAGACACATGAGGATAATTATGGTCAATAGAGGCAGAATGCGCCGTTCGAGAAAGCGATGATGATTCTAACGGTGCGACTGTGGATATTAAAAGCGAAAGTAAACTCCTTTACAGAGACGTTTGTTTCCTTTATTTATATGTGATGTAAAATATTTACGTTAAATGTGTATTTGTGAGCTCACAGTACTTTGTATCTCTGCCTGACGACTAATTTTATTTTGTTTTATTAATTTCTGTCCCATATGTTAGATCTTCGAGGGGGTAGTGCCGTCAGCGCACCTCATGCGGTGCACTGTAGGCATTACTTAAGGTTCTTTGCAGCGTGCCTTCAGTCCCTAGCTGCAACCCCTTTCGTTCTTTTACTGTACCTCCTTTCATGTTCTCTTTCTTCTATCTTACTTTCCACCCTCTCCTAACAATTGATTCACAGTGCAACTGCGAGGTTTTCCTCCTGTTACACCTTTCAAACCTTACACTGTCAATTTCCGTTTCAGCGCAGAATGAACTCATAGGTCCCAGTGCTTGGTCTTTGGCCTAAATTCTATATTCAATTCAGTTCATGCGTTAGATGATCTAATAGATTGAACCTCATGAATCTGTGTTTATGCGTTTACAAACGTCCCCCCCCCCCACCCAGGCTACTGGCTAAACGTGCGTCCACATGCTGTAAAAACATGTCAAAGACACACGTAGGCAACTTATCGCACAGACGTCTCAAACAGGTGGAAAACAAGTCAGCGATTTGTTGGTAGTCCTAACCAGTGGTTCATATGATTATCTAGCATTTACCAAATATTCTTCACTCAAAGTCGCTGTTTGTTTTCAACCTGTTTGTGATACGTATGCGATAGATTTCCGAACTGTGTCTATGATATGTCTTACTATAGAGCGGATGGACTGTAGGTTAACATAGTTGTTCAATTAGGCTTGTGTCTGCTTCGTTTGGCGAGTCGGTAGAGCTGTGGACTAGCACTCACTAGGCCCGAGTTCGAGTCTCCGGCCGGCTGATGAAGAGTTACTGGAATTTATTTTTGATGATAGAAATTCATTTCTCGCTATAAAGTGGTTCGGATTCCACAATAAGCTGTAGGTCCCGTTGCTAAGTAACCAATTGGTTCTTAGCCACGTAAAATAAGTCTAATCCTTCGGGCCAGCCCTAGGAGAGCTGTTAATCAGCTCAGTGGTCTGGTAAAACTAAGGTATACTTTTTTTTTTTTTTTTTACTTTCTAGTAATATTTCTAAATTTGCTCAACTTATCAAATAGACAGGTGACTAGTTTCAAATAATCCTACAAAATTAAGACGTGATAAAGTGTCCTTTGGACAAAATGCAATGTTAAGCCACAAAATATACTGTTAAGCCTCCTCGAAATAGTTGACTGACCTATTTGCGTAAGAGCAAGGTAAACTAAAGATTAACCTGAGTTGTGGCCTTTGATGTGGTAATTCTGACGATGCCACGTTCCATTTATTTGGTATGAGTCAATTTGATACGCAACTGGAAATTGACAAAGGGATGATCTTTGCAGATGAAAGCATTTACCATCAGTATGACTTCGGCGTTTGATGCGCTTTAGATGACGTTGGTTAAAATGTGTTCCCTTGACGCTACCTTATACTGTGTGTATATATATATATATATATATATATATATATATATATATATATATATATATATATATATATATATATATAAACTGAAGTTGGTTAAAATGTGTTCCCCTTTGCCCCTCCTTAAAAATAACTGATGTTGGTTAAAATGTGTTTCCCTTTGTCCTTGAAAAAATTGGTTACATACAGCAGTGCAGAGGGTACTGATGGTTATTGCTGATCAAGGGAGTAGCTCTCTCTCTCTCTCTCTCTCTCTCTCTCTCTCTCTCTCTCTCTCTCTCTCTGATTCATTGTCCTTGTCTGTCTCTTGTCTCGTCTGATGAATTCTCAGGAGGTATCTCAGGCTGCTGTAATTGTTAGTGATTTCTCCTTGAATGATCACCTTTAGAGTTTGTCTTTGATGCTCTCAGACACATTCGTTTCAGCAATCTGAAGCTAGATTTTTTCATGTGGGGAGAGGATGTCTTAAGTGATTAGGCTAATGATGATTGATGAAACACCTGAAGTTATGATTGTCATAATGAAGTGGTCTTCCAAATAGTTTTTGTTTATGTATATATATATGTGTGTGTGTACACGTGTGCGTGTGTATTTGTATGTATAGGGATTGTCAGATAAGTATCTTATCTTGCTACAAAGAAAACACTAGCTTATATATATATATATATATATATATATATATATATATATATATATATATATATATATATAAATTTTCGTCACATACACAGGGACATTTTTGTATATTCACGAATATAAGCCACAAATTTCGTTTATTATGTAATTCACTATATCTCGGAAATAATTAACATCCCGTGAATGTAAGTTATTCCTAAGGTATAGTGAAATTGATTCTAAACAAAATTTTTGGTTTAATATTTTTGTGTGTGTGCGTGCATATATATATATATATATATATATATATATATATATATATATATATATATATATATATATATATATATATATATATATATATGATGTATAATTTATATTCGTCTTACAGCTGTTTTTCTTTTATAGACACCAACATTTTATACAAGACTAGTCTGCAATATTTTTGCCCGTTCCTCCTTCGTCCCCCCCGACGCAGGACAGGAAGTTTCCCCTCCCAACCCAACCCAACCCCACTTCCCTAAATCAGGCTGTAGCACTGTTCCCGAACTTGAGAAGACTCGAGCAGGCACAATGTTATCTAAATTCCAACTCCGTATCAACCCAACCATATGATTGAAAAGATATGCTGTTCCTCGTATGGCAGCCAACAGTTCGATGCCACGTCTGTTTTGTTCTGCCAGTATCTAGTAGTTTCTGTTTTCTTCTGCCAGTATCTAGTAGTTTCTATTTTCTTCTGCCAGTATCTAGTAGTTTCTTTTTTGTTCTGCCAGTATCTAGTAGTTTCTTTTTTGTTCTGCAAGTATCTAGTAGTTTCTTTTTTGTTTTGCCAGTATCTAGTAGTTTCTATTTTCTTCTGCCAGTATCTAGTAGTTTCTTTTTTGTTTTGCCAGTATCTAGTAGTTTCTTTTTTGTTCTGCCAGTATCTAGTAGTTTCTTTTTTGTTCTGCAAGTATCTAGTAGTTTCTTTTTTGTTTTGCCAGTATCTAGTAGTTTCTATTTTCTTCTGCCAGTATCTAGTAGTTTCTTTTTTGTTTTGCCAGTATCTAGTAGTTCCTATTTTGTTCTGCCAGTACCTAGTAGTTTGTATTTTGTTCTGACAGTATCTAGTAGTTTGTATTTTGTTCTGCCAGTATCTAGTAGTTTCTGTTTTCTTCTGCCAGTGTCTAGTAGTTTCTTTTTTGTTCTGCAAGTATCTAGTAGTTTCTTTTTTGTTCTGCAAGTATCTAGTAGTTTCTTTTTTGTTCTGCAAGTATCTAGTAGTTTCTTTTTTGTTTTGCCAGTATCTAGTAGTTCCTATTTTCTTCTGCCAGTATCTAGTAGTTTCTTTTTTGTTTTGCCAGTATCTAGTAGTTCCTATTTTGTTCTGCCAGTACCTAGTAGTTTGTATTTTGTTCTGACAGTATCTAGTAGTTTGTATTTTGTTCTGCCAGTACCTAGTAGTTTGTATTTTGTTCTGACAGTATCTAGTAGTTTGTATTTTGTTCTGCCAGTATCTAGTAGTTTCTGTTTTCTTCTGCCAGTATCTAGTAGTTTCTTTTTTGTTCTGCCAGTATCTAGTAGTTTCTTTTTTGTTCTGCCAGTATCTAGTAGTTTCTTTTTTGTTTTGCCAGTATCTAGTAGTTCCTATTTTGTTCTGCCAGTACCTAGTAGTTTGTGTTTTGTTCTGACAGTATCTAGTAGTTTGTATTTTGTTCTGCCAGTATCTAGTAGTTTCTGTTTTCTTCTGCCAGTATCTAGTAGTTTCTTTTTTGTTCTGCCAGTATCTAGTAGTTTCTTTTTTGTTCTGCCAGTATCTAGTAGTTTCTTTTTTGTTCTGCAAGTATCTAGTAGTTTCTTTTTTGTTCTGCCAGTATCTAGTAGTTTCTTTTTTGTTCTGCAAGTATCTAGTAGTTTCTTTTTTGTTCTGCCAGTATCTAGTAGTTTCTTTTTTGTTTTGCCAGTATCTAGTAGTTCCTATTTTGTTCTGCCAGTACCTAGTAGTTTGTATTTTGTTCTGACAGTATCTAGTAGTTTGTATTTTGTTCTGCCAGTATCTAGTAGTTTCTATTTTCTTCTGCCAGTGTCTAGTAGTTTCTTTTTTGTTCTGCCAGTATCTAGTAGTTTCTGTTTTCTTCTGCCAGTATCTAGTAGTTTCTTTTTGTTCTGCCAGTATCTAGTAGTTTCTTTTTTGTTCTGCAAGTATCTAGTAGTTTCTTTTTTGTTCTGCCAGTATCTAGTAGTTTCTTTTTTGTTCTGCAAGTATCTAGTAGTTTCTTTTTGTTCTGCCAGTATCTAGTAGTTTCTTTTTGTTCTGCCAGTATCTAGTAGTTTCTTTTTTTGTTCTGCAAGTATCTAGTAGTTTCTTTTTGTTCTGCCAGTATCTAGTAGTTTCTTTTTGTTTTGCCAGTATCTAGTAGTTCCTATTTTGTTCTGCCAGTACCTAGTAGTTTGTATTTTGTTCTGACAGTATCTAGTAGTTTGTATTTTGTTCTGCCAGTATCTAGTAGTTTCTATTTTCTTCTGCCAGTGTCTAGTAGTTTCTTTTTTGTTCTGCCAGTATCTAGTAGTTTCTTTTTTGTTCTGCAAGTATCTAGTAGTTTCAAGTTATATCGAAGAATATTTGTTTTCAAGGTGGGTCTGTTCCAGTCCTTTCACACGAAAACCTTTAATTCCTCTCCCGTTTCTATTTTCTCCGATTCTTATAATCCTCATTTTTTCCGTAGGCATAGCTATCCCTTTTTTGGCCTTTCTTCCTCCTCCTCTTGTTACTTCCGTCCATTTGTTTGTCCGTTTCATCGTTCTTTGAACAAGGGATAAAATGTAAAACATTCCTGAAAGTATAGTGTGTCTGTGTGTATTAACAGCTTAAATAATGCCGAAAATTCAGATGCACAGGAGAAAACAAATAACCACAGAATATGTTCATACTGAGCCGGAGAGATGGAACGGTCTGGTGATACATCATTATGCCTATTATCCCCCTGGAGAAGCATTTCATAGGCCTACGTCTTCATCAATGATTGATATACACTGGCGTGGAATAGTAGAATATATTTTGGGCTCTTATAGAGATTGTGATGTTGCAAGGTACTATTATTTTTCCTGGTAATTTAAAGGAAGTGTTATGCGTTACGTATTGCTCTGGATACACGATTAAATATTAAATTTTAGTTTTAAAAGAGTGAATAAGTCTGAACCTTTCCCAGGTTTCTTCGGCGCAGTCGAATTTTCTGTACATCGTATAATCAAGGCCACCGAAAGTAGATCTATCTTTCGGTGTTCTCGGTATAATGCTGTATGAGCCGCACCCCATGAAACTTTAACCAAGGCGGCCGGTGGTGGCCTGTCCTATATCGTTGCCAGGCGCACGATTATGGATAACTTTTGACCGTAAATAAAATGAAAATACTGAGGCTGGAGGGCTGCAATTTGGTTTGTTTGATGATTGGAGGGTGGGTGATCAGCATGCCAATTTGCAGCCCTCTAGCCTCAGTAGTTTTTAAGATCTGAGGGCGGACAGAAAAAGTGCGGACGCACAGACAAAGCCGGCACAATAGTTTTCTCTTCAGAAAACTAATAACACATACGCATCTCCCAGATCTTGTAAGAAAGCTTCACTTATAAAGTTGTGGGTTATTCAGGTTGTGAATAAATTTGATGACTAGTGATTTAGACGGTAATCAAGTGTTTAGAAGAGAGAGAGACACTAAAGTGTGAAGGGTTATCTTCTGCAAGCAAATGTATTCTTAGGTTTGCAAGTAAATTATTTCCAGGTAGCTTCTATGCAAAGCATTGTCAAGAGGTTTAAATTAACTTTAAGATAATATTAAGGATCATAAGAACACTTTAAAGTAAAGAATTGAAGTTTATTGAACCAGAAATAAAAAGCTTTAGGAATAATTTCGAGTGTATTGAACCAGAAATAGAAAACTTAACAAATAAACAAAATAAATGTTAAGAAAATATTAAAGGAGCATAAGTACACCACTTAATGAGGATTGAAATGCATTGAACTAGCAATATATATATATATATATATATATATATATATATATATATATATATATATATATATATATATATATATATATATATGAATCAGAAAAAAAAATTAATTTGAAGCCTACGTGAGATCACTTTGGAGTCCGAGGGGTAAACGGCAATACTTTAAAGAAGACAAAACGAACCACTTTAAAGCTGAATAGCTCTTTTTCTTCCGCGACGTATAAATCATCCCATAACGTCGTTTTGTCGATGGCAAATCCCTGAGACGTATCCCTTAAGCGTTTTGCTCTGAGGGAGGAATTGCCCCGTTATCAAAAATCCATTAGGGGCCGAAGTCCCTTAATCATCGTGTTTCGAAAAATTTCCTAATTATTTGATAGGCTCCACCAAGTTACATAATTTGCCGCGACGGGGGAAATATAGGGTCTCTTAGCAAAGTGGATCTTTTTGGGGTACTGATGGGGTAGGGGGAGGGGGAGAGAGTGGTTGGGGAGAGGGGTGGGGGCGTTGATGGGCACCAGTCAGATTTTCCTTCGCAAAGACACTTTGGTAGAGGGTAATGCTCTCTCTCTCTCTCTCTCTCTCTCTCTCTCTCTCTCTCTCTCATGCAGTAAACTTATATTCTGCCTGTGCATTTAGTAACCTCTCTCTCTCTCTCTCTCTCTGCATGTATTGCTCTTTTGAAAGGTCTCCGTCCTCCTTTCTTTGGTTACATGCTCTCTCTCTCTCTCTCTCTCTCTCTCTCTCTCTCTCTCTCTCTCTCTCTCTCTCTCTCTCTCTCTTTATGCAAATATTGCTCCTTTGCAAGGTCTCTGTCCTTTCTTTGGTTACATGCTCTCTCTCTCTCTCTCTCTCTCTCTCTCTCTCTCTCTCTCTCTCTCTCTCTCTCTCTCTCTCTCTCTCTCTCCGCGGCTGTCTCCTTTATGAGCACGCTAACACCTCCATTAAGCGACAAGGTAAAAAAAAAAAATAATAACAATCACGGAAGGCATTAATGGCCAAAAATTAAGTTTTCCCAGGCTAAAAGCATTGGAAGGAAACTTTTAATTCACTTTCGTTACTTATTTATTATTTTATTATTATTTTTATTTTTTGTTTTTTTTTTTTTTTTTTTTTTTTTTTTTGCTTTAGTGGGCTATGTTCGAAAATCAGTTGCCGGTACGTGAGATTTGTTCTTTATCTCCCGAGACCCGAGACGTGTTTTGGTGCAGCCGATTCTCTCTCTCTCTCTCTCTCTCTCTCTCTCTCTCTCTCTCTCTCTCTCTCTCTCTCTCTCTCTCTTTTGCTTAGCATTCCGCCGAATGTTTATTGACTGTGTCGTTATTACCCAGTCTAGATATTTATTCTTGTGTTGAGAGAGAGAGAGAGAGAGAGATGGTAGGATTGAATGCTGTGAATGAGAAAATGGGTGCGGTTGATTCAGAGAGAGAGAGAGAGAGAGAGAGAGAGAATGGGATTGTATGCCGTGAATGAGAGAATAGGTACGATTGATTCAGTGAGAGAGAGAGAGAGAGAGATCCTTCATTTTTACTTTGTTCGCTTCACATATGATTAGCGTGCAGTTAATTTCTGGAGCCTCATCTACCAGATCTGATTTTTATTCTGGCATAAGACTAACTTAATCCTAAAACATCAAAAGAAAGACCAGTTCAGATTTCGGTATACTGCTATAGAAGTTGGTTTTAGTTTTAGTTTTCTGTAAAAGAATACTGTTGAGATGGCTCTGTCCGCCCGCACTTTTCCTGTCCGCCCTCAGTTCTTAAAAACTACTGAGGCTAGAGGGCTACAAATTGGTTTGTTGGTCATCCACCCTCCAACCATCAAACATACCAAATTGCAGCCCTGTAGCCTCAGTAGTTTTTATTTTATTTAAGGTTAAAGCTAGCCATAATCGTACTTCTGGCAGCACTACAGTTACCAACAACATAGGCCACCACCGGACCGTGGCTAAGTTTCATGGGCCTTGGCTAAGAGCTTTATTGGCCGTGGCTGGGGCCACCACCGGACTTAAAACTCGATTGCGCCGCAGAAACTTCAGCGCATTTTTTACTTGTTTAGTTATTCTCATCGATTCTTGTATTTATTCTATTTCTTGGAATCGTCATTTGGCACAAATGATTTAATTTTGTTATATTCGTTGTCTTTCTTTACTTTTCACGTGTGTGTTGGTATCTGTTGGTATTAAGATAAGGTATCTGTAGGAAGTAATTACATACTTTTTTTTATTTTTAAAATGTCTTTAGAACTCTGCTGATATAAATTTTCAAAAAGGCATCCTCAGGGTAACGGTATAAACCCGTCAGTCTCTTCGTTTTTATAAAATTGCATGCTTGGGAAGAAAGGAATTACTAAAAGACATTACATAAATTAGTGGCTAAAAGGTTCGTGTTTGGATTGAAGATCAAAAGATTAATTACAAACGGATGGTTGTAAGACTCAATATTGTACATACAAACGGATGATTGAAGGACATGGATGCAAATGGATTGTTAAAAAGCGTAGTTACCAAAGGATGACTAAAAAGAAAATTCCAATTCCTTTGCCTGCTTGGTATGCGTCTTCTCTGGGTTGCAGTGAAAAAGCTCTTTGAGAGAAGTGACTCAAAAGGAAATAACTTTCCGAATGAGTAAAAAGCAGTGCTTGAACAAAAATGAATAAAAATACTACTTGTTGAAAATTAGTTGTGAAAATGTATGCGATGAGAATTTTACATGTAAAAATTATATATGATAGGTTGTATTATTGAAAGGCGAATGCTTGAAATAGGTAAAGAAAGAAAAATATCTTGGGAGAAAAATCACACCTGGTTAAAATGAGAAATTTTCTATGACAAAAAAAATATATATATATATTTTGACGAAATATTGCCCGAGAGGAAAAGTTTTTGTCGAACAGTGATAATAGAGTTAGTTAGAACATTTGTGAAAGAATAATCTGATTAAGTAAAAATAAGTAAAAATCCGTAAACCTAAAACAACCTGGTGGAGAAAAGTTCCTTGTAAGATTACCCAAGGAAAATAAATCATCTTGAAAAGACTGGCATATTTCTTTTAAAAGCGAATACAAAGAAGGAAGGAAAAGAATATGAAAGAGTTGAGAAGACCAAGAATCGAGGGATTAAAAAAGTTTAAGACTTCAATCATCTTGGACTTATTATAATCAGACAAACACAAGCACTTCCTTCTCCCCACCCCTATCCCCTTCCCCTCCCCCCTCCCCCCCCCAGTCCCCTCCAACCCCCATGTCGTTCAACAGACTTGCTCCATCGCTTTCTTAAATACCTCATTATTCACTTAAATAGAAGTTATCAGTTTCTCTCTCTCTCTCTCTCTCTCTCTCTCTCTCTCTCTCTCTCTCTCTCTCTCTCTCTCTCTCTCTCAGGGTTGCATTAAATGAAATGTGAAATTTTTTTTAATCATCCCATTTCGGTTTAAATGTTGCAATTAGCGTTGTCACTGGATAAGATAATTGCAGTAGCTTAACAACATCAGCATTATTATAATATTTTCATAATTTAGATAAAAGAATTATGGTAAAATGGAGCACTCTGAGGAAATTATCAGTATCAAAACATACGCCTGTATGAAAAATCAATTTTGAAATATTTCCAATCCGTGCCCAAAACAACTACCTAAGAATAGGGAATTTTTGGGTTCTTCCAAAGTGTTCATAAAGAAGTTTAGGAAAGGAGAAACGGTAATGGCAGAATACCACCAGCTTTAAAATGTTTTTGTTACTTTCCAGTGAATGCGTGTGTGTGTGTGTGTGTGTGTGTGTGTGTGGGAGGGGAGAAGGTGGATGTAATTTTATGTCAGTGTTTTGTGAAAGGTGTACGGAGTATAACATTCATGAGCCTGTGTGCAATTCATGAATACGGAATACAAAACGTTTTTCATAATGGGTAGTTTATAAAATTTTTAGCTTTATGGTGCACAGTATTAAGTGAATACTGTTGTTGGTACTTGTGTATAAAATACTCATCACCAGCAGTGTGTCTAGGGCAGAGGTTCCCAAACTTTTTGTTCCTCGGTACCCCTTGGGCTTTTTTATAGGTTCCCATATACCCCTAACACTAAAAATTAAGCTTAATATTAAAAAAGAACATTTTAATATTTTGATATTTTAAATTTATGGAGTCTGCATGTGTAGATTACATAGGTATCTTAAATGGTGATAACAGAAATAAAGCAATTACTAAGGTAGTTTATATTTTGATCCAGCACATACAATACATACCTTTTTATTATTATCCAAAACATTCAGACCAAATGTACCCCCCTGAAACGTGCAAATGTACCCCTGGGGGTACATGTACCCCAGTTTGGGAACCCCTGGTCTAGGGCATAGTGAATGCTTACCAGTTAAGATGTCAATCATCGCACTGAGTATAGTGTCATGGGCATGTTTTTAAATAGGGGCCTGTATGGTGACTTTGAGTGTTAGTTAAGTATCGTGGCTAAAACATGTAAAGAACAGTTCTTTTATTTTGATATCTTAAAGCAATCTTTTATTGTCGACGACTACCGTTCCTAAAAACTCCTTTATTTTTTCGTTTCTGATCCTCGCATCCTACACACTCCTGTTATTTCTGAAATAGCTTTCATTGACGTAAGAGGTCGGAAGAGTTTATCTTTTTTATTTTTTTTTTTTTTTCAAGGTAAAATTTCCCCTTAAGATTCTGATGGATTCTGTTTCAACGTCTTTTGGGAAAACTTTTTAAGTTTGTGACTTGAGTTATATTGCTTCTTTGGATTTCCAGCTGTCTCAAGAACTTTAGGTTCCTGTTCGTATGTTACCCAAGCGTGAGCACAGACACACACAAGCACACACACACACACACACACACACACACACACACACACACATATATATATATATATATATATATATATATATATATATATATATATATATATATATATATGGTTCCTATTTGTATCTTACCTAAGCGTGACCACACACACAGAAGATATATATGATATATATATATATATATATATATATATATATATATATATATATATATATATATATATATATATATATATTAACTTTATCACATACACAATTGTTCTGTGCATTAGTAGAATTTGTAAAAGGACCTCATTCAAACTGGATGGTATCTAACGGAGTTTTTTTATTCAGGAAATAAAAAAACTCCGTTAGATACCATCCAGTTTGAATGAGGTCCTTTAGTAATATATATATATATATATATATATATATATATATATATATATATATATATATATATATATATAGTGTATAATATACATATGTATAGTTTTGACTTTATGCGTCTCATGTTACCCACTGGTCTTCTGCCATACTTCTTAAGCTTTCTCAAGTTCTATAGTGCATTTGGCAACACAGGTAAAAGGTACTGGGCTTCAGCCCCTAGGGCAAGTCATCTGGTCATTTTTCACACTGTGCAGGGTGTGGATGATGCAACCTTTTTTTTTATTTTATTTTCTGTCTTTTACATGAATAGAGTAATTATTGACATTAGCTCAAAACGGTAGGGCTCCTTTGCCATGTAGAGGGTATTTCCTTCAAAACAAGGGATCCACAACCCTCCACTAGGTGTTCCTTTGCTCTCTGGGACAGTTGTGTCCAAGTTGTACCGTTTACTTTCACCTTGACTGCAGTCAGTCACAGAATAATCCACTATTCAATATTGGATTTATAGGTGCAGACTGGAAAAAAGATGGACGCAGTTGAAGTGTTAATTTTTTGCGTACGTAGGACAAGAACGGTTGAAGGGATTCGAAATGTAGGCATATGACACCATGGAAAGGAACCACAGCTGAATAGATGGATCAGAGATATTTGAGGTGGTTTGGTCACGTGGAGAGAACGCAGGACGATAGGTTGGATGCTGGTAAAAAGGGTTATGAGAAGAGAGAAATTGTTGGCCATATATACATAAATAAATACACACACACACACACACACACACACACACATATATATATATATATATATATATATATATATATATATATATATATATATATATATATATATATATATATATATAACTTTTTTACCTCTGATAATTACGATAGAGAATGATAGTGTGTATTTGCAGTTGTACACATTTAAACACAACGCAAGAGATTTTGTTAACATGTGGCAAATACTTTTTTAAGCAAAAATAAGAAATTATTATCTGGTTAAAGTCTCTACTTTTTATTACACAGAGTTCCAAATATGGAAATAGCAATCTTAAGATTTTGAGCTAATTCGACCACTTGTTCATGTACAGTTTCTCATTATTAGAATTTTTTACTTCATAATATTTTCGTGGATTTTTCACCTCTTTCTAAACCTTCAACTGTATTTCATCGCGTTTTGCATAATTTTTTCCCACTAATTTTTTTATCAGGTTTTTCATCACTAAGTATTTTTTTCCTCTATTTTTCATTAGACATTTTCATCCTAAAATTCATCATCAACCAGTTTTTTTTTTCTCTCTCTCCATCGTTAGCGATTTTTTTTCCAGCATTAATATTTTTCAACCGTCACCGGTTTTTACTCCTAGTCTTTTTCATCTTATTTTTCGCAAAACGAATTTTCTCCAAAAATCGCACCAGCTTATCATAATAGGCCACTAGTTGCTATCGGGTTTTTCAGTAGTTTCATCCCCAGTTCAGTCTATTAGATTTTAGTGTTAGGTGAATGTTATCTTTTTGGATGACTTTTGGAGACCACGTCATTCAGTAGGTCCCAAGACGAGTGAATCTGGGCTTGAAACATTTCAACATATTCTTTAAATTTTCTGCTGAAAACTTTCATGGACAGAGTCAACAAACTGTAAGAGGGCTCCAAAGGAAAATCAGCCTGGAGAGAGAGAGAGAGAGAGAGAGAGAGAGAGAGAGAGAGAGAGAGAGAGAGAGAGAGAGAGAGAGAGAGAGAGAATAGAAACTAAAATAAATATGAGAGAACAGAAAATAAGACCGATACACCAGAATTCAGGAGACGTCAGGAGAAAGTAGGAATGAATTTGCTCCTCTCTTAAACATTCCGAGTTCAGAAGATGCCACAACTGCTCAAGGGAAACTATTCCACATTTTAGTTGTAGCCAAAACTAAACAGCTAGCTAACAGAGTAGTACTGAACCTGATACTGAACAAGCAGAAAAAACATCGAAGTTTTTTCTGCGCAATCGAGTTTTCTGTCTAGCGTATAATCAAGGCCACCGAAAATAGATCTATCTTTCGGTGGTCTCGGTTTAATGGTGTATGAGCCTCGGCCCATTAATCTTTAACCAATGTCCGGTGGTGGCATATCCTGTATCGTTGCCAGAAGCACGATTATGGCTAATTCTAATCTTAAACACAATGAAAACTACTCAGTCTAGAGGGCTGCAATTTGTTATGTTTGATGATCGGAGGGTGAATGATCAACATACCAATTTGCAGCCCTCTAGCCTCAGTAGTTTTTAAGATTTGAGGGCGGACAGAAAACAGTTCGGACGGACAGACAAGACCGGCACAACAGTTTTCTTATACTGAAAACTAAAACGGAAGGTAGTGACGGTAAAAACGATGAAAAATTCTACACGACCAGACTTCTCTCTCTCTCTCTCTCTCTCTCTCTCTCTCTCTCTCTCTCATAATTTTTTTAATTAAATGTATGATTGTATTATTACAGTCGCTGTATCATCCTCATCACACTGTAATTAACATGAATATAGCGTTCACTCAAGTTAAATTGAAGTGAATGCTCACTTCACTGTGTAGTGGTGGATCTTTAACAATAGTTTCTCACTAGCCTTGAAATTTACCCTTAAAACTCGGTATGGTACCGTCACAAGCAACTGTAATTATCGCTTTATAATATAAAGAATGCATGCATAAACCTATATAGGCTATTATGCACGTGATGTATTAAATGTGTAAAACAAGAGAATGTATTTGTGTAGACGTAGTTAGAAACATACCTACAATCATGATTTCATTATTTATAGGATGCGCATTCCCACTGCTTATTATTATTATTATTATTATTATTATTAGTGTTATTATTATTATTGTTGTTGTTGTTGTTGTTAATAATAATAATAATAATAATAATAATAATAATAATAATAATAATAATAATAATAATAATAATAATAATAATAATAATAATAAGCAGTTCAAAGCTGGCCGAGGTGTGCAGTGCTGTACCTTTCAAAACACAGCAATTAAAGGTAAGAGAAAAATGTTTATTTCCCCAGTTTCATTGGGAGGTCTCGAATTAGCTGCGTTTACTCTTTATGTATGAGAGAAGTTGCTAATGCGCCTTACGTGGCCAAGAAGGAGGACATTATCGTTTAGTCAGAGAGAGAGAGATAGAAGGCAAATTTTTATAATCATATTAATTTATCATATAATAGTTCTGAGTGCATAGCCAGTGTATATTGGAAATAGAGATTATTATTATTATTATTATTATTATTATTATTATTATTGTTGTTGTTGTTGTTGTTGTTGTTGTTGTTGCTGCTGCTGTTGTTGCTAGATTCGTATATTTACGTGTAAATGTGTCTGTGCTGTTATACTGCATAGTTGAGTGAATGTTTTCATGTGACCCAGAAAATGTGTATACACATTTAACATTGATGACTTTCATATAATAGTTCTGAAAACACACTTATTATTAGATGCTTTCATGCGTACGTGTTTCTGTGCTGTTATACTGCTTAGTTGAGTGAATGTTTTCATATGACTGAGAAAATCTTTATGCACATTTAACGCTGATGAAGTTCTTCATCGGAGGGGTGGGTAGAGCCTTCGGCTAGCACGCTGTTGACCCAGCGTTCGACTCTCCGAGCGCCCAATGAAGAATTAGAGGAATTTATTTCTAGTGATAGAAATTAATTTCTCGTCATAATGGGGTTCGGATTCAACAATAAGCTGTAGGTCCCGTTGCTAGGTAACCAGTCGGTTCTTAGCTACGTAACACAAATCTAATCCTTCGGGCCAGCCCTAGGAGAGCTGTTAACCAGCTCAGTGGTCTGGTTAAACTAAGATATACTTAACTTAACACTGATAAATCCTCTGATTCCTTAAAGAAAACATCAGATGCATGTAGATTTTATGAACACGCAATCAGCTGAGCATTCTCGCTCTGTTAAAAGAAGCTTCTGAAATCTCCTAGTCACTCCACCACTATCAGTTATAGTTAGAAATATGTCAGAGTCTTTGATGACGACAGAGCTCTCACTATGACAAAGTGACGTCCAGATAAGACATAAAGCAAAATACTGGAAAATGCTGGAGTTTTAGAGAGAGAGAGAGAGAGAGAGAAAAAAAAATACTTCTCTCATTTTTTTTGTCAAATGCAAAATTGTTCCCGTCCGTTGTATAAAGATGAAACTGGGCATCCACGTTTGGAATATGTTTGCGCCGGGAATGGAATATATGGATTTAGAAAATGAAAAATAATGGAATATTTTTTTTTTTTACTTTCGGGAGTCCAGCTCTCTCTCTCTCTCTCTCTCTCTCTCTCTCTCTCTCTCTCTCTCTCTCTCTCTCTCTCTCCTGAAACACGAAGTCACATCCTTCAAATAGAGAGAGACAAGCTGGTGCCTGTTGAAACACAGATAGGAACATATAAAAATATCCCGAATACAAATGCCTGCCCTCTCTCTCTCTCTCTCTCTCTCTCTCTCTCTCTCTCTCTCTCTCTCTCTCTCTCCTCCGTGATTTTGCTTGCTGTAGGAGAGTTTGGTGGGGGAGAGTAAGACATGCGTCCGACAAGTGCTCTGCAAGTTGTGATTTGATTCGGAAGCGTGGGCAGAAGGGCACTTTCCCAGTAACTCTAGCTTTCAGGTTTTTTCCTAGTCGATTTACTCTGTCTCTCTCTCTCTCTCTCTCTCTCTCTCTCTCTCTCTCTCTCTCTCTCTCTCTCTCTCTCATTCAGGTTTCTGTCTTTATTATTCTTGCTGTCCAGCCACTCCAACTCCCTCTTTTCAATATCTAAAGGTCTAAAGTGCCCCAGTGCCTGGCTTTATAGCCGAATTTTCATAAATTAATCTCTCTCTCTCTCTCTCTCTCTCTCTCTCTCTCTCTCTCTCTCTCTCTCTCTCTCTCTCTCTCTCTCTCTCTCTCTCTGTTCACCTACATTCAGCTTTCTGTCTTTAATCTTTGCTGTCCAGCCACTCCAACTCCCTCTTTTCAGTGTCTAATGGTCGAAAGTGCCCCAGTGCTCGGCTTTATAGCCGAATTTTCCTAAATTAATCTCTCTCTCTCTCTCTCTCTCTCTCTCTCTCTCTCTCTCTCTCTCTCTCTAACTATTCCCGAAATTCGCGAGCGATTCAGACTAAGTTTTTGTAAGTAAATCACGAGAAAGGCAACGTTGAACGTGAATTTGTCTCTTACAGAGCATTGTTGTTAAATTTCCGTTTATTGTACACGTGCAAGTTTCAGTATTTTAAGATACTTTGTGGATTGTTAGAAATACGGCATTTATAAATGCTATTGATAGTATTTATGCTTCCATTGATGACTTTTAGGAGGGAATGGTGAAATTCTAGAAGCCATGTTTAATTTTCTGTAAAAGAAAACTATTGTGCCGGCTTTGTCTGCCCGTCCGCACTTTTTCTGTCCGCCCTCAGATCTTAAAAACTACTAAGGCTAGAGGGCTGCAAATTGGTATGTTGATCATCCACCCTCCAATCATCAAACATACCAAATTGCATCCTTCTAGCCTCAGTAGTTTTTTTTTTTTAATTTAAGGTTAAAGTTAGCCATAATCGTGCTTCTGGCAACGATATAGGATAGGCCACCACCGGGCCGTGGTTAAAGGTTTATGGGCCGCTTCTCATACAGCATTATACCGAGACCACCGAAAGATAGATCTATTTTTTGGTGGCCTTGATTATACGCTTTAGCGGCTGTACAGAAAACTCCATTGCGCAGAAGAAACTTCGGCGCGTTTTTTACTTTTTTTTTTATTTTAGTAGATTTACTTTCGATCATAGTAGGGACTTCTTATTGTTCTGAGGCACAAGTAGAATCTTTACGAATTGTCAAATAAGTCAACTCATACAAAAACTGCGTCTGATTTTTTCAGACTTCCTAGCGAGCTTGATATTTGACTTGAACAAGTAATGAGTGCAGGTAGATTGAGAAAAGTGATTTTGAGTGTTTTAAACTTGTAATTTTAATCTCTGCATATATATATATATATATATATATATATATATATATATATATATATATATATATATATATATATTTATATATATTTATATATTTATAAGAGAGAGAGAGAGATTTAATTGAAATTTTCCATGCATTTAATTAGAAAATCGAATACATAATCCCACTCTCACTCTCCCAACACCTTGTGAGCGAGCTGCAAGTTGTTACAATTTCTCATTCTCAAATATGGACGTTCCTGTGTTTTTCTATTTAGAAAAATGTATGTAATATTAATAATTATAATTCTTAATAATTACATGCCCAAAGTACGTGTATATGTGTACAGTACGTTTAGAATATTTAATTTTTAGAAATGTATATAAATAATATCTAATTATAATTCTTAATAAGTGCATCCCCAAAGTACGGGTATAAGTGTACGTGCAGTACGTTTACAGTATAAATGCATGCATACTTGTATGTGGTTAAAGTTAAGTATACCTTAGTTTAACCAGACCACTGAGCTGATTAACAGCTCTCCTACGGCTGGCCCGAAGGATTAGACTTATTTTACGAGGTTAAGAACCAATTGGTTACCTAGCAACAGGACCTACAGCTTATTGTGGAATCCGAACCACATTATGTCGAGAAATGAATTTCTATCACTAGAAATGAATTCCTCTAATTCTTTATTGGCCGGCCGGAGAATCGAACGCGGGCCTAGGAGAGTGCTAGCCGAGACGATATCGACCTATCCAATGAGGAACTTATTTGTTGGAGTAAGAAGGTTTGAAATATTTCAGTTTCATGTTTGTATTTCGACCTGTTTTGAGAACAAACACATTCGCGAAATAAAATTGATCGAGAGACAGACTGGAAATCGGGCACGATTGTCGTCAGGCCAGATAAATGGAACTGAATATTCATGTTTGCCAGAACTTCTTGTTTGGGTCCACAGATAACCGGGGGTGAGTTATTCGCAAATCCACTGCGGAACAACAACAACAACAACAATAACAGAAACAAAGTCGCCATGACATCCTGAACAACAATGGCATTTACACCTTATTACTGATCACCGAAAGGCGCACTTGGTACTGACCGAACAGCAACAACAAAAGAAACGGAAAAAAAAGTCGCCACGCCAACGTGAGCAACAACGACACTCACACCGCGTTACTGATCAGCGAAAGACCCCTTTGATCGTGACCGAACAACAACAACAACAACAAAGATGTCATGCCAGCAATAACAACAACAGTCACACCCACACCATTATTGGTCGTCGAAAGACGCCCAGGCTCGTGACCGAAAAAAAAAAAAACAAAGTCGCCATTCCAACAACGTGAACAACAACGACATTCACATCTCATTACTGATCATCGGAAGATGTTCTTGATCGTGACCTAAAATGACCTCATCAATTTATTTTGCAACAAAGTCAACGGCCGGATGGGACCAAACACCATCCGTTATAAAGGACAACAACATCGCATCGCATGGCAGGACGCATCGGTAACAGGCGCAGAGTCGCGGATAAGAATTCCGGTTAGTTGAAATCACTCGATATTCAAGTGAAAATGGGTTCGGTGCAAGGGTGTGTATACGCGAGAGAGAGAGAAAGAGAGAGAGAGAATTGACTTTACAGGTACATACAGATTGCCTTTTTGCAAACGTTCTGGGGGCGGGGGCTCCTGCCTTCCCCAAAACCCTCACTTTTGGTTACATCGTTCGCCAGAAGTTTTATCGCTGTTCCAACACAGCGGCTACGAGCAGGCAGTTAGATATTGCGTTCCACGTGACGTCTGCGGTACAATGCACCCTATGAATATGCATAAAATTTCTGCCGTTCGTCCGGACGACGCATCGCCGTTGTCGTAAAGGCGGGGAGGGGGGATCCTGAAACAGAGCAAGCGGTACATACGAGAGTCAAATGCCGGCACATGTCTGCCCTTGTTTTGCCAGGCCAGCCATGCGTCTTGTATCAGTGATGGAGTTCATAGTTCTATGCTTTGTGCCTGGGCCTTGTGTTTGTTTAGGGGAGGGGGGCGGGGGGATTCAGGGGTGGGGGGGAAGTGAACGGAGGGAAGGGGTATCCGAATGGCTCAGATATTTCATGTGTAGAATTTCTAGGAATTCTTGAAATTCGTCAGTCAAGCGAGGCGGGGGTCATTGTTGCACTTTGTTTCCAAAATACTTCCTGGTAGTGAATGTATATTTAAATGAATGTCGCTTTAAATTTTTAATGCATGACACAATGCATCATTTATTGCATTTTGCAGAGTAAAATTACAAGCGAAATATGAATAGTGAAAATTTTCATAAATAATTTTTGTTAATAGTTTTTGCTTAGGATGTGAAATTTCTACGGGCCAAGCATGTAATACAGCGCTGAATGACCTCATAGGTGTCAGCGCTTGTCCTTTGGCCTAAATTCTGTATTAAATTCCAAGCATGTAATGCAACCGTAGATAGTTAACTAATATCAATTAACACGAAATATGTTCGAACGAATGAATTACCGGAACCATTTCCAAAAGTAAACTTTAGGCTTAACGAATTCTCGAATTATGGTTATTATAATCATCTCGACTACATAGGTACCATCTGTGACGTCTTTCGGTGTGTTTGGAAGTAATGCCATCTGTCATAAAAGAAATGAACTTTGTTATGGTGAGGCGAAAGTCTGTGGGATGAATCATTCGTTAATGAAGAATTTATTTGTGATATGTGCTGTGGTGTGTATGTGACTGTTCCCAGAAATTTTCTCCTCATATTTATACAAATGCTCTGGTGCGCGTATACACGTTCATACATGCACAAACACAACCTATATATACATATATATGTGTATATATATACACATATATATATGTATGCCTGTGTGTGTATATATTTGGTCAATACCAACCTGACATTTTTATATTGGACATTTGTAGCTCAATATTTGTGAATAAATATACATTTATATATATATATACAGTATATGTGAACACATATGCATATATATATACATATATATATAAATATATATATATATATATATATATATATATATATATATAATATATATATATATATATATATATATATATATATATATATATATATATATATATATATTTATATATATATATATATATATCATTCACAAATATTAAGCTACAAATGTCAAATATAAAAAAGTGTAACGGTGCATGGACAAAAGACACACACACATATACATATACATATACATATGCAGAAAATACAAGCACAGTCTTTAGAATTTATTTTCGAACACCTGCTAGTTATTGCCTTTTCGCCGATATGGGTTCCTCGTTGTTTACATTTTATTTTCATTTTTTTTTTAGGTCGTTCGGCACCACTACACTTAATCCGCTCCGCAGGGAAATTAAATGCTGGGAATTCTTTTTCGCCTGTGTAATGAGGGATTTGGGAAATTCCTGTCCGTTAATGAAACGTTTAACGGCTCGAATTATGGGTGACGAATTGTTCTAAACAACAGGAATATGTGAGGGCTTTTGAATTTATAGATATATAAATTTACAAAGGAATGTAATCAGTTTTGAACTGGGTCGACCTTTAACAGAATTTATATGTGGTCAGGGATTTGTATAGTATATTACTGTATGTAAGGAATGGCATGTATAGTCGTGCGTTTTATCCGGAAAGCTTTTCTAATTTTGTTTTACTTTTCAGGAGAATTTTACATTATATATAATCATTATAACTTTGGTTTCGTTGACCAGTTATAATGATAATGGTTGTAGCTTTAAATTGCTTTAACTGTTGTCTTTATTTGATAGGTTTTAATGACACTTACTTATTTTTAGTCGTGATTACTTTTAAGGAGAGTAAATGATTATCTTATGATCTGTCTTAAAAAAAAAAGACAAAAAGAATTCGGCCTCCTGTTTCAGTAATGAGACGAATAAAGACAAAAGTTCCCTTATTCCAAACAGCTCTGTACCTCCTTCCTGCGAGGCTATTTACGATCTTCCCTTGATCCTCACAATATTTCCTGCCTAGTCTTCCCTGTTTCCAATTTTCTGCTGAGGAGCCGTTGTAGTAAATTCTTCCCTCTTTTCCTTTTTGGCCGTGTTCTCTTTCAACGCCCCCACCCCCATCCCCCACCCCCTCCGGCCGGCCCTCCTGGGATTTTCGCAAATAACAAGGGAGCTCATTTACATCACAATCATATTCCTGCGAAAGCAACTTCCCTTATTCCATACTCTCTCTCTCTCTCTCTCTCTCTCTCTCTCTCTCTCTCTCTCTTCTCATCCTCCACTCGTGCTTTTTCCCCTCTGTGTACTTTCATGGTCCACAGCCAAGGTAAAGCTACGGAATATTTTTCTCTCTATTACGCAAGGCGAGGCCATGCTTGGGAAATCATGCACAAAAAGAAAAATGTTGCACGCTCGTCTGGGCACAGTACAAGCGGTTGCTTGCGTGGTAAGGGTATATATGTTTTTATACATATATGTATATATATATATATATATATATAAATATATATATATATATATATATATATATAAATATATATATATATATATATATATATATATATATATATATGTATATATATATATATATATATATATATATATATATATATATATATATATATATATATATATATATATATATATGCATATGTGTCTGTGTGTGTAATGTGCATTTGTGTATTTAGTCTTAGGTCAGGCAGTACAAATGATTATTCTTGAAGATTGGTGCTAAAAGTTTGGTCATCTAAATGATTGTCAATTCGATTACATATAAAAATTACATGGTGATGTAAATGGCGATTAGATGGAAATATAGGTTTGGACTCTTATCCAAGATACAAAGGACGTCTATGCTCAAGTAGCACTACCGACCATGCCACGTCAGAAAAGTTTTTTTTCCCCAACTAGGAAGTCTGTGCCAGTCATGTTCCCGCCATTGTCGGCCTCAAATATATTTTAATTGGAGACTCTGTCGCACGTCAGTACACACACATACATTTATATACATATTTATATATATTTTATATATATATATATATATATATATATATATATATAATAGATTGATAGATATAGATAGATGCACACACACACATTGTGTGTTTGCTGTGCATGTATTGATAATTTTACTTTTTAAGTATTTTTCTGAATGTGTTCGTTAAGAGACTAAGTGAAAATTTTAATGTTTGCAAACATCGAGACTCACTATCTATGGTATTGATCTTTCCGTGTTTTATTCCCCCCACCCCCAACAAAAAAATGTTTAAAAACACAAGGTGATTTAAAACACCGTTACACTTTAATAAAAAAAAAAAGATGAATAGAATCATTGTGGACATGTGGATGAATATCAAATTACACAAACAAACAAAAAACATGGAACAACAGCACAAACGTGGAAAGGCCCAAACACGCACTGTTGCAAAAAAAAAAAAAAACGAAGGAAATTGTTTCTTTGCAAACAGAATAATTCTTCCCAGCGTCTAACCAGAGACTACGCTTCCCTGGGAGCATTGAATAAACAATGTCTGGATGAAATTTAAATGGCTGGGTTTCAGAATGAAATTCACTTGAATTTAAATCAACTGGTCTCTTCATCGCGTGCATATTCCTTTTCGCTAGTTTGGCATTGCTTTCGTTTGCTCTGCACCTACACACAGGTACACACACACGTGCATAATATATATATATATATATATATATATATATATATATATATATATATATATATATATATATATATATATATATATATATATATATATATATATATATATATATTATATATAATGCACGTGTAACTAACTGTGTATATACATACACACACACACACACACACACACATATATATATATATATATATATATATATATATATATATATATATATATATATATAGTCGAGAGAAAATAATATAATTTTTAATATTTTGGATCCATTCATAAAAATGTCGATTCACTTTAGGAAAAGTATTACACGGCAAACACAGTACTGGTTTTTCTTCACAAAATTTCCACCATTTTATATTTTCTTGCTATCCTTTTGAAATAAAGGAAGACAAGCCGTACAATTTTCCATGAGGAAGTCAAATTCAGATTGTATTACTAGATTCACAGGAATTTCGACTTTGCAGAATAGCGTAAAGGTGACAAGGTGAAGTATAAATTTTGAAAATAAAGATATAAGCAAAACATCACTGCTCCTGAATCTCTAACTTATTCTCTTTTTACTCTCTTTGTAAATCTTTGCTCTGCCTTTCTTCCATTCGGCTTTTTTCTTTTTGGTAAACTGACGTATCGGTGACGGATAAAAAAAAAAAAAAAAAAAAAAAAAAGGCTAAAAGCAAGCGTTGGTCCCAGAATTCCATCGCGAGAATTACGGTCTCTGGTCTCGGCGAAACAATAACACAGAAACAGTAACGTTGGCACAAACAGTATAAAAAGGAAAAAAAAAATCTTTCCCTTCCTCTCCACCCCCCAGCCCGTTTGTTTGGGGTGGGATGGGTCCAAAGGGTAGGGGTTTTGTTATGGAATTTGGGGAGGGGGGGAAGGTTGGCGAGTGTGGAATGAAAGGGAAGATTTACGTGAAAAGGCTGGAGAATTTTTTTTCGTTAGTTTTTTCTCGTTAAAAAAAACTTCGTTGCACTTTCAATGAATGATTGTATAACTATTATTTAGTTTACGAGCATTGTTGTTGTTCGGAGGTCGCTTGTTAGTCGTTCGCATCCTCTCTCTCTCTCTCTCTCTCTCTCTCTCTCTCTCTCTCTCTCTCTCTCTCTCTCTCTCTCTCTCTCTCTCTCTCCTGTAAAATGCATTATCACGGCTTGACTGTGCTGTGAAAACCTGATTGTTTTATGACTTTTTGCGGTTCTTTCCTGCCTTAATGCTGCCATAAAAAATTGTTTTGTTTTCGTATAGGATCCTTCTGCTTCTCAGGTTTTTATATATCGATTTGCATGCATGCTTTAATGATTTACATACATACATCTGTATTTATGTATGTATATATATACATACATGTATCTATTTATGTGTGTATATATACATACATATATCTGTATTTATGTATGTATATACAATATATTTATATATATATACATACGTACATACACAGTTCATACATACATACATACATACATACATACATACATACATACGTAGACAGAAACACGAGACAAGACAATGACAGGATCATCCTGTAGTCACTGAATTGAAGAAGAACCCATCTGTCTAAACCTCTTTATTGTATAAGCAAAGTAAAGAAGACTTTTAGTTATTCTGAGTAATAAAATAACGAGAATTTTAAGTCATATGATTGTAATTGTAGTGCAAAATGTATAATATATTGAAAAATAAATTAAATTTATAGTACAAACTCATTACTTATAATATGGAGTTCCCTTCTGTCAACCCCGCTAATCTCTAGATCCTAAATTTTACTTACCCCCGAGAGGGAAACACCGCGTTCATCAACTATTGCTTTCAAAGTGATGCCAGACCATCTTCGTGAATTCAGGGCCACCACAGAACCCCTGGCATTCTAAACAGTCGGAGATTTTCCAGGCTAAAGAAGGGGAGAAGTCAGTGATTGAGTTCTCTTGATCCTCATGGGACAGCGGGGCTTGATGCGTGCTATTTATAGATATGGCAGTACTGTTTATAGATGTTACAGTACTATATTTGGATATGGCGTTATATTTATAAGTGTGGCAGCAGTATTTATAGTGCAGCCAAATATTCATTGATAGTAACGATATAGAATTTTATGCCGAAATTTTATTATTATTATTATTATTATTATTATTATTATTAATAATAATATTATTATTATTATTATTATTATTATTATTATTATTATTATTATTATTATTATTATTATTATTATTATTATTATTATTCAGGAGATGAACCCTATTCATATGAAACAAGTCCACAGGAGTCATTAACAAGAAATTCAAGCTTCTAAAGAACATGGTGTTCATTTGAAAGAAGCAACAGAAAGTAATAGGATATACAGACAGAAGAGATCAGTTGTTAGGAAAGGAAAAATAAACTGACAAATGAATAATTAGATATTGTTTTAGGATGATAATCTATTGCATCTTCGCTTGAACTTCCGAGGGAGAAATATCCGTTTAGCTAATATGCAGTTAGTTAAGATTTAATGTGATCGCATGATAGTTAGAACGTAGTTTTTGGTTCCACATTTAAAGGAAACAACGTGAAAGAACCTTCTAATCGCGGCCAGAGAAACCCTCCCTTCCAACATGCGGAACCGTTCACTAGTAAAATGTCTAGGGAATCTAAAGATTGTTACCAACTATTCGGAACTGTGCGAGATTTTACCAAGTTTGTGATATGAGGCTTCTCGGACAAGTTACTGTTAACTTCCCAGTCCTCAGACTCG
>NC_089750.1:68564706-68579706 GCF_040412425.1 Macrobrachium rosenbergii
CTTCCGCATGGAGTGATGGTAAAGTTGCACCTACATCCCCCGGAGCGACTTTAGCTCCTTATTTACATATTATCAGGACATAGCGGAAACTCATAAGCAAAGGGAACGAATCACACTGTGTACAGTCTCCCAATGCTCATGATTCTAAATGGGTCGATGTTCCTTTCTTAATGAACTTACTTTGAACGCTTGGCAAATTCTCAGCTCTCTCTCTCTCTCTCTCTCTCTCTCTCTCTCTCTCTCTCTCTCTCTCTCTCTCTCTGTGGCGGCAAGGCCCCCCTTGCAAGTTGAACTGGAGCTGAATTTAATGTCCGGTAACTTTGCCCAATGATAAATTGTCTTTAATGATCTCATTGAATTTCCCCTCTCTCTCTCTCTCTCTCTCTCTCTCTCTCTCTCTCTCTCTCTCTCTCTCTCTTGTGCTTTCAGGTTTGTGTAGGTCGTGTCATTTCAGTAATGTTTTCACTTGAGATTTTAATGCTGTTGTTTAGTTTAATATAAAAATTAATGTTGTCCTGCAACTTATGGTTATTTGCAGTGGCTGAGTGATTTCTTGAAGATTACTTTTGGACGAATTTCAGTAATGTAAGATATTTGTTTTTTGTTTGTTTTCAAACGCCGTCGTTCCTCTCTCTCTCTCTCTCTCTCTCTCTCTCTCTCTCTCCCCGGCTGAAATTGCCTGCAACAAGAAATATTTTCCCTCGGCAATGGACATCAGAACCATTTCATTTCCGAAAATTGATTCCAATACAAAAGACATTCACTCGGAATGGTGCTCTCGCCACTTTTGGATATTCCCTTGCAAATCATTTGCACAGTAATGGCGCATTATCACTTCGGAGTCTATTTAGGCCTTGTGCCGCCCGAGTACACAGCCCCCCCCCCCAAAAAAAAGGTACGCAGAATACACAGTGCAAAAGAAAACGGTCTTTTGTATATCGTAGGGTGGGGAGGAGTTGGTGATGGGGGAGGGTTACATTAGCCAGAATTGAAAAATGAAAATATTTGATTGAAAGATTTATCCAGCCTGTAAAAGCTAGTTTGGATAACGCTATTCGGTTAATACTGATGTTTGTATTTGATATTTTTTTTCTACTTTTAGTTTTCTGTAAAAGAAAACTATTGTGCTGACTTTGTCTGTCCGTCCGAACTTTTTTCTGTCCGCACTTTTTTTCCGTCCGTACTTTTTCCTGTCCGCACTTTTTCTGTCCGCCATCAGATCTTAAAAACTACTGAGGCTAGAAAGCTGCAAATTGGTATGTTGATCATCCACCTTCCAATCATCAAACGTACCAAATTACAGCCCTCTAGCCTCAGTAGTTTTTATTTTATTTAAGCTTAAAGTTAGCCATAATCGTGGTTCTGGCAACGATATATGATAGGCCACCACCGTGCTGTAGTTAAAGTTTCACGGTTCGCGGCTCATACAGTGTTATACCGAGACCACTGTAAGATAGATCTATTTTCGGTGGCCTTGATTATACGCTGTAGCGGCTGTACAGACAACTCGATTGCGCCGAAGTTCCTTCGGCGCGTTTGTTACTTGTTTTATTTAATAAAAACTTAGGTGTGCATTTGATTATCTTCTTGCTTCCTGATTTCACTGATAAGTCTTCAAACATTGTTTTATGAAAAAATTGATTGCATCATTTCTTCGCTACTGATAAACGCTGAACTAATTTAGGGTAGGGTGTATTTGAACAAATATGTATTCTACATAAATTTGTTCCTGTTCAGTCCTTGCAAAAAGATTCCTGTCAATAACCTTATTTAATGGGTTACGACCAACCGTCGTAATCATCCCCATTAATGAAGAGATTTTCCTTTCAATACCCACCCCACTATTAGCTCCGGTTAATGAGGCCACAGACCCCAGGTAAGGCTTCCTTTTTGCTTGCCATCCCCCATTCAATCACCATTTGTTCATCTCCCTCTCATTAAAGTACCATTTGTTCATCTCCCCTCCCATTAAAGTGCCATTTGTTCGTCGCACCTCCCATTAAAGCACCATTTGTTTCTCTCTCCTCCCATTAAAGCGACATTTGTTCATCTCCCCTCCCATTAAAGCGCCATCCGTTCATCTCCCCTCCCATGAAAGCGCCATTTGTTCATCTCCCCTCCCATTAAAGCGCCATTCGTTCATCTCCCCTCCCATGAAAGCGCCATTTGTTCGTCGCTTCTCCCATTAATGCACCATTTATTCGTCGCATCACCCATTATTCATGGGGTCTGGCCTCTATCAGACGTGTACAGTTTGTAGCGTCCCACTCCCATTAAGCCTCCGCGTTAATGGGGTGGCATCCATCACCGCACTCTATTTATGTAACTGCATCTACCATTAAGGTCCCTCGCCTAAGGCATCGGATTACTCGCTTTAGCGGTCCTGTAGAATTTGGGGCCTAACGGAATCATTTGCGAGGTGGCACCTCAATCGAGGAATCTTTTTCATGGTATCCTAGTCGTCGTTAATGGCCCGATTTTGAGTTTTTCCCATTGTGAGTCTCATTTGATGAGGCTTCAATCGAGAGCCGTTCTCATGGTAATCGTCATTAATGGCCCCATTTTGAGGTTGTTTTTCCCCATTACGCTTTTCTTTTGATGAGGCTTCAGTCAAGAGCCCTTTTCATGGTATCCTAATTGTCATTAACGGCCCCATTTTGAGGCTGTTTTCCCCATTACACTTTTCTTTTGATGGGGTCTTGACCTGTTGGTCTTTTCGAGTCACTGCCTTTATTTCTACGCTTTCCCATTTATGGTGCTGACATTGACTCTTGAAGCTCCTCATTTATAAAGCAGCACCCCCCCCCGCCCCCCAACCCAATTCAGGCTTCCCATACTTCGGGAACCTGTTCTCCTTCGATACGAAGCCCGGAGGCGTCACGCCTCTTTCAGGCTTATTAATCTCGAAGGAAATCAATCAATCAATCCGTGGAAGGCCGTTTAAGCGTTTATTGTGGAATTTCTAATGACGCGAAGTACTATGATAATGCAGAGGGGTAAATCAGGGCGGGTTCCTTATTAAGTCTACACTAGTATAGGGTTCAAGCTGATTAGGCGTCTCGTATGCAATTAATGGTTCACGCCGGGGTTATGGTAATGGATGTATTGTGCGCGCGAATAACGTTTATATCCTGTTATGAGTTCGTATCTCGCGCAGTTTGATTGGATGGGGTCTTGTTATGGTATGCTTTGGACGTTCTTAAAAGGGATTCTTTTTTTAATTTTGATAGTACTTTGCTTAGGAGCTCCCACAAAGGGGTTTTTTGAAGGTTACAATATATTATGATATTGTTGTGACAACAAAAGCTTTAGTAATTAAAATCAACGCTGCAGATTTAACAACATCATAAACGGCTACACTAATAATTACAACATTATTAAAATTATGATGTTGTTGCTGTTGTTGCAATAAAAACTTGAATAATGAAAATCAGTGCATTTGGTTATCAGGGCCGCAAATTTAGCATGAAAAAAGCAACGCCAATAATGGGAATAACAACATTATTATTATTATTATTATTATTATTATTATTATTATTATTATTATTATTATTATTCAGAAGATAAACCCCTATTCATATGGAACAAGCGCACAGGCGCCATTGACTTGAAATTCAAGCTTCCAAAGAACATGGTATTCATTATTATTAATTATTATTATTATTATTATTATTATTATTATTATTATTATTATTATTATTATTATTATTATTATTATTATTAACATACAAATCAGAGGTAAACACACGCGCCATGTTTCACTCCTTGTCGGTACTTCAAGAAACCACCTTTTCAAAGTTTGTTGAGACTCGTCAAGTTGTAAAAACAGACGAAGAAAAAAGTACTTGAGAACTCTCAGGGAGAGACGTTTCGTTTACCATTTTGTTTCTGACTGTTTAATGTGTTGCTATCAATTCATGAGACTTGATGTATTATTATTATTATTGAAAGGGATGGCTGTGTTTTGCGAATTTATCTTATACGGGATCTTTTCTGTTTTCCTTATAATTCGCTATTCAGGCTTAGCGATGTTGAGCCTGAAGAGCAAATTATACGGGAAATAGAAAAGGTCCTGTATAAGATAAATTCGCATAATACAGCCATCCTTTCAATACGACCTGTCTGAAAGAGGGTCTACTCCCCTATTATTATTATTATTATTATTATTATTATTATTATTATTATTATTATTATTTTTATTATTATTATTATCACCACTGCTTATGTTATTCAAGGTGTTTCAGATGTTCCATCTTCCTCAAGTTTCGTATTATTATTATTATTATTATTATTATTATTATTATTATTATATTATTATTATTATTATTATTATTAGTATTATTAGTATTATTATTGTTGTTGTTGTTGTTGTTGTTGTTTTTGTTCAAAGCGCTGAAGATGTGCCAACACTTCTTCTTCTTCTTCTTCTTCTTCTTCTTCTTCTTCTTCTTCTTCTTATTATTATTATTATTATTATTATTATTATCATTATTATTATTAGAAACAGGTGAGTTAACACAGTGACGATTATTTTTTAGTAGCTGATATTAAGTTACGCTAATTTCATTGACACACGAAGTTTATTCATTTTAAAGTTCAAACATGAACGAACAAAATGTAATTCAAGACTTAAATGGGGAAATTGTATATAATTTTCAATTTCGAAAACCTGAACAGACTATGAAAGTAATTACGCTTTCATTTACGTGACAAGTAAAATAATATTTAGTACAAACAAAACGAAAATAAGTAAAGTATAACGTTATCACAGTATTAGATGAACAAAATATATCAAAATATGGTTCGGTAATTCTTTATTCTTGACTCGTAAGAATGTTAAGTCGTGAGCGTAATGTCACCGTCACAACACAGCATATAAATTATATATATATATATATATATATATATATATATATATATATATATATATATATATATATATATATGTATGTATGTAAATTATATATTATTTATATATATTTACATATATTTATATATACTTATATATAAAAATAAATATAAATATTTATATTTTCCTTGCAGCGACAAGCATCGGTGAACGGCTAACAGTAATGAACAAACGTAGAACGCGCCCTGATCCCGCCTTCGGGCACTAAAAGGGCATAAAGTGTTAAGTGTTACAATATTGTAATGTCAGGCACTTGTCGTTAACTGGGAATCGGCGATTTTCCACCGTTATGGCGGACGCTGCAAAACACTCCCGAGTGAGATACACCAAATGATGATTGAAACGGACGTCGTGTTTAAGGGGGAATTTAGCCACTAAGCTTAGTTCGTTAAGCCTGATTGCTTCCGGTAATTGTACGATGACCGCCAGAGTACCGGGCCCCGGTTTTTTTGGGGGAAGGTCGGTGGGGTATATATATATATATATATATATATATATATATATATATATATATATATATATATATATATATATATATATAATTTATATTTAATATAAATGTGTATATATATATATATATATATATATATATATATATATATATATATATATATATATATATATATATCTTAAAAGATAGACTGATTAGCGATACCACTCTTACTACTCCGTTTACTATTCTAGTATCAGTGCTGTTATTTTTATTATCGTAGTTATTAATGTTTTCATTTTTCAGACAAAGTTTATACTACTACTACTACTGCTGCTACTGCTATTACTGCCGCTAATGAAAGTGATGATACTTGTAGTTGCTCTTATGTGCGTAGCTTTCTTTGTTGTTTTTATTGTCTTTGCTGCTCGAATTTTCAGTTATGAATATTTTTTCTCCTTTTACTTCATAAGAAAGTTGTAAGTTATTTTTAGGATATATTCTCATGATAGTATAGTTAACTTGAAATTATGTGTATATATATATATATATATATATATATATATATATATATATATATATATATATATATATATATATATATATATATACATACACACACGTACATACATATATATATACATATATATATATATATATATATATATATATATATATATATATATATATATATATATCTATCTATCTATATATATATGTGTGTGCGTGTGTTTGTAAATACATTTATGCGTAAGTATAAGTGTACAATTTATATATATCTGTATCTCCACAGAGGTATGTTGATCTGTATGTTTAAGTAAAGGAGACTATTTATATGGATTATGTATTTCACAGCAAAACGTTACAGAACAGGTTTAAATAAGGCCAATTCCAAATTCAAAAGCCTGTGGCAAGACAGACTCTTATAGGCAAGTCCATTTAGGCTGCTTACCCCAATAATGAGTGGGTTACCTAGCTGGACGCATCACAATCGGAAACAATAACAATTTAATACATTACCATACATTTATCAACGTTTTGAAAGCTTGACACTGTCATCATGACGTCTTCCTTACCTACAAAGAGAGGAAAATAAATTATTGGTAATAATTCAGTTATTTTGAAGATGGTTTAGTAATTCAAGGTGAGACTATGAAAAATAATTGAAAAGAAAATGTTCCATGGCTTGTGTAATATGTATATGTGTATATATATATATATATATATATATATATATATATATATATATATATATATATATAATGTACATAAATATGACAGATAAAACAGCATTTGCACATTATTGTATTGAATATCGCGAAAGGTCACACGGCCACTTGTATTGCCCATTCTGTTTTACCAAGTTACCCCATCTCAGAAAAGATCAAACAAACATTCTCTCTCTCTCTCTCTCTCTCTCTCTCTCTCTCTCTCTCTCTCTCTCTCTCTCTCTCTCTCTCTCACATCAGCGCCGTGTCTCGAAGGGGCGAGAGAATTGCTCCTGACGTCAAAACCAAAACAGATGTCAGGCAATTGCCGCCATTATCCCTCGGGACACATAAATCGTAAGAGTTACTCCTCAAAAAAGCGCGAAAGATAGAAAACGAATCTGATTACATTTTCGATAAGAGAAAATGGGTATTGGTGTTTTCGGAATGGTGTGCGCGGTAAGGTGTAAAATCGACGTGGAATATAAATCCTAAAAGAATATTTTTCTTCCCCCACCAGATTTTTTTCTTGTCTTTTTATCGTTCGACAGTGTTTGTATTCCCTCAGGGAAGAGCGAAGCCTCACGATCAGTTCTACAACTAAACTTTGGCGAGGGAATAGTTTGATCAAAGGCGTCTTGTCATTCGGTTCTGGAATATTTTGTTCCAACACTCGCTACGTGTTAGCTGTGGTTTATTTGTTTTGTTGTTTATTTTATTACTTAATTAGCGTTAATCTGTTGGTGGTGGAGTTGTTAATTTTTATTTAGACATTCTTTGCAATATTTGACTCTTGTATTCAAAGCATAAGGTGTGTTTTAGAGCAGTGAAAGAAAGAGTTAAAATAAAAAAAAAAAACTATTTAATTTGACGCCATTCGAAACAGAGAAACTTTTAAAACAGATCTGTTTCCTTTCAGCCTCTTCAGTTCGACACATTATCTAACAGACATATTACAGATCGCTTTGACCCTTCTCTGTACCCACCACCCCTACTCTCCCATCATCCCTCCCACCTCATCCCCCTCCACACCCCACCCCCATCGACGCTCATGAATATGCCGGTGAGCTGTAATTAGCATATAAAGTGATATAATCGGCTCATATACTTTTCACAGACTATTCCTATTTTTTATGCATTTGAACACCGAACGCCATCAATATGCTTGAAAAAATATCTACCGTGGGAGCGAGCTTAGCTCAAAATGTGCCATTTCCCTGCAATAATGATGCGGAATCGGCTGCAACTTTTGCAATAAGGACCGAATTATGCAGATCGGGACACAAAGAGTAAAGTGATATCGCCGAGGATAATTTGACTTCGGCTGGTTCTCTCTCTCTCTCTCTCTCTCTCTCTCTCTCTCTCTCTCTCTCTCTCTCTCTCTCTCTCTCTCTCTCTCTCTCTCATCTATAACTGATCAAAGAGAAAGGAAAAGAGACGCGATTAAGCGACGAACTTCCCTCTGGAATTCGACGAAGACCGGCGAAATAATCCAAAACTAACTGCAAATGGAATGAATACAAATGACTCCGGATGAGGAATCAGTTTTGCCTTGCAAGAACACCGAGGCGATTTTATCATCAGTCACAACTTGCGTGAAAGCATCGGCGGAGAGAGAGAGAGAGAGAGAGAGAGAGAGAGAGAGAGAGAGAGAGGTTGAAGCTTTCTTTTACACAGTTCATCAGCTTCGACATTTACTATTCCGCTGCTATTACGTCGGCTGCTGCTTTGATGACGATAATGATGGTTATGACGATTTAGCTTCTATGGTGCTTCTACTACTTCTGCTGTTACTGCTTGCTACTTTGATGATGATTGTGATAATTTAGCTGCTATGACTGCTGCTGCTACTTCTTCTCCTGCTATTTCTCCGGCTGCTACTACTTTGATGATGGTTATAATGTTTTAGCTGCTACGACTGCTGCTACTACTTCTACTCCTGCTATTACTCCGGTTGCTACTACTTTGATGATTTGTATGATGATTAGCTGCTATGCTGCTACTATTACTTCTGCTATTACTCCCTGCTACTTTGATGATGGTTATGACGATTTATTTGCTATGACTGCTGCTGCTACTGCTGCTATTACTGAATCTGCTACTAACTTGATGATGGTTATGATGATTTAGTTGCAATGACTGCTACTGTTACAGCTGCTATTACTCCGGCCGCTACTTTGATGACGGTAATAATAGTTATGATGATTTAGCGGCTATGATTGCTGCTGCTGCTGCTGTTGCTGCTGTTACTCCAGCTGCTACTTTGATGATGGCGGTATAGCTGATGATGAGGGTCGTTTTAACTCTACCTCATCCTGCGATAATGAACCAATCACGATTTGTAATTCATATTGAAATACGACCTCTGAATATTGTCATCCCGCAACAAAAGCATCATCTACATACGACACTGAATTATATTGCGAATTTTAGTGGTCGCCTCTTCCCAGCCATTTTTATTTATTTTCTATTCATTTCCATCTTTTTATTTATTTTCTATTTATTTCCATCTTTTTCAGACTTCATATTTATTTATTTATTCAGCAAAGGACATGCGTGGCCATCCTCCATTGAATGCCGGATGATCCGGTCGCTCAGGTGGGAATTCATGTCGCATCTACAGGTCAGAGGTCAACCTTTTGGAAGACTTGCCAATTTTCTGGCGTTTATATATCCATCGCCATTATTGACTCGCAGAAAATTTTGATAGTAGCTTATTCACAGTTATGACCATGTTTTCAAGTTAATGGAAGTTTTATTGTATTTAATATCACTTTTCGCATTTTCCTAAGGTAGGCTACCTAAGGTCAGAGAATTGAGAAATAAAAAATCCCTCAAAGAAAGGATATTGCAGTATAATTACGAATAATAATGATGATAGTGTCATTGTTAATGACACATATATATACCAGTTGAAATCAACTGAAACTACTTTAACGGTTGTTTGAAGTGTTGGCTGTTACGCGATTGATGATAATTAGTTGAGGGCGAATTTCTTTTGGCTCTTGAGAATATATATATATATATATATATATATATATATATATATATATATATATATATATATATATATATATATATATATATATATATATAATCAGTAAGCTACAAACGTCCTTTAATATCGAATTCGCTCTACCTCGGAAATAATATATTTTCATATATGTTACCAAAGGGGAATTTTTAGTTGATAATAAGTTCGTCGTCCTGTGGGCAGGACTACAGTGGACGCGTGCTGACCGTGTGGGTAAAGGTGTCCACTGTAGTCCTGAGTTCTTGTCCTTCGCTGGTTCGAGCCCACGGGACGACGAACTTATTATCAACTAAAAATTCCCCTTCGGTAACATATATGAAAATATATTATTTCCGAGGTAGAGCGAATCGGATATAAAGGACGTTTGTAGCTTACTGATTATATATGAATCACGGTGGTGTAATAAAAAGTCATATATACATATATGTATATCTATATACACATGTAGATACATAGATAATTATTTATATAAGTGTAATGTCGAGTTGAAGTTCCTACCTTAAAATAACTTCTCCAAAACCGGCCTGGTAGAATACAGAAAGTTTATTTACAGTGTTCAAACATTTGAGATCTAATTTAAATGCTTTTGAATTCTCTGTGCTTAACAGTCCTCTCAAGGAAATGCCATAAGAATGGATGAAACGATATAGTAGAACGGTATCTCTTAGTACGGATATGTAAGCAGTTCTTTAAACAGAACTAAAATGCTTTGTGTATATTTACTCTTTCAAGTATATTTTTTCAGCTGAGGTGAAATTCCCAGAAGCAGGAAGATATTATGAAATGTTTTATTTGACGAGAAATAAAAAGTATGTTTTCTTAGGATTGCCGACAAAGAAAAAAAGTAAAAAAATGCGCTGAAGTTTCTTCGGCGCAATCGAGTTTGCTGTACAGCCGCTGCAGCGTATAATCAAGGCCACCGAAAATGGATCTGTCTTTCGGTGGTCTAGGTATAATGCTGTATGAGCCGCGACCGATGAAACTTTAACCATGGCCCGGTGGTGGCCTGTCCCATTTCGTTCCCAGAGGCACGATTATGGCTAACTTTAACCTTAAATAAACAAAAAACTGCTGAGGCTAGAGGGCTGCAATTTGGTATGTTTGATGATTGGAGGGTGGATGATCAACTTAGCAATTTGTAGCCTTCTAGCCTTAGTAGTTTTTAAGATCTGAGGACGGACAGAATCAGGTGTCTTTAACAAATCCTTTGCTCAGAGATGACAGTTTTTAGTTGGAAATACAAAGAAATTCTTTAGGCAAACAGCAAACTTTACCATCCTAAAGCAGTTCACATTGTATTTTAATAATTTATCTATAAATTATTTGTTAAGTTTTTTTCCTTTGCTAATAACTGATCTCTCTTTCTGTATTGCCTATTATCCTCTGTAATTTCTTTCAAATGGCCACAGTATTCTTTGGAATCTTGACTTTCTCGTCAATGGACCCTGTAGGCTTGTTCCATATGAAGAGGGATGTTTTTTCTGAATAATAATAATAATGATAATAATTATTATTATTATTATTATTATTATTATTATTATTATTATTATTATTATTATTATTATTATTATTATAGGAACAATGTACGCTCAGAAATAGGAATTCTTACATACAGACATTTGTATATTATACCTCAGACATTCCCCCCCTAATGCAGCTTTGTCAACTTTGTCAGTGGATCCTTTCAGTGATATCTGCTTATAATAATCCTCTCGAGACCCGTCCCACTTTCCTTTAGTAATTTCGTAATTTCCTTTGTATCCTCTTTGCCTCCAGCTGTTTCAGCGTAACGAATACATGTTTGTGTACACTGTCATCATATATTATTCGATATATATATTTGGCTGTTAGCTCCGAGTATAAACGTATCGGCAGCATGATAGATCGGTCATTTTACTCGCATAGTCAAACAGTAGAGGCCGAATATGAATCCTCCGTAGGTGGGGTAGTGCCTACGGTGCACCTCACTCGGTGCATTGTATGCATTACTGAATATTCTGTGCAGCGTCCCTTCGGCCCCTAGCTGCAACCCCTTTCATTCCCTTTACTGTACCTCGGTTCATATTCGCCTTCTTCCCTAGCTGTAGCATCTTTCTTTCCTTTTGCTGTATCTCCGTTCATATTCCATTTCTTCAGTTTGACTTTCCATCCTCTCCTAACAGTTGTTTCATATTGCAACTGCGAAGATTTCCTCCTGTTACGCCTTTAAAGCCTTTTTTACTCCCAGTGACACCACTTTCAGCGGCGAATGACCTAAGAGGCCCCAGCGCTTGGCCTTTGTCCTGAATATCATATTCCATTCCGAATATGAATTAGATTCTGAAGTTGTAAATATGTCGTCTGTCTCTGAAACCCTAATTCAGTCTGGCCCTATTGACTTTTATTTTCCGGCGTTAGTTTTCTTTGAAGCACGTCTGAATCTTCTTCTGTGTGTCTTGTCGTATCTTCGTACGTTATATATTTATGTGGGAATGTTTGCATGCCCTAAGTTCAGACAAGCGGACAAACGGGGAGAGAGAGAGAGAGAGATGCGGGCAGAATGACTCGATTCGTTCTGATGCAAAGATACAATCGTTTGTAAAGTACATACATTGACGCAGCAGCCTCTCTCTCTCTCTCTCTCTCTCTCTCTCTCTCTCTCTCTCTCTCTCTCTCTCTCTCTCTCTCTCTCTCTCTCTCTTTTCTCATGACTGCGAGTCCCAGAGACGAGAATTGAAAAGTTTCCGTCGATCCTTTTTTCCAAAAACACATATTTATTCTTCGCAAAGTTTGCTTTTAATCTCTCTTGTTTACATCTCCTGATATATCAATGGCGCGACAGTTTTGCGCACGCGCTTGTTTTTCTGCGCCCTGGGTCAACATGATTAAATTTGCAATGTGTCACTCGCTTGCAACGATCCGTTTAAACAGGGAGTTAAAGAAACGTGATTGAGGCTTAGTTGAATTACACGCACATACATGCCTCCCGCACTTCAGCGACTGCGAGCTCACGATACTACAGAGTCGGTTGTATTCACAGACGCAGTACAGAGTCGTCTGTATTCACAGACACAGACAAGCACACCAGACACACACACACACACACACACACACACAGACACACACACACACACACACACACACACATATATATATATATATATATATATATATATATATATATATATATTTATATATTATATATATATTTGTCGGTATATTTTTATTTTTATATATATCAATTATATAATTATATTTATATGTGTATGTACGTGTATGCTTGTTTTGACAGCTAAATATTCGCAAAAGATATGCTTCAGATTCTCTGGTGAAAGAACATACCTTTAAGGACATTTCTTTTGGATGATAATTTTATCCAGAAGATTTTTCCATTATTTTCGGAGTATTATTATTATTATTCTTATATTATTATTATTATTATAAAAAATAGGGCCAATGATATGCAAGAAGATCTCCTTTATGTGAAAACAAGGGGATCTGAAACCAACAGAAGAAATAATCTAATAAACAGCTATATATCGAAAAAAGCTGAGGATTAACTGAGTAAACAAATTATGGCAGATGTCCTTTGAGTTCGAATACCAGGTAACCTCAAATTAAGTCCGTACACGTTCGAGAGGGATGCAAATTAATGATCATGATTAACTTTGTCATTGTAAATTTGTACTTTAACTTGTACTTGTATTTTAACTTGTACTTGAAAAATTAATGGGGTGCGGTCGCTGTAACTCTGTGTTCGTTTTGGGCCATGCAGGAGAGAGAGGCTTCTTTGAAGTGGAACGCATCATCTTTCCTCATCTTCCATCTGCTTATTCTTCTTCTTCTTCTTTTTCTTCTTTTGCTTCATCATCTTCTTCTTCCTCTTCAATGTGTCGTGTCGGCCAGGATGTTAGCGATCATAGAATTTCAATTTTTCTTTTTTTTATTATTTCTTGCCTCATGCATCAGTTCTGCATATATTTATATGTCCGTCTCCCTTTTTGTCTCTTTCCGTACATTCTTCTCGCCAGACATAAGCTTTCCTAACCTTCCCTTCTTAGCACTTTTCCCCTTTGTAAAGAAGGATTGGATTCCCTATTAAAATTTATGAAGCGCCCCCCCTTTTTTTTTTTTTTTTTTTTTTTTTTTTTTTTTTTTTTTTTTTTTTTCATAATAAAACTTTGTCTGTTGTCTTTGTGTACATATTTGACCTGGAAAGAGAGAGACGTGGGTGAAAGTTGAGTTTTTACCTTTTAAAGTTTGACAGAAATGAATTTTAGTTTCCTGTAAAAGAAAACTATTGTGCCGGCTTTGTCTGTCCATTCGCACTTTCCTGTCCTCACTTTTCTGTCATCCCTCAGATCTTAAAAACTGCTGATGTCAGAGGTCTGCAAATTGGTATGTTGATCATCCACCCTACAGTTATCAAACATAACAAATTGCAGCCCTCTAGCCTCAGTAGTTTTGATTTTATTTAAGGTTAAAGTTAGCTATAATCGTACTGCTGACACCACTATAGGTACCAACAACACAGGCCACCACCGGCCCGTGGCTGAGTTTCATGGGCCGTAGTTCTTCATTGGAGGGGTGAGTAGAGCTCTCGGCTAGCACGTTGTTGGCCCAGCGTTCGACTCCCCGACCGGCCAATGAAGAATTAGAGGAATTTATTTCTGGTGATAAAAATTCATTTCTCGTCATAATGTGGTTCGGATTCCACAATAAGCTGTAGGTCCCGTTGCTAGGTGACCAGTGGGTTCTTAGCCACGTAAAATAAATCTAATCCTTCCGGCCAGTCCTAGGAGAGCTGTTAATCAGCTCAGTGGTCTGGTTAAACTAAGATATACTTAACTTTTTTTTCATGGGCCGCGGCTGAGGCCACCACCGGACCATGGCTTAGTTTCATGGGCCGGTGCTAAGGCTTTCATAGGCAGTGGTTAAAAGTTTCATACAGCATTATACGCTATGCAGAAAACTCGATTGCGCCGAAAAAACTTCGGCTCATTTTTTACTTGTTTAAATTCACAATATTGTTCATTCCAACTACGCAACGTGTGGTCGAATGAATTTGGTATTGAATGTTTGCTCTCAAGTGGGAATGTGGTCTCACACATGAACTTCGAGCGAGTGTAAAAGTGTAATGCTGTGATTACCTCGGTTTTGCAGCCACTATCTGTGTACGTCCAATTTCATAAGGCAGAGTAACACCGGATTAGTGTTGATCTTGGAAATTAATTTGACAAGACCCTACTACTGAGGTAAACCTGGACTGAATTCGGTTTTGATATTAATGGGATTTGTTGAACGCTCGATTGACATAATAATGGAGAGGACTGAATTCTGAAATTAATTGAATGGTTCCTCCATCACTCGCTGATCTAAAGGTTTAGTGGGTGATCCGGAAATTCAGTGAGCTTATATTTCGTAAACGATCAATTTTACT
>NC_089750.1:68584706-68607206 GCF_040412425.1 Macrobrachium rosenbergii
CCAGTATGTCACCCAGTAGGAATACGATTTCATTCTTTTTCTTTTTCACCTAAATATTTGTCCCAATACATAAATATATTTAAGTATACACATACTTATAACACCCAAAAAAATTTGGAAGTAAGTTTCCCACTAAAAATACAATAAATTATACTAAAGACTATATGTTATTAAACAATTTACGCCTAATGTTTACCAGACCTCTTACGTTGTCCGTTTCCACAATCAAAATAATGCAGAACTTGGCATGAGCTCATTTGGGCAACTATAATTCTATTCATCCATCTGTTAGTATATCTTTACATTTATCTTCACTTTCAACGGTTTTTTTTCTCTCTCTCTGTTAAACAGAGTGAACAGAGAGAGAGGAAAAAAACCGTTGAAAGTGAAGATAAATGTAAAGATACACTAACAGATGGATTAATAGAATTATAGTTGCCCAAATGAGCTCATGCCAAGTTCTGCATTATTTTGAATGTGGAAACGGACAACATAAGAGGTCTGGTAAACATTAGGCGTAAATTGTTTAATAACATACAGTCTTTAGTATAATATATTGTATTTTTAGTGGGAAACTTACTTCCAAATTTTTTTGGGTGTTATAAGTATGAGTGTATACTTAAATGTATTTATGTATTTGTACATAGCATACACATCCGTTTAGTCACACTTACAGTGTATGTGTGTGTTTGTGTCTCTTAATTCAGTGTATGGTAAGCAGCCGAGCCGGTTGATCGTAGAAATATTTTTTGGGATCTGCCAAATGGCCCAAGACTTTTTATATAGATGATGCCATCCATTACTGTGTATCATCTTCACGGCGTATATTGTTAGCTGACGTCATCCCCCGAGAAATTGCATTAGGCTTCCCCTTTTATTTATTCATCTTTTGATGAAGAGGAAAATGGAGGATTAGGTGCCGATTTTAAGGGTTGGGAATCCTATGGGAGAAGAAGACGAAGAAGACGAGGGAGAAAAAGAAGAAGAGGCAGAAGGAGAACAAGAAGAATAAGAAGAAGAAGAAGAAGGCGAAAGAAAACTTGTAAAATATGCGCCGAAGTTTCTTTGACGCAGTCGAGTTTTCTGTACAGCGTATAATGCTGTATGAAACTTTTAGCCACGGCCCATGAAACTCTTAGCCGTGGCCCATGAAACTCAGCCACGGCCCATGAAACTTTCAGCCACGGCCTGGTGGTTACCTGTGTTGGTACCTATAGCGGTGACAGAAGTAAGATTATGACTAATCTAACCTTAAATAAAATTAAAAAAAACTACTGAGGCTAGAGGCCTGCAATTTGGTATGCTTGACGATTGGAGGATGGATGATCAACATACCAATTTGCAGCCCTCTAGCCTCAGTAGTTTTTAAGATCTGAGGGCGGACAGAAAAAGTGCGGACAGACAGACAAAGCCATCTCAATAGTGTTCTTTTGCACAAAACTAAAAACACTTTCGAAAGAGAACGATGATTTCGAATGTGGAAAAAGCTTCATCGATTGAGGGTTAAAATTAAAAAAAAACAAAAAAAAAACAAACAAACTACACGAATATTAAATATAGGAGAGTACTCAGCTGTTGAAGGAAGGGAAGTTGGAAGACAAATGGGACGCCAGTTAAAGAGAGATGAGTGAGGGCTGTTGCTGTTGTTGTATTGAAGTACAGAAAGTAAACACGAAGGCGTCTAAAAGAAAAAAAATGTTTTCGGGAGAATAAGGGGGAGTCAAACAATGGAATAAGTGGAATCGAAAATGAAGTGAGGAGATGAAGAGGGGGCAAAGAATCTAGATGGAGAGAGGAGGGGGAGGAGGAGGAGAGGGAACTAGTAAAATGGAGTCTAATAGCCGAAATGGAGAAGAGGCGAGAACGCATAAGGACGTCACAAGCCATGCCTAGCACTGCTCCATCACCATATTCAAAAGCTATCTAGCTCTAATGGCCCCCAAACACTAGCAAAAAGGAGAGAGAGAGATAGAGAGAGGGAGAGAAAGAGAGAGAGAGAGAGAGAGAGAGAGGGGGGGGGATCTGGTTTCCTCAATTGATTTTACTGTTAATAATCAAGTTTTATAGATACCTAAACATGTTGTCTTACGAGTAGCATTGAGAGAGAGAGAGGGAGAAACCCAACACCAGAAAGTATCTATTATGGATACACCAGCGACTTTCCTATTCTAACGTAGGAGGTCCTAAAGTGATTTTGATTCGTAAGTGGGTGGCGGATGGGGTGAATAAGAAGAGAGGGATTCCTCGATAAAGCAGAGAGGAGGAGGAGGAAGTAGGAGGAGGAGGAGGAGGAGGACGTGGCTGAAATTAATACGTAAGGGTCAGCAAGGCTTAATCTTATCAGGGACTGAAGTGGTAGTCGGCTTGTAGGCAAGACCAAGGAGTAGAGCATTTGCAGGAATGTAGGACTGATGAATCCTCGAGCAGTTACGAGTAGAAATCCTTGTATGATGGAGCGGGTCTTAGGCCAATAACCCTACCCCCGTGAAGGGTTGATGGTCGAATAAATTTTAAGGCGGATGGAACTGCCCTTGGGTGTGACCTACGCTGGGTTGGATTGGTGGGTGGATGATGACGGATGACGTATGATCAAGGAAGAAGAAAAAGAAAAAGAAGAAGAATTTCACGTCTTGATTTACTTTGTGTTGAAGAATATATATCCCCTTTATAACCTTTTGCAATGACTTAACTTGTGGATTCAGTGAACGGAAAATTGTTTTAGCGAATGTTGAATGATCGAGTGGGAATAAAGTCAAAAATTTTTTGAAAAGTTCTGATCCCGTAGTGCAGAATAAATGGACGAAATGGTATTCCAACCGTTTCTGGGGATATTCACAAGACGGTTGCCGAATGGTTGATGGAGCTGAAGATCTTGTCAGGGTTCCTGGCTGTTCACCTTCACGCTTTACATGATGCAGCATGGTTCCATTAGTTCAGAATTTTACGATTAACATCTGTGAGAAAGTGAATTTCAGTATAGCTAGGAGGCATGCACATACGCAAAAACGCGCGCGCGATTGCAGACCCACACACACACACACACACACTCACATACATATATACTGTATATATGTGTGTGTGCGTATGTTTATTTTTTTACATGCCTTTATACTTATGTTGTATCTAGTTACACAATCACTTTATTTCTTTTACAAGGGTTGGATGGTTGCTTTAGATTAGGGTAGACTTTATCACAGCGTGGCCCCATACCTTCAAAGGCAGTATGTGGGCGTAGTTTTAAAAAAAAAAGAAAAGGGCTTGTACAGACGGCTGGACTCGGACCAACCAGCCGAGAAGGTTTTGCGAGACGTCTGCACAGAAAGTTAAAGACGGAAGGCAAACTGGTAGAGTATTAGTATTAATACACCAGTTATGGCTAGAAAAACATTAGAAAAGCGTCTTCCATTCATGTTGCATTTATTATAACAAGTCGATTTAAGTCAGAAACCCTTTCACAAACAGAAACAAGTTAAAAATGCGCCGAAGCTTCTTCGGGGCAATCAAGTTTTCTATATGAGCTGCTGCCCATGAAGCTTTCAACCACAGCCCGGTGGTGGCCTGCCCCATAGCGTTGCCAGAAGCACGATCATGGCTAACTTTAACCTTGAATAAAATAAAAACTACTGAGGCTAGAGGGCTGTAATTTGCTATGTTTGATGATTGGAGGGTGGATGATCAACATAGCAATTTGAAGCCCTCTGGCCTCAGTAGTTTTTTAAGATCTGAGGGCGGACAGAATAAGGTGAGGATGGACAGACAAAGCCGGCACAACAGTCTTCTTTTACAGAAAACTAAAATCACGGTGAATGACAGATACGTATCACAGCCACGAGAAAATATACGCCAATGAAATAAGAGTAGAATTTCCCAAACAGAATTGCAGCTACAGTATTTCGGTAGCAGTTCCCTTTCGTGGAAACAGTTTTAGCTCGGGGCGCACTGCGCTGGAGGTAAAAGCGAGAAGTTGCTCTGCAAACAGACGCGAGACTCAGAGAATAAGAATCGGAGAATGGCAGCAACAGCACTCGAAAACAAGTATGCAAATGCCCAGGGATAGATGCAGACGCCCGAAATCTTATCACAGCCACAAATAAACACAAAAGGAAGGAGCCAGCGAGGGAGGAGGAACTGCAGAAATCCCTTGATTGAAGAGAAATACACAGAGGGAATAAAAAAAAAATAAAAGATAAAGTTGAAGGTGAAAGGGGGAAAGAACAATGCCATTTCATTCTCGGTTCCCATCTCTTGAGTTCAGTTTGCAGGGAAGGGCATATCCTTTGTAACGGCACCTCCTGTGTATTCGTAGGCGATTCTTCTTCTTCTCGGCCCCTCGGCTTCGAGTCGGATTCCCTCCGTCATACCTTTTCATTTGCAGTCTTTAAATGGAAAGAATTATGTGTTAACTGTAGTCTGGCAGCTATATGCTTTTTAATTTATCGGATGTACAGTATATATCAAGCTAAATTGTGGGAAGAAATTGTGTCCAGTTTCAAAACTTCAACCTCACAATAATTCCTTTATTAATTATTGTAGACTTTGTTTCATACATAATCAGATAACATACAGAAATACAAGAAAAAAAGATAATAAAGAGCATGATTGATCGCTCTGTCAAATAAACTAATATTTCTTTATATGAACTTGATAGACAATCTTCAGTCTGGAAGATGATTGACAGATTGATTGCAGTGCAGTAAAAGTAAGAAAGGAAATACGCAGACATCATCTTCCGTGCGTTGACATTTACAACTATATTAGATATACGTACACAAAGAAAAGGGTGTCATACACATGGACACAAACGTATACACGCGCTCATACAGGCATGTATTCACAGTATGTCTTTTCCCTCTACGAGGTTTTTTTAGTAAGTCAATAGAAAGGAATTGCTAGGATAATGCCCTTCTCCTCCCTGGTTACGTAACTCCGCACCCTACTAAATACCAGGTACCTGTTTCACTTCTTAGGCCAATTAAGTCATAATGTATGGCAACAGGTTACACAAAGCATTCCGGATCGCTTAGGAATCGAAGTGGTAACCTTTTGCTGTGGGTGCGTGTATGTGAGTGTGTATGTGCGGGCAATTTTGTGACTTTACACAGTTTATGCATTTTAATAATTATCAGTCACTTTGTGTGGAAAGTTATTTCATACTTCCGAGTACCGGCCGCAGAGTTCCACGAGATTTCTCATACTGGATTGGAACACCTTCGGGTAAGCCCGTAGCGTCATAAAACAGAGCTTAAGAAGCTTTAGAATGCCGACGTAAAAATGCTGCTCAAGTGGGTAGAAGCGAAATTATTCTCTCTCTCTCTCTCTCTCTCTCTCTCTCTCTCTCTCTCTCTCTCTCTCTCTCTCTCTCTCTCTCTCATGTAATGACACTCACACAAACACACTCACACACCATGCATGTATATATATATATATATATATATATATATATATATATATATATATATATATATATATATATATATATATATATATATATTATTTGTGTATGTATGTTTGTATGTATGTGTACGTGTATCTTGGAGGTGAATGAAAGATGGTAATTACCAAGAATGTAATTTTAACTACAAATTTTTATCTATCGCAACCCCGTGATTCAATTCCTGCGCGCGTAGCTTTGCTTTCGATGCCCCCAGAGCCGGAATCTGGCGCAAATGCATCTCGCTGCGTTGGGTTTATATATTTTCATCATACCCGGAAGCACTCGCGCATATGAAAACAACGATCGCTCACAAGGCATAACGCCGAATTATTCAGCCACTTGTCATTTGATGTCAATACCAAATAGGGTTTCATAGCCATGTTTCATTGCGAAGTGCTTTCAGGAATGAGAGCTGAATTTGTACTGGTCGTTTTGTTTATAGACCTCCAGTTTGTGGATGCATTTTGCCAAGTTTTATCTCTTATTTTTGTCTCGCTTCTCTCGAGTTCTAAAGTGCGGAATTTGCAATGTTTTTTTATATATACTTATAATTCGCGAATTCATTTTGCAAATTTTTATCTTGTATTTTTTATCTATTTTATCTCTCCTGTTCTAAATCGTGAATGTATTCGTTCATGAATTCATCTCTTACATCCAGTTGTTATAGTCTGATGATAATGCGCTCGTATATACAATATATTGTTACTTACGTTATAACCTCTTCATTTACATAACCGAATAACTAAATAATGTACGTTACTTGTGAAAACTGTGTAATGAAGTAAGTTGCTTTGTATTAATTTTCTCGAGTTTAGTAATGACAGCACATTTCAGTAGTTTGAAGCCTCGTGTGCAATATCAAGAAAAATTATTATAAACGTTGAAACTGAACAAAGTGCAACCTAAATTGTTTCGTTTCTAGTCCCCATTTTCGGCCGTGCAGGCAGCCCCAAATACAGAAAAAAATAAAAACTAAGAAAATACCAACTCAGCTCTAGCACAAAAAGGGGAAAAAGCAACAGAGTAAACAAAAGCAAGAAAGCAAGACTTTCTTGTTGTTTTTTTTTTTTTTTTTTTTTTTTTTTACGTAACCGCAAATTTGACTTGCAAATGAAGACTCGGGAAAGAGACCAGAAGCGGAACGCCAAGGCATTTGTACACTCGAACATTTAGCAAGTGTCTTTTTCTCCCTACACGGGATGATGGGAAGTTCCCAGCTGTGTGGGTCATGCCACGGGGGTAGGGGAAGGGTAGGTTGTAGGGGGCAAGAAGGGATGGGAATGAAGATGTTATCCTTTGAACTGGGAGTCAAGGTTTTTATAAGGAAATGTTTTATATATTATACATATATATATATATATATATATATATATATATATATATATATATATACATATATATATATACACACATATATATATCCATATATACATATGTATATATACTTATATATGTATGTATATATATAAAGTTCCTAAAAAGTAATTTTTTTTAATTCTTTGATGGGAAGGGCCTGGGTGATTTTTTGGGGGGAGGGGGTGATGAGGAACAACTGGGGACCACAGGACTTGGCTTTTATGTAACTTAGACTGGGAAAAATTTTTAAAAGAAAAAATGATTTTATATTTTATCTGATTAAGTTTTCTGTAAGGAAGAAATCATATACTGTATGCTCCCACTAGTACAACTCACACGCACACACACTATATATATATATATATATATATATATATATATATATATATATATATATATATATATATATATATATATATATATGTATATATATATATATTTATATTTATATATATAATATATGTGTGTATGTGTCATATGTGTATGAATTATATATATATATATATATATATATATATATATATATATATATATATATATATATATATATATATATATATATATATATTGTGTGTGTGTGTGTGTGTGTAATTATTTGGATGGTCAAAGAACTGTCTAACCCTAGGGCCTCCTTGGGGCATAAAGGTGTCAAGGGGGGAGGGGGTGCTATATGGTAAATAAGATCTAAAATTTATTTGTAAGGAAAAATTTTAGTAATTTTTGTTTTTAATGGAAAACTCAATGTTTTATCTTTTTGAAGAACCGATTTTTATGAGTATTTATTTAACGGGTGCGGTTAAGTGGTTGCGAGTGCTAGGCAAGAGCCGAGAATTTTTCTAAGACGAAATATTATTTATATCTATTTGTAAATTAATATATATATATATATATATATATATATATACATATATTTATATATATATTATATAATATTTATACATATATATATCTATATTTATTTAATATATGTACATAATATATATATATATATATATATATATATATATATATATATATATATATATATATATATATATATATATTATCAGGTTAGAGTAACTTAATTCATGTAAACTGCTTGTTTAAGACTGCTTGCACCTTTCGATATATTTTAATGCTTAAGATTTTTGTTCTGCCTTGGTAGTTTTCATTAACGTAAGTTATGTTAGTATTTTCCTAAAATCATATTTTGTATATTTAATTGTAAGATTTAAGCTTACGTACATTTGGTGACGGATAAGAGTTCGTTATTTTGTTTTGCCGCCTCCTCCCCGCTTGTTTAGTGTTTTAACGACCTCTTTAACGATTTTTACGTTTCCTATATTTTTGAGTGACGTGGTCGAGTGTGGAGAGTTTTCGTCGCAAAGGAATTGTGTTTACGAGGTAACAGTTCTCATCCTTGCACCTCCCTGACGGTTTGGCTGTAGACGTGACTACCACTTGTACCTTTGCTGTATTGCCGGCTGCATTTGCAGGTCCTTTCGGTCACCTGCGACGACTGGAACCTGTCTTTTGGTGCTGAAACTCGTTATTGCAGGCGATTGTGTCACCTGCGACCTTACGCCTTGTTTCATTCCTGGCTTGGGATATTGAGCCGTGAAAGGGAATCAACTATTTATTGTTCCCTTCTTCTGACGTCCGTCACGCCTGTATGGGAGCCCTGCGGATGAGTTAGAGTCAAGTAGGGAGGCTTTCGCCAGGTAAGACCTCCTTTAGTTGCTATTCGTGTGGGCCCACCTTGATGACGATAATCTTGATCTGGACTCCAGAGTATCATTCGTCCACTTAGCAGGGGTTGGAGTGGCAGCCGAGTAAGAGTGTAATCTCTGAACAGAACTTCTCCTTTTTTTGTACGTGATTGTTTCAATTATAGAACTCACAAGTTTTTATATATTTGGGTGTGATTTACGGTAACTAGCCTGGTGTATTTTTCTGATTTTGCCTCCTTTCGTGTATTTTTGTGGCTCTTCAAGTCTGTTATTAAACCTTTATTGATTTATTTATAATCATATTATGAATTATATCGGAGGCCTGTTGTTGTCTTTAGTGTAATTGTACATATTAATTATAGCTTTGTAAGACTAGGTAGGAATCTTAAGGTTTTCCCTGTTTTACTTCTACCACTTCTTTCTTTCTTTCTGTTTAGTATAATAGGCAGTGATTATTTGTTGGCCGGCATATTACGCTATTAGTTATTTTGACTGGTTCTGCTTATTCTATGTTAGGGTTAGTTTCTTAGATTTAGGTGTTCTTGAGGACGGGTTATTCCTTGGTATGTTTTTCTGATATGTTCACCGTCCTGTTTGTTTGTACAGTGCAAGCAGTTGTTCTTGTCAATTAATATTTGATTGGTGTTGTAATAATAAATATTGTTAACTTTTTCCTCTTGTGTTTGTTCCGCCCTGACCAGTGTACTTGAGGTATTAAAACATTACTGCTCAGATTTCAGCAGGCTATAGAACCTGCGTTACAGCCTCACAATAAGGTTTGTAACAGATTGGCGACCGTGACAGGATCTGGTAGCAGTAAACTCAAGACATTGGTCGGTGGTTCCACACCAGAGGTTTGGGTTGTCAGTATTTGTTTATTTTTGTTGGGTACCTTTCTCCCCCTTATTAATTTGCTAGTATGGATAATTTTGAATTTAATCCTGCTGAATTTTTTTGGGGTCGGCAGATTGCCTTAGGTATCTCTCAGTGTTGAGTAAGAAGCATTTGTTGAGTTGTGCCTGTTGGTTGGGAATTCCGGGGGCGAGTTACGGATTCCTGCAAACATATTTTGGATTTAGTTAGGCAGAAGGTTGACCAGGAAATGGAAGAGGCTGAAAATTTAGTTAGGAATGAAGATAGTGAGAATGAGAGTGTGAGTGTGACTGGACCTGACGAGGAGGATCAGGTAAGTGTTTCGGCAGGACTTACCCTGTTTGATGATCCTCCACGCACTGGTGTGATCTATGAGGGTCCTGCTAATTTTGAGCCTCCTGTTAATAATTCCTTAAACCCTTTTGTGATCCCACCTGAAGTTAGAGCTAATGAATTACCTCCTGTGGCTGAGTCCAAGGAAGACATTGAATTTAAACTATTGTGTAAACGTGTGGAATTGAGAAAACTAGAGTTTGAAGAGAATGAGAGGGTGAGGAGACACGAGTTGGAAATTGCCAACTTGAAACTAGAGATGGCTAGGTTGACCAATAGGGATGATTTTTCTAGTTCCCTAACCCTGCATTACAAGGTAAATTTAATTTGAGTGCGGCACTCTAATTGGTGCCAGTTTTGATGAAGCCAGTGTGCCAGATTTTTCAAAGCTTTTGAGAGGGTAGCTTCTCGTTTGTCCTGGCCTTCTGAAATGTGGACGGTCCTTATCCAGTGCCGGTTAGTGGGTAAGGCCGTCAGAGTGTATAATGCCCTAGATGAAATGGTAGCCAAGGATTACCAGAAGGTTAAAAGCCTGGTTTTAAAGGCCTATGATCTGGTACCCGAGGCTTACCGTTTAAAAATTTAGAAACTCTGTAAAGACCCCTCTCTTTCATATGTGGAGTTTGCTCGTATGAAGGAGGAGCAGTTGGATGACTGGCTTAAGAGTCGTCAAGTGGTATCTTTGGCAGCTTTGAGAGAACTGTTTTTGTTGGAGGAGTTTAAAAAATTCTGTAGTAAGGAGTTGAGAGTGTACCTTGAGAAGAAGTGAAGGCTAGCAGTTTAAGTAGAGCCGCACAGATAGCGGATGAATTTGTTTTGACTCATAAGTCGGAGTCGGGTGACTTTAATCATCGTCCCCGCTAATCCCTCTTCCAGGTCTAATATGAATTTCTCCTCCCCAGGTACCATAATAATAATCAGTTTAGTCAGCGTAGTCGGCCTAATAATAATACATTGTCTCAGAGACCCTATACAATTTATAATTCTGATAAAAATAACCCTGGTAATAATAATTTTCATAAACAGAATGGTAGTAATAAGGGTAATCAAAAAAAATGTTTTTGGTGTGGTAAGGCAGGGCATTTTCAGGCACAGTGCAATGCTCGGAGAAAGTATCTCCAGGGAAATAATAATATTCGTAGTCCTGTGTCTCTGATGGTTGACAATGGTGCTTCCACTTCTGTTTCTAATTCCGGATCTCGTCCTGTAGAGAAGAGTAGTGTTAGTAGTAGTAATAGTAGTAGTGTAGGTCCACATGTTAAGTCTGATGGTAAGTTGTGACTGGAATATGACAAATATATATGGCCTGGCAATTTGGTATTTGAGAAGAGCTCCATCCCAGTAAGGTTTTTGAGGGACACAGGGGCAGCTCGGTCTCTGGTGTTGAAGGAGGCCTTAAGAGATTTGGTACCATATTCAGGGAATTATATTGTTTTGGGAGGATTCCCGGACACTGTTGTTTCTGCTCCCTGGTGGAGGTGAGGTTGTCGTTCCCTGGGTATGATAATGTGACAGAGCTGGCTGTGGTAGGAAGTCTTCCTGTCCCTGGTATAGATGGCATATTGGGAAATGATATGTTGGATGCTAAAGGTTGTGAAATATTCCCCATATTAAGTGTACATGCTTGCCCAGTGGCGGCAGTAACAACCCGTGCTGCAGCTAAAGCTGCTGATTTAATTACTGACGATGATGATTTGATGTTGGGTAGCTTAGAAGTAGATGTAGAGAGGCCCGGGTCAGTAGTTAGTAGTAGTGGTAGTAGTAATGACCTTTTGAAACCTGGTTGGGACAGGTTAGCATTTATAAGAGCTCAGAAAGAAGAGTTTAATTTTTGAATTAGGTGACTTATCAGACTTAACTAAACCAAAATTTGGAATACTTAATGGCGTATTGTATAGGTTTAGTCGTCTTCCCACTGAGGATTTGGGTCAGACTTTTCGTATAGAACAAATTGTTGTCCCTACTCCATTTCATGATTATGTATTGAAACTAGCTCACCATAATTCCTTTTCAGGTCACTTTGGGGTATGGAAGACTTTTCAAAATTTAGCTAAAGGTTTTTGGTGGCCTGGAATGAAATCTTCCGTAAAGTTGTTTGTCAAACAATGCGAGGCATGTCAGGTGATGGGAAAGCCTAATCAACCCATTCCCAAGGCTCCTTTACACCCAATTCCTGCAATTGGTGAACCATTTGCCGAGTTGGTAGTGGATGTAGTTGGTCCATTGCCTAAGACCAAGACTGGGTTTGTATATATACTCACCATTATGGATAGGGCTTCTCGTTTTCCGGATGCTTACCCTTTGAGACGAATTACATCTAAAGTTATTTTTGACAAGTTAATTGAATTTTTTTGCAGGTATGGCCTTCCTCGGGTTATTCAAACCGATTGCGGTACGAATTTCACGAGTAAGGTATTTAGGGTAAGTGTGATGAACTGGCCATTCATCACACTACCAGCGTACCTTATCATCCTGAAAGTCAGGGGGTGGTGGAAAGGTTTCACCAGACCCTCAAATCAATCTTAAAGAAACACTGCTATGAACAAGGAGACGAATGGGATAAAGCACTTCCATTCGCTCTCTTCGCCTTGCGTAGCCATTCAAATGCATCTACAGGTGTAGCTCCGTTTGAACTAGTCTTTGGTCATAAGGTCCGTGGACCTTTGGAAATTTTTGGTGAGTTGCTTGAGACTGGTCAAAAGGCAGATTTGCCCATAGGTGAATTTATGGAAAGTTTAAAGAATAGGTTGTCTTCGGCTTGGGCATTTGCTCAAGAGAATTTGAAATGTTCTCAGGCCCTTATGAAATATAATTTTGACAAGAAGACCAAAGTACGGTCTTTTGAGCCTGGGGAAATGGTGTTAGTATTAAGTATGGACCCAGACAATTTTCTTGAGCCTAGGTATAAGGGACCTTGGAAGGTGTTGAGGAAGCTGTCCGAGGTGAATTATGAAATTGAAGCTCCTGGAACCCGTAGAAAGTGTAGAGTATTTCATATAAATAGGTTAAGGGCTTATCATTGTAAGGATCTGAACCCTCTTGCAATAGTGTATGAGTCTGTAGCGGAGGCTGTAGAATTACCACTAGAGGATTCAGAAGACATTTTGTGTCAGGTACCTTCCGATGCTTTGTTTGGTAATTTACAAAATTTAGAAGTTTTACGTGAAGGTTTGGATCATTTAGACCTTGACCAAAAAAAAATTATATTCTTAATTTGATTGCTTCTTTTCCAGATTTATTTCAGGATTCACCTGGACGAACTCATTTCCTCCAGCATGATGTGGATGTGGGGAATGCTTCCCAGTTAAACAGAGCCCTATAGGTTGAATCCCCTAAAGAGGGAGATTGTCGAGGAGGAAATAAAGTATATGTTAGATCATGACCTTATTCAGCCTTCGGTGAGTCCATGGAGCTCCCGATAGTCTTGGTTAAAAAGGCTGACGGAAGTTCCGGATGTGTGTGGACTACCGAAAGGTGAATGCTCATACTAAAAATGATTCTTTCCCATTACCTAGGATTGATGATTGTCTCGATCAGATAGGGTCAGCTAAATTTATTACCAAATTAGACCTTCTGAAGGGTATTGGCAGGTTCCTCTGTCTGATCGAGCACGTGAAATCTCTGCTTTTGTCACACCCTTCGGCCTTTATGAATGTAAGGTCATGCCATTTGGCATGAAGAATGCTGCCTGTACCTTCCAGAGGCTCATGAATAGGGTGATTTGTGGGCTGGAGGGTACAGAGATTTATATTGACGACCTGGTTGTATATAGCAATGACTGGCAAACCCATATATTTCGTCTTAGGAAAGTGTTTGAAGCTTTGAGAGCTGCTGGTTTGGTAATAAATCTGGGAAAGTGTGAGTTTGGTAAGGCCAAGGTGGTTTACTTGGGTCACGAGGTTGGTTTTGGGCCAGGTAGCTCCTAGACAAGCCAATCTCGAGGCCATTATCAATTTGAAGCAACCTAGTAATATTCGGGAAGTTAGAAGAGTGTTAGGTATGACAGGGTACTATCGCCGTTTCATACGAAATTTTGCAGATATTGCTCAACCCTTGACAAATTTGCTGGAGAAGGGGCGTAAATTTTTGTGGGGTCCTCAATGTGAAGAGGCCTTTCAAAAATTAAAGACCATTCTCATCTCCAGACCTATTTTGAAGTCTCCTAATTTTAAAAAGCCTTTTATTATTGCAGTGGATGCTAGCGATGTAGGAATCGGTGGTGTTTTGTTCCAGCGAGGTGAGGATGGTGAAGTATATCCAATATCCTATTTCAGTCGAAAACTATCGACTGCTGAAAGGAGATATTCAACTATTGAAAAGGAAGCCCTCTCTTTGGTTCGCACATTAGAACATTTTAAACCATATGTGACTAATTTTTCTTTCCCTATACAGGTCTGGACTGATCATAATCCCTTGGTGTTCATAGAACGTATGAAGGGTGCAAACCAAAGGATACTTCGCTGGGCACTTCAGCTACAGGAATTCACTTTGGAAATTAAACATGTGAAGGGCACGGGAAATAAATTGCCTGACGCCCTCTCCCGAGCTTAAGTTAGCCTATGGTTTGGTATTTCTGGTCTCGTGTCTCTCATTCCTACCCAATTCTCTTCAGTTGTTTGTAAAAGGAAAAGACTATTGGCATTAATTGATTGTTTTGCTTTAATGTACTATTACTAATCAAACTGTGTTGGTTTTCAGGTTAATGTTTTCCTCTTTTCAGGGTGTGTATGCAAGTGTGTGTGTGCTTTAGCTATGGACTTGGAGGTTGTTAGCCTAGGTATGCTTAGCTAGGTTGTTGGAGTTTTTTTTTTTTTTTTTGGAACTTATTGATTCTTTGGTAATTTTCCTTTTCAGGAATATATTTGTAATTAAGGTATTTCCTTGTTGTCTACTAACATAAAAAAATTTTTTCTTTAATAATTTTTTTTTTTCGGGGAGGAAGGTATCAGGTTAGAGTAACTTAATTCATGTAAACTGCTTGTTTAAGACTGCTTGCACCTTTCGATATATTTTAATGCTTAAGATTTTTTTTCTGCCTTGGTAGTTTTCATTAACGTAAGTTATGTTAGTATTTTTCCTAAAATCATATTTTGTATATTTAATTGTAAGATTTAAGCTTACGTACATTTGGTGACGGATAAGAGTTCGTTATTTTGTTTTGCCGCCTCCTCCCCGCTTGTTTAGTGTTTTAACGACCTCTTTAACGATTTTTACGTTTCCTATATTTTTGAGTGACGTGGTCGAGTGTGGAGAGTTTTCGTCGCAAAGGAATTGTGTTTACGAGGTAACAGGTCTCATCCTTGCACCTCCCCTGACGGTTTGGCTGTAGACGTGACTACCACTTGTACCTTTGCTGTATTGCCGGCTGCATTTGCAGGTCCTTTCGGTCACCTGCGACGACTGGAACCTGTCTTTTGGTGCTGAAACTCGTTATTGCAGGCGATTGTGTCACCTGCGACCTTACGCCTTGTTTCATTCCTGGCTTGGGATATTGAGCCGTGAAAGGGAATCAACTATTTATTGTTCCCTTCTTCTGACGTCCGTCACGCCTGTATGGGAGCCCTGCGGATGAGTTAGGAGTCAAGTAGGGAGGCTTTCGCCAGGTAAGACCTCCTTTAGTTGCTATTCGTGTGGGCCCACCTTGATGACGATAATCTTGATCTGGACTCCAGAGTATCATTCGTCCACTTAGCAGGGGTTGGAGTGGCAGCCGAGTAAGAGTGTAATCTCTGAACATTCTCCTTTTTTTTTTTGTACGTGATTGTTTCAATTATAGAACTCACAAGTTTTTATATATTTGGGTGTGATTTACGGTAACTAGCCTGGTGTATTTTTCTGATTTTGCCTCCTTTCGTGTATTTTTGTGGCTCTTCAAGTCTGTTATTAAACCTTTATTGATTTATTTATAATCATATTATGAATTATATCAGAGGCCTGTTATTGTCTTTAGTGTAATTGTATATATTAATTATAGCTTTGTAAGACTAGGTAGGAATCTTAAGGTTTTCCGTGTTTTACTTCTACCACTTCTTTCTTTCTGTTTAGCATAATAGGTAGTGTTTATTTGTTGGCCGGCATATTACGCTATTAGTTATTTTGACTGGTTCTGCTTATTCTATGTTAGGGTTAGTTTCTTAGATTTAGGTGTTCTTGAGGACGGGTTATTCCTTGGTATGGTTTTTCTGATATGTTCACCGTCCTGTTTGTTTGTACAGTGCAAGCAGTTGTTCTTGTCAATTAATATTTGATTGGTGTTGTAATAATAAATATTGTTAACTTTTTCCTCTTGTGTTTGTTCCGCCCTGACCAGTGTACTTGAGGTATTAAAACATTACTGCTCAGATTTCAGCAGGCTATAGAACCTGCAAGTTACAGCCTCACAATAAGGTTTGTAACAATATATATATATATATATATATATATATATATATATATATATATATATATATATATATATATATATATATATATATATTAATATTTATATATATACATGTATATACATACATATATATATATATATATATATACAAATATATATATATATATATACATACATACATACAGATACATATATATATATATATATATATATATATATATATATATATATATATATATATATATATATATATATATATTCTTTCGTTCAGGTTTTACCATTTTGCTGTAAGATTTTATTTATCTCTTTTTACAATTAACAAATGTGCAAATGTTGATCATCTTGCATCGTGTATCCCAGCATCAGTTGTAAACAAACATTATCAAATAAGCATGACAAGAGAAGTGTTGTTTGTTGCAGATACGCTTGTCAAAAGTACGGGATTTATGCATAACAAGTGAATGCCGTTGGTTGCAGAGAGAGAATTACGTATTCCTACTTGTCGAAAATGTAGCGCATTAATTAGGTAACGTGGAAACAGCAGTAGTAGAAGGGAGGGTAAACATTTTTCGGATTATGTTTGTCAAGTTGCCAAGATGGAATAAAAAAAAAAAAAACTTTCAATCATTTAGTTTGTATTCGTTTTTTCTCATCATAGCCGTTTGCGTTGTATTTATTAAAAAAATAGTGTTTGCAATAAATAACACTTCTCTCTCTCTCTCATTATCATTCGGGCCAGCCCTAGGAGAGCTGTTAATCAGCTCAGTGGTCTGGCTAAACTCACATATACTTAACTTACTTTGTATTCGTGTTGCTCATGAATGACTACACATTTTTTGTAATTGAAAAATATGTTAACAATAAGTAAATACACACACATTCTCTCTCTCTCTCTCTCTCTCTCTCTCTCTCTCATTAGTTTGTATTCGTTTTGCTCATTATGACTATATATTTTTTTAGTTGAAAAGATATAGTAGCAAAAGACAAACACACATTCCATATTCTCTCTCTCTCTCTCTCTCTCTCTCTCTCTCTCTCTCTCTCTCTCTCTCTCTCTCTCTCTCTCTCTCTCTCATTACTCGTCGGGAAACTGCATTCACCAGTACAGGAAACCAAATGTCAGAGGAGTGACACTGTCGACTCACTACAACTACTGGTCTTTTGATGGGGCGTCGGAAACAATGGCACCTGAGAGGTTATTGATGGCTTATTGGGAGAGGGATCGGGCGGCGGCTGCTGCCGCCGTTCCAATGAGAAATTGTTCGTTCGGCGGAGGACGATTGTTATTGCGCGATTGATTCGTTCCTGACATTTATTTCGGCGCTCCTCCGCACCTGGTCTCTGTTCCGTCGTCGGTGTTACTTATTATGCCTCTCGCTTTATTTGGGACGCGTTACGTTACGTGGATGGGGGAATTGGGAGAGGCTTAATCCTTTTATTTTGCTTTTATTTTACTTTAATTATTTTAAATTATTTTATTATTATTATAGTCCATAGCTTAGGTCACCTTTTCTCTAATTTGGTGTTTACGTTCTTTAAAACCTAAAAATAAAGTCTTTAATATGAAGATTTTATATGTATATATATGTTATATATATTTTAGGTCTTAAAGAACGTAAACGCCAAATCACAGAAATTTAACCTAAGCTTTGGACTATAATAACATTTAAAAAAATATGTAAAATAATTAAAATAAAATAAAGTAAAATAAAAGGGTTAAACTCCTCCAAATTCCCCCCATCCACGTAACGTAACGCGTCCCAAATAAAACGAGAGGCATAAAAAGTAACACCGACGACGGAACAGAGACCAGGTGCGGAGGAGCGCCGAAATAAATGTCAGGAACGAATCAATCGCGCAATAACAATCGTCCTCCGCCGAACGAACAATTTCTCATTGAAACGGCGGCAGCAGCCGCCGCCCGATCCCTCTCCCAATAAGCCATCAATAACCCTCTCAGGTGCCATTGTTTCCGACGCCCCATCAAAAGACCAGTAGTTGTAGTGAGTCAACAATGTCACCGCCGTACCTTTCCACGGACGACATTTCATTTCCTGTATTACGTAATGATGATATATATATATATATATATATATATATATATATATATATATATATATATATATATATATATATATATATATATATATATATATATATATATATATATATGTGTGTGTGTGTGTGTGTGTGTGTGTGTGTGTATGTGTTACAGTAAACATGTGAAATCAGGGATTTCACGAAATCATTAGGGAATTTGTGAAATGAGCAACTCGCTTAGGAACATTTGATCCCCGAGGACTAGTACTAAACACGGCGAAACAGTGATTCATCTACACTGGTTCTCCGTGTTTAGTGCTAGTTCCTGGGGGTCAAATGTATTTCGCTTTGTTTAGTACTAGCCAGTGTTGGAATCAAATGTCCCTAAGTACATTTGATCCCCCAGGGGCTAATACTAAACTCGGCAAAACACATTTGAAACCCCCGGGGCTTGTATTAAAGACGGAGAACCAGTGTAGATGAACCACCGTTTCGCCGTGTTTAGTACTAGCCCTCGGGGATCAAATGTCTCTAAGGGAATTGGTCATTTCACAAATTCCCTAGTTATTTCGTGTAATCTCTGGATTTCACATATTTACTGTAAAATACTTACATACACACATACATACATGCATACTTACGTACATACATATACAATATATATATATATATATATATATATATATATATATATATATATATATATATATATATATATATATATATATATATATATATATAGCCAATATGTGTGGTTTTGTTTAGTGAAAGCAAAACAAGTATATGCATAATTTTTATGCGTAGGAAGCGGTAGATACATACAGTCCGCAAATCCCTTGAAGAAACATATCGAACACCTCTCCAAGGGTCTAGGGTCTGCTAAATTATTCTGTCACGAAGAACATAATCTCCGATCTCGTTCATTGCTTGCACTTCTTTTTTTTCGGACTTTAGCCTTTGTTCTTCTTCCATGTTTAGAGAGAGAGAGAGTGAGAGTGAGAGTGCGTGCGTGGGTATGTGACTCGTAATTACTCCAGCCCTCCACTCTCCAATTAAGAGAGAGAGAGAGAGTGCGCATGCGTGCGTATGTGGCTATAATCACTCCGCCCCTCCACTCCCATCCTGGCAATAATGATGGGAGGAATGACTTTGAATCTCCCTAATCGTGGTAACAATGGACCTTGGCTAAAAAAAAAAAAAGACAAAAAATTTTCCTGGGACCTTTATTGCCCAAAATGTTGATCCCCGAATGGAATGATTCATACGGATGTTTAACTCCCACCAACCCCGCCCTCTATCTCGGGAATGATTTGAAAACGAGGAGATATCAAGATAAGATTCTTCTCTTATTTGAAAGATAAATGTATTAAGAGTTATCCTCTCTTGTCATGTCGTTAGCTTTGATTGGCTGTTTGCGGTTTGATTACACACGGTATAATCACTTATTCCATTCATGTTTTGGCAGAAAATACCAATTTTTTGTATGGTATATCTACAAAACAATTTTTACAGAGATAAACCCTAAAATTTCCTTGTTTTTATGCTGTTTGTGTCATTTTGTGACGCGCCTTCGCATAACAATTTTTGCACAGTAAAATATTCCATTTCATGGGATGCATTTGTAATGCTACGATGGCTTTCATGGTAATACTTGAATATTTTCCAAAGTTAACATCGAAATGGCCTATTATGTGATGCAAATGTCCGTTTTAAAAAAAAATTGGACAGGGTGAAATTCGTGTTTTGTATTAAAAATCGTTTATAAAACTTAGCGCTTTGTGCGGTGTCCGGGGTCCATTAGAAAAAGTCATACATTGCATAACAAAACGTTGAAGTTTTTCAGATGGGGCTTGGTATTAAATATAGCATAATTATTGTACGTTGTAGATGTTAAAAGTCTAACTTATATTGTGCGGAAGTGTCAAATTTCTAAATTGTGTGTTTAAAAATATTTAGTACATTAGGTTTAAGAAAATTTTAACTCGAAAATCTCATGTGTAAAATATAATTTGCATTTTTCTTATATAAATTCATTGTCTACACTTTATTCACATTGAATTACAGCTGCAATGCGGTCGCATATGAATTTTGATCCTTTTATGTACTCAGTTTGACAGCATATGAATTTTAATCATTTGACATACACATTTTCACTTAAGACTTTTCATTGTAGTTGATATGATGCAAAATTGTCCATAGACATTTTACACATTAACCTACTTTGCTTGATGGCAAGGCTCGTTTTGAAAAACATATTATTGTGATTCCTGTAGGATGCACATTTTAGAATTTATAACCTTTTATTGTCATACTGGGAAAATTATAACTCATACTTTTCTGTTTATCTGGCGGTGTGAGGTCGGGCTTGGCAGTATTTCATTATATAGCCTGTTAATGGATGTTAAATTCTTTTTACTCAGGCAGAGTGAATGTGAAAGAGTCAGTTGTGGATACTGGCTTTACTTTGAACTGTTAATATATAAATATATAATATATATATATATATATATATATATATATATATATATATATATATATATATATATATATATATATATATATTTTTATATACATAATTACATGTATAGTAAATATATACATATATATTTCTCTCTCTCTCTCTCTCTCACACACACACACACACACAGACTCATGCACACAAATTCCACATTCATGAACATTTTTACATCGCAATTCCGTAGTCTCCTTTCCCCCCCTTTCTCTATCGTCCATCTCCCTTTTCTACTTCCTTTATCGTCGTGATTTTCTTTCTCGTATCTCTCTCATCGCCCTTACACTTACTTCTCTCCTGCCGAAGTCACAACAAATCATCTAAATGCGTCAAAATTAGGAACTGCGCTTGGCTGGGTTGGTCGGTTATAATTTTTCTTTATTACTCGCTATTGTTCTTCTCTGGGCTGCATAGAATACTCGTGGAGAGAGAGAGAGAGAGAGAGAGAGAGAGAGAGAGAGAGAGAGAGAGAGAGAGAGAGAGAAGTTACGAAAGATGCGTAAGGGGAAAAACGGAGAAGTGTAGGATTCGGTAGATTCTCCAAGGAGGAATCCTTGCTTACATTTGGAAGGTACAAAGGATCCTTTTTTCCTGCAGGAATCAGTGCCAGTACATAGGTTATCGGTCCGTTGGTGCCACTCAGTGGACAGGATTCGTCACAACGGCGTGAATTAAATTTATTTTTTCATTTCTGTTGATATTTTTTTTAATATTTTTATTATCGTTATTATTGTTATTTTGCTTGTTTACTTCGTATTGTTGTCAATGTTCACCATATGCGTTTTATTCCGTAGGAATGAATGCAGCTTTGAATTGGGGATATTTTTAATTTTTTTTATTAACTTTAATTCAAACAATAATAAATAAGACCAATATCTTTTCTGTCATGGATTTCAGTTCCAAGTTAAAGAGAGAACATTGCTGACAGATAATGGTAATTACAAAGCGATGCCTTAAATGAATACTGGCACCCATCTGTTAAAACCAAAATGAAGAACGAATGGGCATTAGCCAGATTTAGTTTCTCTCTCTCTCTCTCTCTCTCTCTCTCTCTCTCTCTCTCTCTCTCTCTCTCTTATAAGTTTGTATTCGTTTTGCTCATCATGACTATACATTTTTTTTGTAACTGAAATGATATTTTAGTAGTAAGTCAATGAACATATTCTCTCTCTCTCTCTCTCTCTCTCTCTCTCTCTCTCTCTCTCTCTCTCTCTCTCTCTCTCTCTCTCTCTCATTAGTTTGTATTCGTTATGCTCATCATGACTATACCTTTTTTTACCTTTTTTGTAACTGATAAGATACTTTAGCAGTAAGTAAATAAACACATTCTCTCTCTCTCTCTCTCTCTCTCTCTCTCTCTCTCTCTCTCTCTCTCTCTCTCTCTCTCTCTCTCTCTCTCTCTCTCTCTCTCAGAGGTCATTAGGTTGCTGAAAATAGCTCCGTAACTTTCGTCCGACGTCGGAGGTCAAACAAAAATTTTCAATTTCGACGGAAGAATATGAAAAAGGGGAATGGCCCCCATAAACTGCGATGAAACTCTCATTATATCGGCAGGCATCGTCCTCCATTAAAAAGTTAAAAAAAAAAGATAAAAAAATGAGGTAGCAACGCGGCCGTGTTACCGAAATCCAGTCATTTGGAATAATATTCCGTATGCTTGGATCCCGTAAACCTGCGTATAGATATTGAGAAGAGATACTTGTGTATTATTGAATTCGCCAGTTTACAGCAAAATCAAAAGTATTTATTATTAATTTTGCCAATTTTCAGCTAAAAGAGTAATACTTATGTATTATTGAGTTTGTCAATTTCTAGCAAAATCAATAATACCTATGTAATATTGATTTTGCCAATTTTCAGA
>NC_089750.1:68612206-68619706 GCF_040412425.1 Macrobrachium rosenbergii
CCCACTCTCTCTCTCTCTCACTCTCTCTCTCTCTCTCTCTCTCTCTCTCTCTCTCTCTCTCTCTCTCTCTCTCCTTGAAAATTAATTACCCAAAGAATCCCTTCTCCTCTCTTAGTAAATGACGTGTGTATAACGTTGGACCTAATTATGTGGTCTAAGCTACATTCAGTACCATAAGCCTTTTCATTATGAACTAAGGAAGTGATTTCAGGTTCTGCTGGGTGGGAGGCAATGGGAATATTTGTTCTCTCTCTCTCTCTCTCTCTCTCTCTCTCTCTCTCTCTCTCTCTCTCTCTCTCTCTCTCTCTGATTTGGATATTGCTTGTTGTATGTCATCGCTAGATACATAAAATCGTGAAGACTTTCTTAACAGTGTGATGGAGAACAGTAAGTTTTAGTTATGTTTAAATAATTTCATATAAAAGATTGTGGTGGGATTTACTTTTGTTGTTTCTTTCATTAGGACTTGTATTAAAGTTTATTATTTATAATTCCATTTTACTATGTCGAATGATATTGTTCTTGGTATTATTATTCTTTGTGTATTGTTGGTCACACGTCTATTTTTTGGTGGTCACAAGTCAGTTAGGTTATCATCAAGCCAGATATGATTTTATGTACACCTTATAAACCATCTTGGTTACAAGTCTTGTCAGTTTGAAGGTCCAGTCTTTTTTCTTTTATTATGAGGAAACCTGGCTAGCTATTAACATTTTTCTTAAATATTTTTACTTTGGCTTTTTTTTTCGAGGTTAATTTGAAGGTGACTGTTTTCCGAAATATTTTTATTTTTGACTCATTTTTGTATATTATCTGTCAATTTAGAAGCCGACATTTTCTTTTCCAACATTTCTTTTTCTCTAATTAAACGAAATTTGATGTCGGTGATTACTTTCCTTCGATATTTTCGTCCTTGACCTATTGTTCAAGGTCAGAGATCAACTGTTAACGTTCTACATTTGTCCGATTTCGTTGAGACTTGGTAGGCATGTATTCTTGGTGCTTATGATTGTTTTCCCAAATTAGTTTTGTCGTTCACCTTTTTTTAAGGTCACGGCTCATTTAAAATGTTATATTTCCGTGATGAAACAAAGATGTCATATTTCATTAATATGATTAAAATTTGGGTCATGTTTGTCTCAACATTTTAGTATTTTACTAACATTTTTTTAGCACAGTTTTAAATTAAAAATCATTTCCAATGTCTTAGTTGAAGGTTAATGCCTGATGTCAGTTTTATGATTAAGGAATGAGTTAGCACTTTTTTGGTTATTTCAATGTGGTCATATTCAAAACTCATAATTTAAGCTTTAAGCCCCAGTTTATGGGTAAGATCAACTGGAAATTCTCAACTGACAAGTTTCATCCTTAAGCTTATTTTCGAAGCGTAGCTTACAAAATTGTATGAATAGCTCTTAAAAATAATAACATCATTTGTATTCACCATCATTGTTGCATCCCTTAGATAATTCATTCAGTAATAATATGATGATAAAGAAAAGAATGACATTATCAAAAACAGTAAAGAATCACATTATTGATAACAGCAGAGAATCACATTATTGGAAACCGCAAAGAATCACGTTATGGAAAACAGCAAAGAATCACACTATTGAAAAGAGTAAAGAATCACATTTTACTGAAAACAGTAAAGAATCACACTATCGGAAAGAGTAAAGAATCACCTTAATGAAAATAGTAAATAATCACGTTACTGAAAACAGTAAAGAATCTCATTATTGAAAACAGTAAAGAACCACGTTATTGAAAACAGTAAAGAATCACATTACTGTAAACAGCTAAGAACCACATTATTGAAAACAGTAAAGAATCACATCGACAACAGCAAACAATCATACTTTTCAAAACAGCAAAGAATTAAGAACCACGTTATTGAAAACAGTAAAGAATCACATTACTGAAAACAGTAAAGAATCACACTATCGGGAAGAGCAAACAAATCACATTATTAAAAACAGTAAACACAGCAACAACAGCAGGCCGTCTTGACGATTATCAGAATGGCCACCCTTCTGCACAAATTAATGCAAGGCACCTCAGCCCAAAAGACGACCTCGTTTTGTACTTGTAGTTTCCCTTCGCCAAAGGTTTAAAAAGAAAAAGATAATAATAATAATAATAATAATAATAATAATAATAATAATAATAATAATAATAATAATAATAGAGGAAGTCTGGGATGAGAAAGAGTTGGTTTCCCCCTTCAAGGATAGTGGAAAAAGTCACTCCTGGCTTCCTTCCTTCCTCCCCCCCAACGCCCCCCTCTTCACTGTATTTCTTTTTGGCACCTTCCTCGTGGCACTCACTGGTGCCTTAGGGCGGGTGGGTGGCCGGGAATGGCGGGGGGAGGAGGTGAAGGGGGAGATGGTACAGGCGAAGGCCTAAAACCTCACACCTCACACACGCCTACCATTAGCATAGTAAAAGAAAAAAAAAAAAAAGCTTGCATCTCCGGCTCGTCTTCTTTCGTTACAACGGCCCCTCAGGATGCGCACAGAGAGAAGGTTCTCGTCGTACGGGGCTTTAATTTCGTTATGATTTCCACTCGTGTGAAGTCCGTGTTGACTCGCCCCTCGAGGGAGTTGATTTACAGCATTTTTTTTTTTTTCATTTCTTGCCGTAGTTACACTTTCCTTGATTCTGTAATCAGAAGACGGTTTTGTATGTGACGGGTGATTTGACAGATGAATATTTAAGGGAGATAAGAAAAAATATGCGACTCTGTTCTTTTATCACGATTGTTTGCTTTTTTGTAAATCATATTTTTGTTAGTAGGAGATGTTGGGAAGTTGCGGTTAATATGCATGAATTTCAGTTACCCCTGCGTGTGTGAGTGTGCGTATGTATGTGTATGTGCGTGCGTACTCGTGCGTTTTTTTATCAAGTAATTTAATAATTCGAAAATATTAAAACAAAAACCTTGAATTTCAATAATTTCTTCAATATATAAATATTTTTATTTATTGTAACATAAACATCTCGAATATTCCTAGCCTCCGAAGATCATACACGCTTGACTAAGAGTGACTTACTTTATCAGTCTAATCTTTACCCAACAATATGTCTCCTCCATTCGAAGGTGGGTTGTAAATATTTGACTGACGCAAGATTGACAGACAGATCTTTAATTAGAATACTACTGGTATTTTTGGTAGCGTCTGTGCAGTGAGAGAGAGGATACAAATATGTGATCCTAAGTTGGAACACCGTGCCCTTAGTCCTATTTTAATTTTTTGAAAGATAAAAAGAACAGGAAAGACAGAGGGTGCGGAATTTCACTGAAGTCCTTTGCGTAACTCTGCGTAGAAGTCGATGATGTAATATGCTCGTAACTTTTTCTGAATAAATGCTCCATTTGATACCATCCAGTTTGAATGAGGTCCTTTTAGTAATTCTGCTAATGCACAGAATAATTGTGTAATTGATAAAGGTAATGATTCTATATATATATATATATATATATATATATATATATATATATATATATATAAGTACGTATGTTTGCATGTATGTATATATACACATTATATATATAATATATACATATATATATATATATATATATATATATATATATATTAATGAAAATTGTGAGTTCTAAAGCAATTAATTCCAGTAAAGCAAATGAACAGTAATATGTAGAGAAACGGTAGACCAGTAAAAAAAAAAATTCAAGTGGTAAGGTGAATAATACTAATCAAGAATACTGAAAACATTAAGATAAGCATAGGTTGACAAAAACACACGCAAAAACCTACAAGCTTCTAGCTACGCATGTAAATGTAGTTTAGAAATATTTTTCCACTGTGTACACAGCCATCACTTAATACATTCATAGCAAGTGGCTTGTAAGTTTTTTTTTTTTTTTTTTTTTTTTTTTAAGAGACCTTACAATTACTTTGGAATAGCACAAAGTACAAGTAAAGACAGTGATGAACAGCACAGAGCACGAGAGGTTAGTGTTTTACTATGTATAGATATTGAGCAATTTGCTGTGAAATTGTAGAACAGCCTAGCTGACAGTATTATTGATGACCGTGTTAGGAAGTTTAAAAAGGCTGCCATTCCTTCTAAAGGATACATGAATTATTGCCGTAGTTTTTCTAACTTGTCCGGCTGTTTTCCGTATGCAAACACATATCCATTAGATTATTAGGCTTTATTTGTGTATATGCTGTGCAATATATATATGTATATATATATATATATATATATATAATATATATATATATATAATATATATATATATATATATGTGTGTGTGTGTGTGTGTGTGTGTGTGTGTGCCTGCATATGTATGTGTGTGTGTGTGTGTATATATATATATATATATATATATATATATATATATATATATATATATATATATATATATATATATATATATATATATATATATATATATATATATAGTGTGTGTGTGTAAGCATGTACTATATATATGTCCGTATGTATATACATTTCAGACGATATAAAGATGACAGAAATTATTGTAATATGTCTTTTCTTCTCTGACGGTCAAATTAACATATAAACACATTAAATTGTCCTTGAAAACAAAACCTGGAAAGTGCCGAGATCATTAATTTTGGTGCCAACTCATTGTCGTATCTCGTCTTGGCATTATGACAGAAAATAATCAAGGCTCATTGTTTCATGTTTTCTTGTTGTCAGTTTTGCTGTAATAGTAGCGCTTTTGAATAATGGCTAATGGGACACTGTGTTATGATAGGTAGTGGGCAGTTTTTGCTTATATATATATATATATATATATATATATATATATATATATATATATATATATATATATATATATATATATATATATATTTATACATATATATTTAGATATATATATGTATGAATGCGTATATATATGCATGTGTATGTGCGTTTACATATATATTTACAGATTAATTTATGTGGGCTGTGAGTATTATGTATCTAATTCACGACGAAATACTAACATAAGCACATCTATGCCTGGCATTGCCTACTTGTATGTCAAAACATATTTTGTTTGCGTTCATTTATTATTTATTTCTACTTACTTTTGCCTCTCGTTAGGTTCAGTCATAAACTCGCCCTTACCTGTGGAAGAGAGAGAGAGAAAAAAAAATATAAAGACAACTGTGAAGCTGAATGGACACAATTCTATGCGCGTGCATCGGCATCAATAGCACAATGAAGGTATATTATATGTTTGAACAAATCCCTTTCTTCGGCAGCGTCTCCGGAGAAGGCCGCAAGAATGCCGGAGAGTAGAGTCTTGGGAGAATAGAATATCGGACATATTGTTTCTCAGTACAATGAAAATATATATTTTTTTTAGAATAGCGTGGTTTAAATCTAAGGATTTTTCAGGAGTAATATCAGGTGTCTAAGAATCCACCAATCAAAGTTGAGAGTCTTGTTCCTCCACCCACCTCTCTCTCTCTCTCTCTCTCTCTCTCTCGTGGAAAAAGTAATTTCTCAACGGATTAAGATATTCACGCTAATAGAGGTTTAAGAACAAAAGTCGGCAATAAAGAAGAAATTTCTTAAAATAGAGAGAGAGAGAGAGAGAGAGAGAGAGAGAGAGAGAGAGAGAGAGAGAGAGAGAGAGCATTCAAGGAACGTATCACAATATGCAGTTTTTCTTGATGGTGAAGATTTCAATGCTAGCTCAGGTTTAAAAACAAAAATCGTAGATAAGGTGAACAAATTTTTAAGAGAGAGAGAGAGAATTTTCAAGGTACATATCGTGAGATGGAATTTTTCTTGATGATGTAGAGGTCTGTGCTAACTTAGGTTAATAAGTCGTCGATAAGGTGAAGAAATATCTTAGAAGAGAGAGAGAGAGAGAGAGAGAGAGAGAGAGAGAGAGAGAGAGAGAGAGAGAGAGAAGCGGGAACGTATTTTAATTAAGGTCTTAAAAAGCCGTCCCAAAAGATGAGAGATTAAGATTGAAGTTTTTGTTGCTGTTTTTTTTTTTATTTTGCTCACTTTCATCGTACCTTTCGAGAACTCTGATGAAAGAGAAAGCCCGCAGTGTTTTTTAAAATATCATTTGAAACCTATTTCTGCATCTAATTGGAGGCGGAGTGAAAGCTAATTGTAAAATTCTGTTTTATCTGCATTCTCAGTTTTATCATCTACTTTCTCTTTTTGCGAGTTTCTTTTATAAATTTGTGTAAACCATGTAAGTAATTTCTCTCTCTCTCTCTCTCTCTCTCTCTCTCTCTCTCTCTCTCTCTCTCTCTCTCTCTCTCTCTCTCTCTAACACATACATAGGATTAAATACATTTTTACTTCAAAACAAATAACGTTTCCTAATACGAAAATTACGCTCGCTCTCTCTCTCTCTCTCTCTCTCTCTCTCTCTCTCTCTCTCTCTCTCTCTCTCTCTCTCTCTCTCTCATACGCGCACATAGTGATTAAATACATCTTTACTTCAAAGAAATAACGTGTGCTGATACAAAAAATTCTCTTTCCTCAAAGAATTTGTTTGAATCCTCTCTCGTGAAAAGATTCTACCTCTGACAGAAACGCGAGAAGGAAAAGATTATTTACGAAATCGTAAATATTCTACCTCGTATATTACCCTTGTTGCCTCCCTTTCTCTGATTAAAAATGAATACATTAGGTGCTGGAAACACCAGGTTAAAAATAAAGTGAATATCTTTGACGCAATTCGTGATCTACGACTAACGAGGGAGAAGGATTTTTGAGAAATGGTAATCGTATTTTATTTATTTGGTGTAATAATGATTAACAAGGGAAAAAGAATGAATGATGAATAGGAAACATATTTCATTTATTATTGCGTAATAATGATTGACTAGGGAAAAGGATGAACGCAAAATAGTATATATATAATATATATATATATTGAATGGAGAATAGTATATATATTTTATTTACTATGAGGCAATAATGATTACCCTGGGAAAAGGATGTGTGAAAAATAGTAGACATGTTTTATTTATTTTGTACAATAATAATTATCAAAGGAGAAGGATTTATTGGAAATAGTAAACATATTCTATCATATTGTGCAATAATGATTACCTAGGGAAAGTATTTATGAAAAATTAAACATACTTTATTAAAGTGGTATAATGATTAACCAGGGACAAGACTGTACGAAAAAGTGAACATATTTTAATTATGATGGCGCAATAAATTTAATCAATATAGCGAATGACGCGTAAGAAGTTTTCTCAACGAGGCACGTGTACAGTTTTATCAATTATTTCGAAAATTGAAAATGATTTGGAAACTCTTTGCTGCACATTCGTCACAAAAGCCTAGGCAGAAACGAGTCGTCGCAGCAATGACATACAAGATATGAACTCCCCTCGAAGCTCGTAGCAAAGGTTTTCGGGCTATTTTGAACATCGAGAGAGAGAGATAGAGAGAGAGAGAGAGAGAGAGAGAGAGAGAGAGAGAGAAGGAGGAGGAGGATGCGATCAAAAGATCAGAATCTGGAAAGAGCAG
>NC_089750.1:68624706-68652206 GCF_040412425.1 Macrobrachium rosenbergii
GGAATTTAATGAGGTTTTTGAAGAAAGGGCCCTTTTGGAGGACGAGACCTCTCCCTGGCTGGCGCTTGAATAGTGTCATTTCGAACCTTCAAAAGGCGATTAGCTGTTGTGATGAAAGGGTGGACGAATCGTACCCGAGTTGGTGAATGATTTTTTTTATTTATTTATTTATTTATTTATTTATTTATTTTTGCTTTTCTTGGGGGGTTAAGAAACGCGTTTCCTGCCTCGTCATGTGACGTGAAAGCTTAAAAAAAACTTTCTTTGTGTTTTTAAACTCAGTAATTTTCATATACCGTGGAAGTTTTGATCATGATATTCTTAATGTTAAATTGTCAATAATTTTCACATAACTTAAAAGATTTAGTCAAAAAATTCTTAATATTGTTTAATTATCAGTAGCTTTAAGCAAAATAATCTTAATGTTAAATTGTCAGTAATTTCCACATAACTTGAAAGTTTTAATCAAAATAATCTTAATGTTGAATTGTCGGTAATTTTCATATAACTTGAAAGCTTTAATCTAAATATTCTTAATGTTAATGTTAAATTGCCAGTAATTTCCATATACCGTGAAAGCTTTAATCAAAATATTATTGTGTTCTTAAACTGTCAGTAATATTATCTCTTCTAGAATCACAAAGTAATTAAATAGCGTAGTGGAGCTGCCGACTGTAATAGCATGCTGAAGTTATTATATAGGATAGGATTTACTGCCTCATCCTTGGAGAATAATATGAAAATTTGGTATTTAAGAAGGATTTATAAATAACTGTAAAGTCTGAGTTGGATGAGAGAAAGGTTTTATCTTAATGAGGGAAAGGGTTTCAAAAGAAAGGTGTTGGATGTAATTATAAGATTTATGAGGTCATAACTACTAGTATATACGAGCTCTATTGTAGTATTTTGACTTAGGAAGGTAAGGAGGGAAAAGATTGATATACTTAGGAAGATAAGGAGGAAATAGAGGGAAAAGATTGATATACTTAGGAAGATAAGGAGGAAATAGAGGGAAAAGATTGATATGCTTATGAAGGTAAGGAGGAAATAGAGGGAAAAGATTGATATACTTAGGAAGGTAAGGAGGAAATAGAGGGAAAAGATTGATATACTTAGGAAGGTAAGGGGGGAAATAGAGGGGAAAAGATTAATATACTTAGAAAGGTACGGAGGAAATAGAGGGAAAAGATTGATATACTTAGGAAGGTAAGGAGGAAATAGAGGGGAAAAGATTAATATACTTAGAAAGGTACGGAGGAAATAGAGGGAAAAGATTGATATACTTAGGAAGGTGAGGGGAAAATAGAGGGGAAAAGATTAATATACTTAGGAAGGTAAGGAGGAAATAGAGGGAAAAGATTGATATACTTAGGAAGGTAAAGAGGAAATAGAGGGAAAAGGTTGATAAGGACAGAGAAGATAAGAAAAGCATTGGAAGGAGGAAGAGAATAGTGGGTTTGGACAAGGAAGAAGATATATGGATGAAATAGTTTTTTTTATAAGACTGATGTATTATTTGTTTGACAGTAACGGGAAAAGTATGTGCGTGGCGTACGTGTTGCAGAAGATTGAATAAATGCTATCTTTGCGATATACATTTTTTATCTTAAAACGCATACTGTATACATAGACTCTCGTATATTCCCTTCCAGTGATTTAGAGCCACCAGCGATATGCTAGAACTAGCATATTTGGGGTTAACTGGGAGTTTTCTGATTTACTAACAACTGTATCATCCATTATTTGTTTTATGTGTGAAATAGAAGTAAAAAACATACTATGTTCTCCGTAGCACTTACATGTATTTAAACAATATTATAGTTCTTATCTCATACACGCAGGGACACACATCATTTTAAAATTAATTTCGTGAATTTTTCCGTTAGTTAATTTTGTGAATTTTTAAATTTATCTCGTGAATTTTCCCCTTAGTTAATTTTATTAAGTTTTAATTCATTTCGCGAGTTTTTCCCCCTAATTCATTTTCTTAATTTTTAAAATTCGTTTCGTGAATTTTTTCACCCCTATTAATTTTGTGAAATTTAACATTTATTTCGTGAAATTTTCCCACTTATTAATTTTGTGAATTTTTACATTTATTTCGTGAATTTTTACGCTAATTAATTTTGTAAATTTTTTAAATTCGCGTTTTCACCCGCATTAAGTTTGTGAATTTTTAGATTCATTTCGTGAAATTTTCCCACTAATTAATTTTGTGAATTTTTACATTCATTTCGTGAATTTTTACGTTAATTAATTTTGTAATTTTTTAAAATTCACATCTTCACCCCTATTTTTTGTGAATTTTTAAATTCATTTCGTGAAATTTTCCAACTAATTAATTTTTTGTGAATTTTTACATACGCTAATTAATTTCATAAATTTTATAGTTAATTTCGTGAATTGTTCCTCTAATTAATTTTGTGAATTTTTAAAATAATTTCGTTATGTTTTCCCAATTCAATTTTGTGAAATTGTAAATTCATTTCGTGATTTTTTCCCTATTTATTTTGTGAATTTTTAAATTACTTTCGTGCATTTTATACCCTAATAAATCCTGTGGATTTTTAAAATAATTTCGTGAATTTTCCCCCCTAATTAATTTTGCGAATTTTAAATTCATCTCGTGAATTTTCCCCCTAATTAATTTTGTGAATTTTAAATTCATTTCGTGAATTTTTCCCTCTAATTAATTTAGTAAAATTTAAAATTAATTTCGTGATTTTTCTTCTAATTACTTTTGTGAATTTTTAATTAATTTCGTGAATTTTATACCTAATTAATTCTGTGAATTTTTAAAATAATTTCCAGAATTTTTCCCTTAGTTAATTTTGTGAATTTGTTAATTACTTTCATGATTTTTTCCGTAATTAATTTTGGGAATTTTTAATTAGTTTCTTGAATTTTATACCCCAATAAATCCTGTGGATTTTTAAAATCATTTCGTGAATTTTTCCCCCTAATTAATTTTGTGAATTTTAAATTCCTCTCGTGAATTTTTCACCTAAATGATTTCGTGAATTTTGAAATTCATTGCACGCATATTTTTTTCCCTCCTAACATTTCATCATCTTCGAGAATTCACCGCGTGACCTGAGATTCCATTAGGAAATTGAATTTTTATTTTTTATTTCCTATTTATTGCTTAATCTATTTATGAGCCAGATGCGAATTACAGCTCTCATTTCCAATTTGCCTCATTTAACGGGAACACAGCAATGCCATTTTTCCCCTCGACTTACCAAGGATCAAAGCAAGATTGCTTCGGCATGTAACCTGTTTTTCATCGTGCAATTTTCATTTGCTTATATTTTTGTGACTTTATCATTCTCCCAGATTAATCACGACATCGTGTCATCAGAGAGTTGGCACGACTCTGAAATGCTTCCCGCTGAATTGGAACTGATTCCAATTGCTGTTTTCATTCGTAGATAGGATGACGGACATCGCGAAATGTTGAATCCGTTCGTCTTCTTGCAAAGGGGAAATGTTACGCTCTTCTTTTTTTATTTTATTTTTATTTGTTCCCCTCTTTCCATTAAAGACTGTTTCTGTCGACATGACTCGCGCGCATAGAGTTTTTTTTCTTATCTTGTTAAAGAGTCAGTATTTTTGTCCTTTCTGTGTAGAATGTTTCCGTGGTATATTTAAGGTATTATAAGTGGGTCAAAAGGTGTATGCAGACATACATAGGCGCGCACACAAGCGCATACACACATATTTATACAAATATGTATGTATATATACATATATATACATATGTATATGTGTGTATATATATGTGTGTGTGTGTATGAGCGCGCATGCATTCTGCATGCACCTTTTGACCCACCAATAATATCTTGAATATACCACGGATACATTCTACACAGAAAGGGCAAAAATACTGACTCTCTACAAAAAAAAAAAAAAAAACTCCATGCACACGAGTTATGTCGAAAGAAACAGTCTTTAATCAAAAGAGAGCAACAGAGAAAATAAAATAAAAAAAAAGGAAGAGCGTAACATTTCCCTTTTGCAAGAAGAGGAACGAATTCAACATTTCGCGATGTCCGCCATCCTTTCTCCGAATGAAAACAGCAATTGGAATCAGTTCCAATTCAGCGAAAAGCATTTCAAAGTCGTGCCAACTCTCCGACATGAAGTCGTGATTAATCTGGGAGAATGATAAAGTCACGAAAAAAAAATAAATGAAAATGGCACAACAAAAAAAGGTAGCGTGCCAAAGCAAGCTTACTTTGATCCTAGGTAAGTCGAGGGGAAAAGTGGCATTGCAGTATTCCAGTTAAATGAGGCAGATTGGAAATGACAACTGTAATTCGCATCTCTCTCATAAATAGATTAGGCACTGAATAAGAAAAAATAGAAAGTCAATTTCCTAATGGACTTTCAGGTCACTCGGTGAATTCTCGAAGATGATCGAATGTTGCGGGAGAAAAAATTCATTGATTGAATTTAAAACTTCACAAAATTAATTAGGGGAATCACACACACACACACGTACACGCACGCGCGCGCGCGCGCGCACACACACACACACACACACACACACACACACACACACACACACACACACACACACACACACATATATATATATATATATTTTTTTTTTTTTTTTTTTTTTTTCATTCAACGATAACGTTATTTTTACCCTAAATGTGTTTAGTTTGATTATGAGCTTCGTTAATTACATATTCATGTAGATGAGATGCCTGGACACGTTTTGCTTATTAAATAATTACGCTTGTATGGCAGTTAAGTCTCTCTCTCTCTCTCTCTCTCTCTCTCTCTCTCTCTCTCTCTCTCTCTCTCTCTCTCTCTCTCTCTCTCTCTCTCTCTCTCCACTGAAAATTTAATCTGAATCTTTTACTGTTTAAGCAATAAAATTAATTTGAAGTTTGTGTTGGAAAAAAATGACATTTATGATCGATAGGCGTTTTTGTTGTTTTCTTTCTTACCCGAACTGCTACGAGCAGCATTTCCACTAATTCTAGTGTATGCTAATTTTTATTTCCTTTCTTAGCATTCAGCTACAATTGTGACTCCAAATGCGATTCAGATTCCCTTGAGAGTTATTCATCTACGCCTTCAAAATCCTTCCCAAAGTCTTGCTATCATATCTCCACCCACCCTACCCACCCCTTCGTAGCAGCACCACACCGACCCCTCCCCCCCAACCTCACACACACACACATAAACACCTTGCCTACGGTATATACCTACAGATTAAAACAACTGTGTCCTGTACGACTAGGAGCTGAGATAATACTCGAAAACATTTCTCAACCTTTGTAATTCTCCCATGCTGAGGATGTTGGCATTTGAGAGTATCGTACATTATATAAAACACTATTCATATTTTATATATATACATATATATATATATATATATATATATATATATATATATATATATATATATATATATATATATATATATATATATATATATATATATATTTTTTTTTTTTTTTTTTTTTTTTTTTTTTTCTTGCGACACCCTGGCACCGCATTACATCCTCATTCTGTTTGCGCTTAACACTTTCATTAACTTGTTCTATGTGATCTTAGATTTCATACTAAAATATACATTTAGTGTCATTTTAATGATGCATAGATTTAATTCAGTGTAGTATGTTCAGAAAAGTAAAACAGCAAAAGTTAAAATAGAAATGAAAAGCTGAAGAGAGGTGAAAAAATAATCTATGCATGCTGTAAAATGAATATTCGTTAAGAATTAAATTGTTGGATAAATAAACATTTTTTATGGCCAGACAAAACTAAAATACATTCGCTTTCCATGGTTATCTACTTTAATGTTTTTTTACTTGACCTATCGGTATATTTCTGTTAGTGAGTGGACTAAATTTTTGTACTGAAACACTTATTTTGTAGTCATTTTGAAGCACAGTTATTTGAACTCATCGGCGTAAGTTTCAAAAAGGAATATAGCGTAAAGCAATGGAAAAAGACTTGTTGAATTTAATCCCTATATTTTTTTGTAAAACACTAAAAGAATATTCGCCGAACATTAATTAGATGTGTAATAATTTTTTCACCTCCTGAAATTACAATAAAAATCCTTTCCAATGATATTTACTTTATTTCTTTTTTATTCCAGCCATTGTGCAGCGAAGTGCATTACCGTAATTTTTGCCAGTGTAGGTAAACCGTATGCGTATGCCGGTACTTTAAATTAGTCTTGTTAATTATACCGGTAATTGTTTTCATAAATAGCGTAGGGTCAGGACACGGGATCAGTTTTACCTCTGGGTAATTATCGCCCGTGTTAATCAGCATTTCAGGAAGCACTGAACTTGAACAAGAAATGTGCATAATGGGCTTGATATATTATACTTAAATTGCAATTGCAAGCCGTTATTTTTGACAGCTTGGGTATACTCGTGTTGGTATATTTTGCTGTGGACTGCTAACCTGGTAGAAACGTGGGTGTTCGTATGTTTTTTTTATTTCATAATTTTTTAATTTTTTTATTTTATTTTATTATTTTTTTTTTTGGATGGGGGCCGGTTGGATGTTGAGCTAGGTTGGCAATGTTACTCTAAAAATTTACGAATGGACTATTTTTCATAGCAGCAGCTGTCATTAAAGAAAGAATGTGCAACTGAATTGAAAATATATAATTTCACTCCATTTCCTATTTTTTATTTTTATTTCTGTTTCAGTGTCCCTCGTCTGAGGATGAACACAGCAGTAATCTTGCGCCAACGTTATTCACTGTAAGTAGGGAATATGTTTTTTTCTTAATTTAATTAAATGTCTTTCTCTTCGTTTGAGGAATGGTATTTATTTGAAAAAAAGAATGATGAAATTTTATTATGCATGTACTATAAGTTTTGAATTTTTTTTCTACTAAAGACGCCACTTTTTTGTGTATAATGTGTGTATATATATATATATCTATATATGTATATATACATACATACATAACGCACATATATATACACAAAAAAGTGGCGTCTTCAGTAAAAGAAAATTCCAAAACTTATAGTACATGCATAATCAAATTTCATAATTATATATGCGTGTGTGTGTATGTGTGTGTATATCTTATTCGTATGCTTCATGAGGAAATAGTCTGGAAATCAATATAAATAAAAAAATAGGACTTCTCAAAATTGAGGACAAATTTTGCTTGCACTTTTAGAAGCTGAACTGGAGTTATATGAATAAATTTTGTGTCCGAAGATGGCCGTGTCTGGGCGGCGGGTGACGTCAGGGGTAAAAACAGTAATTAGAATTTTGAAAAGGGGCGATGCGCTTTGAAAGCAGCGCCGATCGAACGGAGATAAGCTTCCTGGTAGCGAGGCATTTGATGCTCTTCGAAACCCGTCACTCACGGGTTTATCATTTCGCTCAGTTCTTTTTTTTTTTCTTTCTTTTTTTCCTCTTTTTGCAAGATGCCGATAGATAGGCGATTGAAATTTCATCTCCTGGGCTTCCTTTTCTCTCTCTCTCTCTCTCCTCCTCCTCCTCCTCCTCCTCCTCCTCCTCCTCCTCCTCCTCCTCCTCCTCTTCTCTCTCTCTCTCTCTCTCTCTCTCTCTCTCTCTCTCTCTCTCTCTCTCTCTCCTCCTCCTCCTCCTCCTCCTCCTCCTCCTCCTCTCTCTCTCTCTCTCTCTCTCTCTCTCTCTCTCTCTCTCTCTCTCTCTCTCTCTCCTCCTCCTCCTCCTCCTCCTCCTCCTCCTCCTCCTCCTCCTCCTCCTCCTCCTCCTCCTCCTCCTCCTCCTCTCTCTCTCTCTCTCTCTCTCTCTCTCTCTCTCTCTCTTCTTCTTCTTCTTCTTATTATTATTATTATTATTATTATTATTATTATTATTTCTCCAGGTCTTTTGCTTATATTCTAAACGTTGGCTGACTGCATGATGGTGACGCTGACAAAGGCGGTAATCTCCCCCCTCCCCACAAATCCCCACCCAGCCATCTTAAAGCCCCCTCCTCCGTCCCCGTCCACTATCCGACTCCCTCGTCACTCCAAGGCAAGATAAACGCGGGAAAAAGAAAGTTGACTCTGGGTTGAATTTAATTATGCTATCAGGTTGCAGTGGTGGTTGTAAGGGCGGAGAGATTAATTCCCTTAACGTATTAATTCTCTTATTACGTCTGCGTGTCCCCCTTTCCTCTAACAAGAGAATGAGACCGATTTATTATTCCGCTTTTTTTTCTGTGCCTTACGTCAAAATCCCTCTGAGGAATCTCGATTGGGGTTTTACTCATCTAATATTAAATTCTATGGTTGTTAAGGCTTGACTTTAGGTTAGGTTTTTACAAGTGGGCATTACTGAGGAATCCTTAGAAAGCGTCGACTATTAATTTTATCCTGAGAGAAGCGTTAATTTAGATTTTAGTGGAAACAAGGAGACAAGGGAATTGGTTTCGTGTGGCGTGAATTTCATTGAATGAAAGATGTTATTAACCCTAATACTGTAATCTTGAAAGAATTCCCGAAGGAATTGAACGGGACAACTTTTTGCATGCTGTACACGTCGTTGTTGGTATAAACTTTCTCTTAATTTCACATGTTATATATTCTCTCTCTCTCTCTCTCTCTCTCTCTCTCTCTCTCTCTCTCTCTCTCTCTCTCTCTCAGTGGACGGATGGGTATCGTTCTCAGCTAGCGCTTTGATTCTCCGACCGGCCAATGAAGAATTAGAGGAATTTATCTGGTGATAGAAATTCATTTCTCGTTGTAAAGCGGTTCGGATTCCACAATAAGCTGTAGGTCCCGTTGCTAGGTAACCAATTGTTCTTAGCCACGTGAAATAAATCTAATCCTTAGGGCCAGCCCTAGGAGAGCTGTTAATCAGCTCAGTGGTCTGGTTAAACGAAAGTATACCCCTCTCTCTCTCTCTCTCTCTCTCTCTCTCTCTCTCTCTCTCTCTCTCTCTCTCTCTCTCTCTCTCTCTCTCTCGCTTATAAATCTTTGATGCCGAATCATATTCCATGGACTTGTAAGCATCGTGGGGGAAATTTGGAGATAATCCCTTTCTCGTTCTGTACAATATTCCTAAATTCCAGTGGTATATTAATTGTATGTTCAACCTCTGGAAAGGTATGCAGGGGTGGATGATATTAATTAATCAGTGATAACGTTACGAAAAACATCAACTTATATGAAATCCATCGTTTTTATAGATGTTTACAGCAAAAGTTTTTCTAGGGGGGCCATGTTGTTCAAACTCTTCAGAACTATTATGTAGATAAAGGCTAAAGGTTAATTATTACGAAAAATTTAAGTATTATTTTGTGTTTGGCTAATTTGAAAAGGAATAAAATATTGAAAAACCTCTGCTTAATTTAAACGGTTATCAACAATATACTGGATATTGAAGAGAATAGATTTTTAAGAAAATCAATGTCAGTGATCGTGCATTTTATACTTGAATGATACATGAGTATGCAACACGAATGATGCAGGAGGAATATACAGCACGAATGATACAGGAGTAGTATGCAACACGAATTGTACACACGAATGATACAGGAGTAGTATGCAACACGAATTACTTAGGAGGAGTATGTACCACGAATGATAGGGAAGATTATGCAACATGAATGATACATGAGGACTAAACAACACGAATGATACATGAGGAGTAAGCAACAAATTATACATGAGGAGTATGCAACGTGAATGATATATGAGGAGTGAGCAACACGAATGATACATGAGGAGTATGCAACACGAATAATATGTGAGGAGTATGCAACACGAATGATACAGGAGGAGTATTCAACAGGAATGATGCATGAGAACTAGCGACACGGATCATACATGAGGAGTATGCAATACGAACCATACATGAAGAGCATTCACCACGAATGATGCAGGAGGAGTGTGCAATACTCTATTATAAAATTTATGACGATAGGAGCATTTGAAAGTAACAGGGATATGGTATTACATTCCAGCGTGGAATGTTTACGGGTGGAGATACGTAGAGCAAGTAAAAAAAAAGCACAAAAGTAGTCATTTCTAGATAATGAAAGGAGAGGTTTATTGGAGAAAAATGAAACTGCGTGAAATGCAGGTACGGCACAGAACAGAAGTTTGTGTAGAGATATTCAAGAAGAGGAATAAAAGTGAAGTGAGAGAGGAAGGGTGGGAGCAATTTTGAGCAAATAAATTCTGGAGTAAAGAAATTATACTGGAGGAAGCACATGCAGGACATTAAGATATATGCATATGAAGACTTCTTCACTGAAAAGAATGTATGCTATGAAGATGGAGTGAATGTTCCCAAGAATTATCGCGTAAAAAAAAATAGATGAGAAGTGTAACTGAAGGATGCGAGAGTGTAAGAAGTTGACGTAAATTTGAGAATGTCTAAGGAAGTGACTGTTGACGATGAGAAAAGGGAATTAGAAGGATGAAAAAGAGAAAGGTAGCAGGAGTTAGTGGGACACTTCGGTACGCTGGTAGTAGTGGCATTAAGTGGCTGACCAGGTTTCTAAGGTATGTCTGGTTGGGGAAAGACTCCGCAGGTGAAAGTATGACCTACAAAGGCCTGGGATGTGCGCGGTTAGAGTTTTGATGGAGGAAGACAGGTAAGAAAGAAAGACAGAAAAACAGTATTATAAGTGAAAGAAGAGGGATGATATGAATGTCAAACGTTTTTGTTATATGGTAAGTGTCACAGTTGCAGGAGAAAAATTTGAGTCACGTACATAGAGCTAGAGAGAGGTTACGATCGAATTATTAGCGGTGCAATGGGGGCCGAGTTAAGGATACTACTATGTTTTAAAAACGAATTTGTCGAGAATAATAAGAAGCTTATAGTGAAGACGAAACTTTCTGCACAAGGGTTTGTCATTGATTATTTTTTATTTGGGACATCCGCTATTTAGTGAAATGGCTTATTGGCGTTTATTTCAGTACACCAGAACAGGTAAAAACTAAGAAACAGGGAAAGGGAGAAAGTGAGAGAGACGGGACGAAGTTTTTTTTAGTTTGCACTGATTTGAATTTAAGAGAGACGGTGCAGTAGAAATGCAAGGCATAGGAAGAAGCAGCAGCAGTGAAATAGTTGTGTGCACCATCTGAAGATGGCAGCACTAATGACCCCACATCACCCAGGAGCTAATTGCTTATTTGTCCCGCTGAAAGGGGACCGTCCTACTGTAGAAAGGGGAAGAAGAAGACTCGCCTTTGTTCGAAATGCTAAGGGTGGTGGCCCCTGTTTGCCGGCTTTGATTTATTCCACTCTACATAATACCTTAGGTCTCGTCGGGGCGGAGACACGACCGAGAGAGTGACTCGCTGATAATTACAGAGGGCGAGGGAGCAAATTTACCTCGTCAGTATATTTTCCTTTGGGCTGAAGTGTCTCCACTTCCTCCTCCTCCTCCTCCTCCTCCTCCCCCCCCTCTTCCTTGTCCTCCTCTTGTTTCATTATCTGGTCCGTTTAACCGCTTAGGCGGAGGGAATTCGGGCTCAAAATGGTCGAATGTAATTTTCATTTTGCATTTCTACTTGATTTTGCATCGCGGGGCATTAAGAGGGATTTAGCTCGCTCTGGCCCTAAAGCGGGATGTCATATTTTCGGGGGGAATTATCTGGAATTCGGTGGTGCGTCTCTGAGATCCCTGAGTAGGGATTTTAGCTGGAATCTTTGATTATTACTTATTAAACATTTTTGTGGATTCTAAGCCATTCTCCATTATTTTAAAACGAAAATAAATTCTTAAAAATGTTTGCCTGTCTTGTATGATACTGAAACAGCCTAGATTTATGTGTGCAAACACGCAGGAGGGCTATTTTATCATAATGTTAAACCTACTGCATATCATTAAGTGTTAGTATCACCTAAATTTAAATTATATGCATGTTATTTCAATATTATTTGGGCAATTAATCTTTCCATGCTTTTCCTCTATGTTTGCACCAAAGGCTTGCTTATTCCCATATTAGGATTAACAGTCTTTAAGGTGAAGTTTGTGACGGTATATTGAATATCTTTCAAAGTTGTCATCGGCAACTGTTATTAATTAATAAGGGCACTTTTAAATTGACACGACTTTGTTTGATATATACTTTCAGCGCAGTTGTTGCTGAATATTAAGAAATTCGTGTCCCGGATACTCTTCATAATATGCCTTTCGACATAGTACAGGTACTCTCGTATATGATCAAGGAGGTAATCATTCTCCTTCGCTGATAAACTCGACTAGTCCTAGATGTCATCTTCTGTCTTTCGGAACAAAATAGTTGAGTTTGATCCGCTGTTCTTTCGAAGGGTTCCGCTCCCTCCTGCCATCTGGTGGTGGCGAGAGGCGGAGGAAGAAGAACCTTCTCAACTCCTAAATGGACAACTCTAATTCCCCCGGCGAAAATCTCTGTCAAGTTCGACTTCTAATTCTGAGCCGGGGAAAAACACACGGCTGTTCCCGAGTGAATACGGGTTTAGGTCTTGTCTTTTTTTTTTTTTTTTTTTTTTTTACTGGGGTGTCTGAGGTCTCGTTGAGGTTGTGGCTGCCGCCTAGTGTATCGAGGTCTAGAATTGTTTTTATTTTATTTTTTTTTAATGGTGTATGCACTTTGATAGAAGAATTAAAGAACATTTATATCTATATTATTATTCTAGTGTTTATTAAGAATAAGCAGTCTCATGTGGCTAGTCTAGAATTTTTTTCTTTTAAATTATGTCTGCAGGTTTGATAGAAGAATTCAAGTACATTTATACTAGCTTATTATTATAGGTTTTTCATAGAACGAATTGAAAAGCCATGAACTCCACTGCAAGATTCAGCTGAATGGGACCCATATATTAAGAGAAAAGAATAAAAGCATTGCTGAATATATATGCATTAACAGCAAGAAGTAGATCTGAATATTTTTAGCGAATATCAGTAAAGGAAAACGCTATCTTTAATCAGTAAAAAAATAACAGTCAATAGAACTGGTCACATGCACAGTTATTATTAATATAAATAATTAGATAATTGTATAAGGGAAGGAAAATGTAACTAAGTAAACTCTCAGGCTAGAGAACCCAAATCCAGGACTCCAAGAACGGACGAAATTAAAACCTTTAATTATATAAGTATTTATGAGTGTGTATGGACCTTTATTTCCCTTCATTTCAGAATACTTGGAATTCAGCTGCTTCTTCGAGTAAAGATTCCCCAGGATTTTTTAATACTTCTCCCCATAATCTTCCTCTTCCATTTATTTCCCCCTGTTCTTTTCCACTTAGTCTCACATCCCGCCCAGTTCCGGCTTTTATTTATGCTTCTCTCTCTCTCTCTCTCTCTCTCTCTCTCTCTCTCTCTCTCTCTCTCTCTCTCTCTCTCTCTTTACAGATCTTTTTACGATTGTCGTCTTACACTGTAGTTATACAAATGATTACTCTTCCCCTTCCAAATTCTGTTCTCATTTTTACCCTCTCTCTCTCTCTCTCTCTCTCTCTCTCTCTCTCTCTCTCTCTCTCTCTCTCTCTCTCAGTCTCATGTAGTTTTTTCATTGAGAGAATTCCATAACCTTTGTCATTACTGCGTTGGAATGCATTCTCGTTGTTTTTTGTTTTGCTTCCTTTATTATGGTCTGACCCTTTTGATGTTTTAGCTCATACCTTATTATCCTCCCCACCCCCCTCTCTCTCTCTCTCTCTCTCTCTCTCTCTCTCTCTCTCTCTCTCTCTCTCTCTCTCTCTCCCTTACAGATCTTTATACGCTCGTCGTCTTATTCTGTGGTTATATATAATAATTACTCTCCCCCTTTCAAATTCTGTTCTCTCTCTCTCTCTCTCTCTCTCTCTCTCTCTCTCTCTCTCTCTCTCGCCCCGTCGATATTCATAAATCTCAATCAATAGGTGTTTGGTGACCTCCTGTCGTAAAGTTTAGCAGTAACTGGGAAGTTTTATAAACCACCTCCCGAATAAAGAACAACTCAACGGGAGATGGAGTGGGTAGGTGGGAGGGCGAGGAAGGGGAGGGGTGGGGTTGAGGAAAGGGAGGAGGGGGAGGGGGATAGGAAGGGAAGACTGAGGAGAAAAACCCCAATTGAAGCATTAGCTTCTCTCGTAATTCCATTAAAACTTGGAGCGGAACTTTCATATGAGAGAAAAAAAAGGGGGGGGGAGTGGGGGCGGTTGTTGTAACGATGTACGGTTAAGCTTAATGGTTGACGGACAATTTTTTTTTGTTTTTTGTTTTTGTTTCTATATTGTGATTCCTCACTTCTGCCTCGACACTTTCTGAGTCACGGGGGGCTACACACACAGTCTGTCTCTCTCTCTCTCTCTCTCTCTCTCTCTCTCTCTCTCTCTCTCTCTCTCTCTCTTTCGGGCTGTAATACCTTTGGTGGTTTCAAGTTCAAATATGGAATTGGTTCTATCTCTCTTTGCATTTTCATCTTTAATAACACATTATTGGTATAAATAGGTTATCAAGTTTGCTAAGTTAGCTATTTTATGTTATGAACAAAGTATATATATACTCTATATATATATATATATATATATATATATATATATATATATATATATATATATATATATATATATATATATGTGTGTGTGTGTGTGTGTGTGTGTGTGTGTATCTATCTATATATATATATATATATATATATATATATATATATATATATATATATATATATATATATATATATATTATAACAATCTGCATATACATATGTGATTATATAATTATATATATATATATATATATATATATATATATATATATATATATATATATATATACAGTACATACACACGAGTATATATATATATATATATATTTGTATGTATGTGTGTATGTATATACCGTATGTGTGCCTATTTCTGTGCGTGCGTAAGTACGCATCGCCGAGAAACCTAAGATTTCATAATGTGTCTTTTTAAGATTTTTCAAGAGAGACGGAAGCCGGGGGAAAGGGGTGGCTGCGTAATAGTGAGCCCATTAAAGTAATTGAAAGTAAACATCCTCCTTTTATATCCATTGTTCTTAGTAATTAAGCAAATAAGACTTTACATCGCGATGTTAGGTCGCGGATGTCCTTCTTACTTCCCTATCTTTTGTTTTTTATTTACTTTGGGAAAAATCATACATGTATGTATGTATGCGTATATATAGATATTATATATATAGATCTATATATACATATATAGGTAGATATATATAGATATACATGTAGGTAGATAAATATTTATAATATATATAGATATATATCTGTATATATAGAAAAATTTATAATATATATAGATATATATCTGTATATATAGATAAATTTATAATATATATATTGTATTTATCTATGTATATCTGTCTAATATCTATCTATCTATCTATATATACTCCTATCTCTTTGGCAACTCCTGTCGGAGAATATTCGGCTTAATTAAATCTAGCGTAATTGATCTTTACGACAGGTCAATCGGATGTTATTGGCCCTGCTTGTGTAATGGGGATATTTGTGTTCGTGGACACAGATGTGCCTGTTATTAGAATGTAGTGCGTGTTCTTATTTTATGTCCTTGAGTTGTTTCACTGTTGTTTTTTTTATTTTTGTTCTTTTTGTTTCCATGAGCTGTTTGTTTATTATTGCGTTGTTTATTTGTATATATATGTATATATATAATATATATATATACAGTATATATATATATATATATATATATATATATATATATAGTATATATATATATATTATACATACATATGTATTGTTATGTTTGTGGAAATATATACATATATATAAAATATGTATATATATGCATACATATATATTGTGTAGTATATTTGTGTAAATATATACAGTATATATATTATATATACTGTATATATTTACATATATATATATATATATATATATATATATATATATATATATATATATATATATATATATATATATATATATATATATATATATATATATATATATTAGTTTTTGTAGCTTAATAGTTTCCCTTCCTTCAGGTGTCAAAAATTGCCGGAAACGTTTGAACTTCGTGACACTTAAATTAATTTTATAGTTCGTTATATCTTCGTCACCGAGTATCTGATGCAATGTTTTCCATGGGGTGAGTTTTACCGAGACAGAACTTTTTTAAACTGCATTTAATCTATTGGACTGACTGTTTACTTGTCTGCATGTGTGTGCGTGTGTCTGTATTCTTGACCTTTGTCGTATTTTGGGAGAATATTTATGTTAAAGGTCATTTATATTCAAGACTCTCTACATACGGATTAACGGTTGTGTATATATATATATATATATATATATATATATATATATATATATATATATATATATATATATATATATATATATATGTATAAATATATTATATATATATATTACATGTGTGTGTGTTTGTGTGTATATATATATACTGTATATGTATATATATTATATATATAATACATGTGTGTATATATATATATATATATATATATATATATATATATATATATATATATATATATATATATATATATATATATATATATATATATGTAAATACATTCTAGGATTCCATCTCCTCATTCCAATAACATCTGCATTACTTTTTCATTACTTTATCTTCTCCCGCTCCTTTACATGACCAGACCACATCAAGTGGAAACAGCGACTTCTTTTTCATTAGGGTCTGCCTTTTAATTTTTATTTAATATTTTGTCTTATTTACGGAAATCATTGCAGTTTAATGACTTAATCAGTATTGTAAAACACTGACACGAATGTTCTTTAAACATTTAGTTCCTTTATTTTACGTCTGTTGTAGTGAATTCATTACAGTTTAATGACGAATGAATATTGTAAAACGCTGACATGAATTTTCTTTAAGCTTATAGTGCCTTTATTTTTCGTCTGTTGTACTGAATTCGTTACACTTTAATGACTTAATCGATATTGTAAAATTCTGGTCCACAAATTTAGCAGGATATTGTATGGTTAGTCTCAAGGTTATCAGACATTTTAGTTTGGTAAATGATTGCTCCAATAGCTTTACTTGATGCAGGAGCAGTGCTGTCGAAATTTATGAAACTAATTTATCAACGGAATGAATGGCCATCAACAGGGGGAGAGGCTGCTTGCTTTCTTGCTTGCTTGTGCGGGAATGAAAACTATTGATTTAAACCCGTGAACGATGAGACGTTATGAAAATTAATGATTTGAGGGAGGTCCTTGCCCCGTAATTTTAGATGTGTTGCTAAGCAGATGTGTCTCGGATAAGGAAGGTTTAATTTAACTCACTGAAATTTTGTTCGGAGTCAGAATATTGAAATGACGCTTTGAATATTGTTAAAGCAGTCTCCCATAATTTCTGTGAAAGGTTACGAACGTTATCCAGGTCACCAAACTTCAGTGGCTTGGTAATCATTGGCGATGCATCTGCGCTACTTGTGTGTATTGGAAAAGATCGCTTGCCATTCAAAAAATTGTTATAAAAAACTTATTTATGTAATATAGGTAACTAACACAATCGTGGGAATTTGTACTTTTGGCTCTCCTCATGAAGTGGATATCTGACCGAAAGGAAACAAAAACAGAAGGAAATATATAAAGAGAAATTATTAAAATAAACAGAGGGAAGTCATTTATGTAATTGAGAGAGAGAAAAGAGGAGAAATTCCGAAGGATATTGCAGTATACAAATTACACACACACACACACACACACATATATATATATTTATGTACGAACACGCACGCATCTGTACACTGTTTTTTTAAACCCGACAATAAACTTGCTTAGACAAATTGAATTTTATGCACGTACTTCTGCGTAAAAATTATGAACCGGAAGGCATGAAAAAAAAAGATAACATAAAACACGAAATCACGAATAGCATTAGCTATAGAAACCCCTCACACTCACATGGCTGCCCCCGCCTGCCGTCGGCCTCTGATTTCGTTGGAAACTATTGAACTCAAAAAAAAAAAAAAGGACCACTTTCAAATTTCCAGAAAATTTCCAGACAGCGAATGTAAATGCCGAATTAAAGGGACGGGGTTCTGGGTGGGAGGGGGTAATTTTACCCTGTATTATAAAGAGCGGTATACGGCCGCGATCACCGCTACTGGAGGTTGTTAAAGCCTAGTTACCGCCTTGTTTGGGAAGTAGTTATCCGGTGTTGACTGCGGCCGGGCCAATTACCGAATAACCGCCTGTTCAAAAAGTGTTCTCGTTGGAGGCTCGATTCTGTTTGGGAAGTGAGCTGTGCATGTGTGTGATAGAAAGAAAAAAATGACGGAAAATTAGAGAGAGAGAGAGAGAGAGAGAGAGAGAGAGAGAGAGAGAGAGAGAGAGAGAGTGCCGCTTATGTCAATGACAAGGGAAAGAAAGAGAGAGAGAGAGAGAGAGAGAGAGAGAGAGAGAGAGAGAGAGAGAGAGAGAGAGAGAGAGAGTGTGCCAGCGTATGCCAATGACAAGGGAAAGAGAGAGAGCGAGAGAGAGAGAGAGAGAGAAAAGGCTAAGGTGTGTTAATGACAAGGGAGAGAAGAGAGAAAGTGCCAGCGCATGTCAATGACAAGGGATATACAGTATATATAGAGAGAGAGACAGACAGACAGAGACAGAGGGAGGGAGAGAGAGAGAGAGAGAGAGAGAGAGAGAGAGAGAGAGAGAGAGAGAGAGAGGGCCAGCGTGTGTCAGTGACAAGAGAGAGAGAGAGAGAGAGAGAGAGAGAGAGAGAGAGAGAGAGAGAGAGAGAGAGAGGGCCAGCGTGTGTCAGTGACAAGAGAGAGAGAGAGAGAGAGAGAGACGGGGGGACAGCGAGTGTCAGTGACAAGAGAGAGAGAGAGAGAGAGAGAGAGAGAGAGAGAGAGAGAGAGAGAGACGGGGGGGACAAAGGAGTGTCAGTGACAAGAGAGAGAGAGAGAGAGAGAGAGAGAGAGAGAGAGAGAGAGAGAGAGATTTAATATCACCTCCCTTCTCAGATGCCGATCGTCGTCCGGGAGGAGCTAATAAAAGTTGTTGTGTCGCTCAAGAATATGAACGATAATAATAGGAAAGATGAGTGAGTATCGCAACACTAAAAAGAGAGATAGAAAGACAAATATGATTATTATAAACTACCGTATGATAGGAAGAAGAAAGAGGCATATTATCATTAGGTATTACCGTAAAGCAATTTTCTCCTTGTATTTTGAAATTTCCTAATTTTTTTTCCCTATTTATTAATTGGTAAATTTATTTTTCGTTTTCCAATAAATGATCTCTTCTTTCTGTATTTCCTGTTTCATTCTGCTGCTTTGTTCAAATGAACAACATATTCTTTGGAAGGTTGAATTCCCAGTCAGTGGCTCCTGTGGGCTTGTTCCTTATGAATAGGGTTCATATTCTTAATAATAATAATAATAATAATAATAATAATAATAATATGCACTGACTTCTGTCTGTATAATAATAATAATAATAATAATAATAATAATAATATACACTGACTTCTGTCTGTATAATAATAATAATAATAATAATAATAATAATAATAATAATAATATGAAGTGACTTCTGTCTGCATGCACTTTTGTTGATAGCAATATGCAAAAACGCGTGCATAAAGAGGGTATGTGGAATAAAGAAAAGAATTTGTAAAAGGAAGAGAATAGAGAAAGGAGAGAGAAAAGAAGGCATCTAATGCTGCAGAGGAAGGGAAAGAAACAAATTGGACTTTGCATGTACAAGGAAGGTAGGATTGGAGGAGGCAGTCGCCAAGGTCGTTTGGTCTCTGGGATAATGCCCAGATAAGACGTAGTGGAAGAGAAGTCGCCACGAATAATTTGTATATGGATATAAAAGAACGAAGAGAGGCCTCTCTCTCTCTCTCTCTCTCTCTCTCTCTCTCTCTCTCTCTCTCTCTCTCTTCCCTTGTCACTGAAACACGCTGAGCCTCGCTCTCTCTGTCTCTGTCTCTCTCTCTCTCTCTCTCTCTCTCTCTCTCGTCATTGACACACGCTGGCCCTCTCTCTCTCTCTCTCTCTCTCTCTCTCTCTCTCTCTCTCTCTCTCCATTGATACACGCTGGCCCTTTCTCTCTCTCTCTCTCTCTCTCTCTCTCCTCTCTCATTGTCATTGACACTGACGCTGCTCCTCCTCTCTCTCTCTCTCTCTCTCTCTCTCTCTCTCTCTCTCTCTCTCTGGTTGCTAACGCAAATGAATTTAGCGCCGGGGGAAATTCAGAAATCCGTATTTTCTTGCTCAGAATGAAAGCCACGTTTAGGAATGACGATTCTCCTGCGTTGTTTACGTTGTCGTTGCTGCTTTTGATTTGCATATTTTAAAACGATTCTGTTTTTAGGCAGTGTTTGCACGCTGGGATATTCCGGGCTTTTCATCGGGTATATATATGGATGTTGGTATGATATGTGCATGCCCCTACATATGTATATATGCATATTTGTATGTGTGCATATACGTATATATATTGTGTATATGTATATATGTATATATATATATGTGTGTGTGTGTGTGTATATATGTATATATATATATATATATATATATATATATATATATATATATATATATATATATATATATATATATATATATATAGAGAGAGAGAGAGAGAGAGAGAGAGAGAGAGGAATACATACATACAGACATATACATATATATATACTATATGTATATATATATATATATATTTATATATATATATATATATATATATATATATATATATATATATATATATATATATATATATATATATATATATATATATATATATAGCTTTTTGTACTAACAGATTGCACACAATTGTGTATACGCGTGCACGCAAGCAATCGGTTATCTAATTCTTTTATCAAGAAAAATGTTCGAAACTGCTGATGCCTGGGAAGTTGACACCAAGCAAAAGCTCAAATATTTCTTGCAAAATGTCTAGTCTACTGCTTGAAGTAACTTCTCGCTTCAACCTTTTGCTCGGACCATGAACAAAACAACCCTTCTTCTTTCTTTTATTCTCGCGCGAATGGCACGACAAGCTTTATAGAGCCGAATTGGCCCAGATCAAGAAAGCAGAGTCACCTGTGAGAACCAGAAATACTTATAGTGCATGAATGAAAGGAAAGAAAACGGCTCGTATTATTATTTTCTTCGTCAAGCGAGGTGATTTTATTTTTTCCTACTGGTACATTATTATTATTATTATTATTATTATTATTATTATTATTATTATTATTATTTCAGTAGATGAAACCTATTCACATGGAACAAGCACACCAAAGTGACCCTTGACTTTAAATTCAAGCTTTCAAAGAATGTTGGTTTCACCCTCCCACTGCAGACCCCACACTGAAGCAGTAACTGATCATGATACAGAGCCAATGATTTTTCATCGACCTAGGGGAGACGCGAACCCGCCACATCTAAGTGGCGTTCACGACACTAACCACTATACCAGCGAACTCAACATGTGTGTTATTCGTAATGGTGAGTCTTTTCTGGAAATCTCTGGCCCCCGTTTCTCGATGTGTATCGGCAGTGGCTGGCAAATCTTAAGTTGTTTATAAACTCAGGATGCCACAACAGCTGAAGGACCTCGAACCTGGGAAACTTTTCACAAGAATTCTCATTTTTTAACTTCTTGTCATTGACACACGCTGGCTCTCTCTCTCTCTCTCTCTCTCTCTCTCTCTCTCTCTCTCTCTCTCTCTCTCTCTCTCTCGTGTTTGACACACGCTGGTCCCCCTCCTCACCCCGCCTCTCTCTCTCTCTCTTTCTCGTGTTTGACTCTTTCGGGTCTCTCTCTCTCTATCTCTCGTCATTGACAGACTCTGGCCCTTTCTCTCTCTCTCTCTCTCTCTCTCTCTCTCTCTCTCTCTCTCTCTCTCTCTCTCTCTCTCTCTCTCTCGTGTTTGACACATGCTGGTCCCCCTCCTCTCTCTCTCTCGTCATTAACACACTCTGGGTCTTTCTCTCTCGTGTTTGACACATGCTGGTCACCCTCCTCTCTCTCTCTCTCTCTCTCTCTCTCTCTCTCTCTCTCTCTCTCTCTCTCTCTCTCTCTCATCGTCCAAAACAATAACACCTATAGCCTACATGTATGTTTCTTGTATTTGCATATTATTATTGGTCACATGTTTCTTCTGCAAGTCACCAAAGTATGATAGATTAAACTTGTGTTTTCACATTGTACACTTCATAGCGGAATGCCTGCCTGGGATCCTAATTATACAGCGTTTTTTCTTTGTTATTTTCCTCTCAAAGCATATATGTTGGGGAATCACATATTGTATCTTGGCAATTTTATATCAACTGGAGGGCGGTGAGTGTATACTTGCTTGGCAAAGTTATGCATATTATAGCATTTCCAAAATTTTACGTACAGAATCAGCCAAAGCCTGCGCCGTTGCTGAAGGGTGTAGTGCTTGGCTTACATATGCTTGCTCTGTAAAGTGGATACTAGTTTCTGCTGGGGTCAAGAAAAGGGCGTGGTGCTAGCAACCTAACCCCAAAAAACTTGATAAGAAAAGTGAAGCTTGTACTGTTCAGGTAGCACTCTCTCCTAAGGGGAAAAGATGATATATATATTATATGTATATATATATATATATGTGTGTGTGTGTGAGAGAGAGAGAGAGAGAGAGAGAGAGAGAGAGAGAGAGAGAGAGAGATAGAAAGAGAAATATGGTGATATTGTAGTTTGTAAGTTGTAGGCTGCCAGAGGTCAGAATGTACGGTATGCAGCTGAATCGTTTATGGCTTTACATACTGTATATCCGCTGGGCCGGGCTTGTATGGCTTTTATCCCCCCTTCCATTCCCTCCCCACCTCCTCCCCCCCACCTCCCCTCCCCACCCCTCCTTTTGAAATTTGGTTGATTCTGAATTTTTCTCCGCGTGGTTTCCTGTTAATAATACTGTCCTTTTCCCATTTCAATTTTCGCCCATTTCGGTTATCCAGGAGTGGCTGTAAGCCCTCCATAATTGAATTGCTTGCAGTAACATCATTAACGCTCGCAAAAAACTAACCTTTTAAATGATTTTGCCGTTGGAGCTGAAATTGCTGATGCTTCGTTTAAAACAGATATGTGAAAGATACGAAGATTAGCGAGCCTTTTTTTGTTTTAAGGATATAACCGGAATTTGATGGAAAATTTCGTTTTGAGAGAAGGTTTTTTTTTTTTTTTTTTTTTTTGGTGGACGAAGCTTCCATTACAAGGAAAAGATGGATAAGAACAGATGCTAACCATTGGATAAAGTCAGGCCTTATTTAGGTAGTTTTTAAAGTAACCCTACTGAGAGAAAGCAAATGCGGAGCCCCCAGAGGGAGAGAGGGAGAGAGAGAGAGAGAGAGAGAGAGAGAGAGAGAGAGAGAGAGAGAGAGAAATGCAAAGACCCTAGAGAAAGAGAGAGAGGAAAGCACATGCGAAGACCCCAGCGAGAGAGAGAGAGAGAGAGAGAGAGAGAGAGAGAGAGAGAAGGAAATGATAGACCCCAGAGAGAGAGAGAGAGAGAGAGAGAGAGAGAGAGAGAGAGAGAGAGAGAGAGAGAGAGAGAGAGAGAGAAGGAAATGATAGACTCCAGAGAGAGAGAAGGAAATGATAGACCCAAAAAGAGAGAGAGAGAGAGAAAACGAAATGCAAAGACGCTTAAGAGACAGAGTAGGAAATGTAAAGACCCGAGAGAGAGAGAGAGAGAGAGAGAGAGAGAGAGAGAGAGAGAGAGAGAGAGGAGGGGGGTAATATGCAAATCGCAGGCGACTGGTCAGTATTATGCACTATGTTTGTCCAACATCGTCTCAGGACTGGGGAGGCGTCGGTGAGCCCTCATAAAATCTCTCCCTCATGTCCTTAGAAGTTCTGAGACTTTTTTTTTTCCTCCCTTTTCTTTCTTTCCTGGCCCTCTTTACTCCCAAGGGATGATTGTTTCAGTGCGTTAGAGTATCCTTTTTTCCCCAAAGTCTCCTCCTCCTCCTCCTCCTCCTCCTCCTCCTTCTGTGTATGTAGTCCTTTGGGAATGTTTCTATGTAATTAGTTTTTTCTTCTCGGTGAGAATTGTGAAATAATTTTGTGGTTATATATTCTCTTATTTGTTACAAACAACATAGAAAGATAATTTTCATGATGAAATTATCGTTTGTTCGAAGGAAGGTAAGATAATGAAGTTGTATGATGAGTAAACTAAAGAAAGGATAGGAAATAAAGAAAGAAAATAAACGTGTGTGTAGACGAAATTCGACGGACTATCGCAGGGATTGATGGATGGGTTAGGAATTCGGACTCAGTTTAAATTTGGCCTTAAAACTTTGCAGAAGTATGGAAAAACGCCCTAGCAACCCTTTTGATAAAATGTTAAATGAGGAAGATATAAACGAAAATCAACATTACTTATGTGACATGATAAATGTTAAATGTTACTTACATGACATGATAAATGTTAAATGTTACTCACATGTCATGATAAATGTTAAATGTTACTTATGTGACGTGATAAATGTTAAATGTTTAAGCTTTAGAAAACACATCATGACATACATGACATGACACTAGTATACCTGAAAGCGGCATAATATATTTAACGAAATCTTGTAGGTGGGCATTGGGTAAATCACGCTGTCTGAATCGTTCTCTTTCTTGGAAAACTTTCCGGGGTAAGAAGAAGGATTCGTATATACCTGTTTCCCTCTCTCTCTCTCTCTCTCTCTCTCTCTCTCTCTCTCTCTCTCTCTCTCTCTCTCTCTCTCTCTCTCTCTCTTGCCTCAGCAAATCATTCGAAATGGATCCTCCAGCTCAAACCCCGATGCAAATTACATCGGGTCGCCCAGAAGCATTGAGCGAATGAAGTCGTCGCCGCTGTTTGATTGTTGAAAACTCTCTCTCTCTCTCTCTCTCTCTCTCTCTCTCTCTCTCTCTCTCTCTCTTCTTTTTTTCCTAGGGAGTAAGAGAAGTTTTCAGTCTATTTTTTTTTATTTTTAAAAATATTTGTCAGATGCGTCCACAACCATCTACGATCCAGTGAAATAGATCTCTCTCTCTCTCTCTCTCTCTCTCTCTCTCTCTCTCTCTCTCTCTCTCTCTCCTCCTTCACTTTTACTTATAATCTTGTTTTTCTTTTTGTAAGTTTAATTTCTAAAGATATACACCAACTGCGTCCACAACCATCAACGATTCAGTGATAATCTCTCTCTCTCTCTCTCTACTTTTTCATACATTTTTGTCCTTGTTTCTCTTATGTTCTTCTTCCACTTCTCTCTCTCTCTCTCTCTTCCTCTTTACTCTTTCCTACATTCTTCATCTCTGTTTTCTTTATATTATTCTTCTTCTTCCACTTATCCTTCTCTCTCCCTATCTATCTCTCTCTCTTCTTTACTCTGTCCTACAGTCTTCTTCTTTTTCTTTATATTATTCTTCTTCTTCCACTTATCCTTCTCTCTCTCTTCTTCTTCTTCTTCTTTTTCTTTATATCATTCTTCATCTTCCACTTATCCTTCTCTCTCTCTCTCTCTCTCTCTCTCTTCTTTACTCTTTCCCATATTCTTCTTCTTCTTCTTCTTCATATTATTCTTCTTCTTCCACTTATCCTCATGTCCATCTTTGGCACGTGAGCACAAAATCTCTCCCCTTCGCGTCGTCTCTTCACCATCCCCATCCCCCCTCCCCACCCCGCCTTCAGTGTTTTTGATCTTTAGAAGCCGTAAAGCGAAGTGAGCGAAATGTAACGGTTTAATGCAGATTCCGAAAATTTACGGCGAATTATGAGTCTCTGCGCACATGCTGGAAAATACTAAAGCCTGATTAAAGCCATTTCAACGAGGGTATAACATCCAGTGCAAGTTTTCCGTCGTGCGCGGACTTCATTCTCTCTCTCTCTCTCTCTCTCTCTCTCTCTCTCTCTCTCTCTCTCTCTCTCTCTCTCTCTCTCTCGTTCTTTTTCTTGGTTTTTCCCTCTTACGCATTTATCCAGGATTTGCTGTTGGCGACATTTTCTCTTTTTGTTTTATTTTTGGACGAAGTTTTCTTGAACTTTGGTTTTAGATATTTTAACGTTTCGTTTTTTCTTGGGATTTTATGTTCTCGTTTGTGACTTTCTCTTCTTTAGTAATTCAGTTTCCAATGCATTATTTTTTCTCTTGTCTGCAGGATAAGTTCAGGTCTGGTTTAGTTTTTACCTACACATACATTCATGCACACACACACACACACACACACACATATATATATATATATATATATATATATATATATATATATATATATATATATATATATATATATGTATGTATGTATGTATGTATTTATGTATGTATATATACAAATATATATGTGTATATATATATATAATATATTTGTATATATACATATATATACATACATACATACATATATATATATATATATATATATATATATATATATATATATATATATATATATATATATATATATATATATATATATATATATATATATATATAGGAATATATGTTCGTTGTGGATTTACGCAATAATATGGAGTATATATAATTATGTGAATTCGTTTATGTACATACATGCATAATTGTCAACGCTCAGGTAACCACGCAATTTATTTCCAACTCACGCCATAAATTTATTCCTTTGAGATGGAGATATATTTTATTGCTGTTTATTTAGGACAGTAAATTGATTTTTATATGTGGCACTGACATAGTTTATCAAGGTGATAACCACATTGGGGACTTTTCAAAATGCATGTTTGTGGTCGTCCTTAAAAACTGTCATTTCAGCGTAAATAATTGTATATATAAGAAAATTCTTTTCTTGAAGCCTTCATTGCTTTTGTTGTAATCATTATTTTGTTTGTGGTACGCTTACTGAGGAAGAAAAACCAGGAATTTAAAAGAATGCGTTCAAGGAAAGACGCAGGACAAAAAAAAAAAAAAAATAGAAAACAGCTAAAAGAGACCTAAATTTAAACGTACGAAGAACAAAAACCCTTATTTAGAATTTCCCCAAGGGGCGGAATGGAATATAGAGTTTAGGTCAAAGGCCAAGCACTGGGACCTATGAGGTCATTCAGCTCTGGAAAGGAAATTGATAGAAGGTAGGTTTGAAAGGTGTAATAGGAGGTAAACCTCGCAGTTGCACTATGCAGTAATTGTTAGGAGAGGGTGGATAGCAAGATGGAAGAAAGGTAATATGAAAGGAGGTACAGCAAAAGGAACGAAATGGATTGCAGCTAGGAGCTGAAGGGATGCTGCAAGGAACCTTTAGTAATGCCTACAGCGTACCCCGTGGGGTGCACTGACGGCACTACCTCCCTACAGGGAGAATTTCCTTAAGAGGAATGACGATAGCATTCTCATAGTTTGCAAGTAAGTAGCAGTCGCCTTAAGTAGCAGTCACCTCGCTGTAGTCGCTCAAGTGTAATGGTAGGAAATATTCCATTGTCAAAAAGAAAAAGTTTTCAGATATAAAGGTTTTATACTCTCTTTAGATTTTATCCGTGTAATATTCGGTGATATATGAAAGAGGGTCTTTCAGTTTAATATCCTTTACAAGGATTTGTTTATACATGATATTTCAAACAGAAAC
>NC_089750.1:68662206-68667206 GCF_040412425.1 Macrobrachium rosenbergii
CATTACAAAAAAGTATCAGCACTTCAACTTCATTAAGACTGTAACACTAAGCCTGAATGATACCGGGCCAATACACCTAAGCCAAAATGGCTCCTCGAGACGCACTGTCCATCATAACTATCGCACTTTGTATGTAAATAAAACTGGGCCATAAATTGCGCTTAAATTGCCAAAAGTCAGAAGTCGCCATGCTCTGCAACTTTCGGAATTGGCAGTCGGCGAGTTTTCGCGCAGCGCCGCTCTTGTCACATCGCGCAGCTCTGCGCTTTTCCCGAAGTGAATCATTCATAATTTTGAGAATTAAAGTCCGGGGCAATTTATGAACGTCAGTGGGCTTCGCAAAAGTTCTAATTATGAAGTTCAAAACTTTTATTATGAGATTTTCTATTTTTTATTTTTTTTAGGGTTTTCTCTCTTTTTTTTTGCGTGTGTGTGTGTGTGTGTATTTGTGCGTGTGTGCGCGCGTGTATTTGTGGGTTGAAGGGTTCAACTCGAACACCTTCCCCCCAACCCCATTCCCACGAATTTTCCTTTTTTTTTTAAAGGTTTTCCTCTTATTGTGTGTTTGTCAGTGTACATGTGAGTGTGTGTATGTATGTATGTATGTGTGTATGTGCGTGTATATTTGAGGGTTGAAAGGTTCAAATCGAACTCCCCCACCCCCCACCTCAACCCCACGAATTTTTTTTTTTTTTTTTTTTTAGATTTTTTCTCTTTATGTGCTTGTCAGTGTGCGTGTATTGTATTTGTGGATCGAAGGTTTCAAATCGAACACCCCCGCCCCGCTTCCTCCTCCTCCTCCTCATTCTCCTCCTCCTCCTCCCCCGGGGGGTTGGTGTGAAGAAAATGTAAAGGGTGAAGTTGTAGTCGTTCCGCCATAGCTTTTTGATGCACCGCGACCAACGGACCGTTAAATTGGAGCGATGCGAGAAAATGGAGAAAAAGGGGAAGAGATAAGTCGGGATAAAACGCCGGACACCAGAAACAATGGACTCTCGGATTATTCGCAAGACGACTGTGAACTTCACTTAACGGCAGAAGAGAAGCGTGACGATACGTAACACAGTATTTTGATTCATATGTTCGTATGTATATTTCTGTGGGCAACCGTTTCTTTTTTTTTTTTTTAAGTGTGCTTACATGAATGTGTAGTTTATGCACGTATTTACGTGACTTTTTACTGGTGATAAATTCATAATTCATGCTTTATATTAAAGTAATTTTTTTAGATGCCATCTACGAAACGACCTTTTTTTTCATGTATGCACACATGATTGTTAAATTAATGCGCGTATTTACATAACTTTTTACTGATAATAAAAACATAATTCATGCTGTATATTAAAGCAGTTTTTGTAGTAGATTCCATATACGAAACATTCATAATCTGTGTTCAGGCCTTCGGACAAACTCGGTGTCGAACAATCTGTCACGCTAGAACCTTGTAGGTAAAGCGGGTCTTTCGTTCTGAAACGATTTGTTATTGCAATGTAACTTTTTTTTTTTTGTCGCAAGATATTTAGAAATATCTTTTCGTCACGTTTTGTTTTTCTTTTCCTTTTTTACTGTTGTATCCTGATTGTCTCAGATTCTTGCATCCTGATTGTCCTCAGGACCGTGGCAGACGAAAGCATAAACATTGATTGGAGAACAATTGGGAAATGAAGTGTCTCAAACACGTCTTAAACGTGTCCACGTTTTGAGGCTTTCAAGGTCCTCCTTATAGCTTTCAGGACTTGCCTGAATCTGCTTCAGATAAGCTTCCTGTGTGACGTGTAGTTGCTTGGAACATTCTCCGTAAGGGGATAGTGCCGTCAGAGCACCTCATGCGGTGCACTGTAGGCATTATTACTTAAGGTTCTTTGCAGTGTCCCTCCGGTCCCTAGTTGCAACCCCTTTCATTTCTTTTACTGTACCTCCGTTCATAGTCTCGTTCTTCCATCATACTTTCCGCCATCTCTTAACGAATCTTTGATAGTGAAACTGCGAGGTTTTCCTCCTGTTATCCCTTTCAAACCTTTCAACGCCAAGTTTTCCTTTCAGCTCTGAATTACCTCATAGGTCCCAGCGCTTGGCCTTTGGCATAAATTTTATATTCCTGTTCCTTTTACTTGGAAGATTTAGCAACTTTGCAAGGAATATATATATATATATATATATATATATATATATATATATATATATATATTATATGTATATATGTATATATCCATTATCGTCGCAACTAGTTCTCAGAAATTTTCACATTTGCGTACGTGCTTTGAAGGAGACAAGAGACACATAATCAAATACTACTGACTGATTTTTCTAATTTTCTGTGTGCGCGACTCTCTCTCTCTCTCTCTCTCTCTCTCTCTCTCTCTCTCTCTCTCTCTCTCTCTCTCTCTCTCTCGTGGCAAAGACTTGAAAAAAAAAAAACTCTTTTCATCCCATGTATGTTCGGTAACGTCGCCGTCCCTCGTCATATATGTATTCCCATATCTGATACCTTTTGTCTCGGGTGTTTTGTGTACATCTCTTCGTCCCACCCACACCCCCCTCTGTCGGCGAGGGAGGGAGTGAACTAAATGAAAAAGGAGGCTTAACAAAACTATCTTGCTCTGTGCCGTGACAGCTCTGCTTTTACTTTCTAAACGAACGCAGTAGCGACAGTCGTGTTAATTAACTTTATTTAAGTGATCGTAAGTTTTGGCCTTAGTCGCGCACAGATAATTTAAGTGACGCTGTTTAAACTCCAGCGTAATTTAAATGAGTTAAAAGTGTCCCTCATTATTTGCGGACGCGCTCTCATCCCCCACCCCCCCACACACACACACAAAGTAGAACGAAAATCACTGGGAACCTGGACAGACATATTTAAGGCTACAGTGGGTGGAATAGATGCTGTCGAGAGTGTGTGCGCGTGTGTCTGCGTCTGTGCGTGCGCGCGGGAGCGTCGCCGAGGAAATTGATTTATAAAAATAGCATTTTTTTCTATAGGCCTTTAGACCCGGTTTCTAATTACATCCACCTGATGGCTTTTCTTTGATCATCAAAAGGTAACATATTGTTAAAGAAATTGACGGCTTGGCGGCGCCGTCTGGGACGTCCGGTGTAATAGAGTTGCCTTGTTTTCAATCACATTTTTATTTTTATAATTTCGTTTTAAACAGTTCTACTTCCTCCTCCTCCTCCTCCTCCTACTCCTCCTCCTTCGTCTTCTCCGTCTTCCCGTGGTTGTCTTGAGTTTTTTTTTATGATTTCATAGATTTAATTAGCTTGTTTTGAGTAACGAGTGCGATAAGGACATGTTCGGAAAATTTCGGGCCGGTAAGATTGGGTCTTCGTTATTGCAAGTTTAAAAGACGTTTATTTTTTTATTGTCTCTCTTCACGTTTGTCTGTGTTTCCGTATGTTTGGTTTTGTGTGTTCTTGTATTGTGTAGGATGTGGATGTTTGTATTTATTTATTTGTTTTGTGTGTTCTTGTATTGTGTAGGATGTGGATGTTTGTATTTATTTATTTGTTTTGTGTGTTCTTGTATTGTGTAGGATGTGGATGTTTGTATTTATTTATATGTAAACACTCCTCCTGTCTTATTTTGCTCGTTGCCAGTTTCCTTTTTCCATTAAGTAATTGCTCCAGGAAGTAGCATTACCAGCCATCAGCTTTATTATATATATATATATATATATATATATATATATATATATATATATATGTGTGTGTGTGTGTGTGTGTGTGTGTGTGTATTATATGCATATACTGTACGTACATATATATATATATATATATATTTTTTTTAATAGACGTATTACACACGCCCATATACAAAGTGTGTATGTGTTTTTGTGCGTGTATGTTCATACTTTGAACAAATATCCATGCAGATAATAATACGTTCATTTATGCGAGTATTGTTTTGAGAGAGAGAGAGAGAGAGAGAGAGAGAGAGAGAGAGAGAGAGAGAGAGAGAGAGAGAGAGAGAGAGAGACTGATTATTGCTTACGCTGTTGGTTTTCTTTTTTTCTTTTTTCTTAAGGAAGGGGATCTATACATCTCGCCCTTTATGCTTCATCAGACGTATAACAAGAATGAGGAACACAAAAGAAGAAATGAAACGACTAATATTTTTATATGTTATAACAGCCATTTTATTTATAACATGGCTGTCTTTATCATTAATTAAATTAATAGAATGTAGTAAATTCATAAATTAACGACTAGATCTAGATCTAGCTAAGAACGAAAACAGCGAGACGACGTTTGGTGGGAATATTAGTCCCAGCATCCTAGACGAGATGAAAGTCCCAGGGCAACCGTAAAGGTCATAATTGACCGGAATGTGATCCCTGCTTGAACCTTAAGGACTGAGCAGCAACTTCCGTATTTCCTCCTATTTATCGTAAGCTGCCGCCTGACATTAATTGGGAGATAAGAATAACATCCCCCCTTTTTTCAGGATTACAAGATTGGGGGATGATGTTGTTTATGGACGCACAAATGAAGTGAGAGGGGAAGGGGTGGAGGGGGCGGGGGGAGAAGGGAAATTGGCAGAGAAAGAGGAAAAGAAGGAAGTGGGTGACGGGGAGGGGAAGTGGAAGAGGGAAATAGGAAGCAACAGCGAGAGACGACGTGGACGCATAAGTGAAGGGAGGGGAAGGGGTGGAGGGGCGGGGGGAGAGGGGGAAATAGGCAGAGGAAGAGGGAAAGAAGGAATTGGATGATGGGAGAGAGGCAGTGGAAGAAGGGAAATAGGAAGAAACAGCGAGAGACGACGGGACGCACAAATGAAGGGAGGGGAAGGGGTGGAGGGGGCGGGGGGAGAGGGGAAATTGGCAGAGGAGGAGGAAAAGAAGGAAGTGGGTGACGGGGGAGGGGAAGTGGAAGAGGGGAAATAGGAAGAAACAGCGAGAGACGACGTGGACGCACAAATGAAGCGAGAGGGGTAGGGGTCGGGGGGAGAGGGGAAATTGGCAGAGGGAGAGGAAAAGAAGGAAGTGGAGGATGGAAGAGAGGCA
>NC_089750.1:68672206-68684706 GCF_040412425.1 Macrobrachium rosenbergii
TAAGATAAATACATTGTAATTGACCTGAACATAACAGTAAGTTGTTCTCTTTAGAAAAAGTCAGATTTTTCCAAATCATAATGAACCATGCTATATACTTTGCAAATAGACAAGCAAATTACTATTGGCTACGTAGGGGCTAGTGCCGTCAGTGCACCTCATGCGGTCCACTGTAGGCATTACTTAAGGTTCTTTGCAGCGTGCCTTCGGTCCCTAGCTGCAACCCCTTTCTTTCCTTTTACTGTACCTCCTATCATATTCTCTTTCTTCCATCTTACTTTCCACCCTCTCCGAACAACTGTTTCATAGTGCAACTGCGAGGTTTTTTCAAACCCCTATATTCATTTCAAATTAGTATTGGGTGTCCCCTTGATACTTTCAATTCCTCTCGTAATAAGGTTTTGACAGGTCTGTCTAATAACTCGCTGTACACAGACGAAATCGAAGGGAAAACAAAGAAGTCGCCGGCGCTGTTGGACAGTTCATCTTTATTTATAATGTCATTTTGATGTAATGTGAATTATACCTTTAATGACAGATTATATGAGATTCATGAATAGTAAGTGGGTCTGGAAATTGGATTTGGAGGAATATCCCCGTGATTGGTAATCTCAGGACAGAATTCCTACCTCGGAGGAATTCGATTCCGGCGCTGACCTCAGGAAAATTTAGAGGGGGGTTGGGGGAATGTAATGTTTGGGAGTCAGTGTAAAATGAAAAAAAGGTGCTTCTTTTAGCAGATATTTACTACGTGATATACTGTGTGTGTGTATATATATATATATATATATATATATATATATATATATATATATATATATATATATATATATATATACTGTATAAATATTTGATACATACATACACATACACATGTATATACACAAATAAATGTGTATATATATGTATATATATTATATTTATATATATATATATAATATATATATATATATATATATAATATATATATGTATATATATATATATATATATATATATATATATATATATATATATATATATATTAGAACAGTTGATATGGGACATATCATATAATGGTATTATCCTTATTTCGTTGACAGACCATTCTTGAATAATCGATATATCAAAGGAAATTCATTATTGTTCATGAACCTATTTTTTATGTAATCCTTTTGTGACATCAGAAAGGTACAGACTATTTTCAGGCTTCGGCATTCACTCAACCACCCCGTGTTCTTTATAATAATGAGCTGAGTGACGCCAAAAGTTCTAGTCTTCCAGACTCGTTAATAACAAGTAAAAAATGCTCCGTATTATGCTGTATGAAACTCTCAGCCACGGCCCATAAACTCTCAGCCGTGGCCCATGAAACTTTCAGCCACCGCCTGGTTGTGGCCTGTATTGTTGGCACCTACAGCGGTTCCAGACGCACGTACATGGCTAACTGTAACCTTAAATAAAATAAAAACTACTGAGGCTAGAGGGCTGCAATTTGGTATGTTTGATGATTGGAGGGTGGATGATCAACATACGAATTTACAGCCCTCTAGCCTTAGTAGTTTTTAAGATCTGAGTACGGACAGAAAAAGTGCGGACGGACAGACAAAAAGCCATCTCAATATTTTTTTTTTCTTTTTACAGAAAACTAAAAGCCTTAGTAAGTAACTGTACGTCACGTTGTAGTTTTTATTCTTAATTTTATCTCTATAGAAGTAAATTTAATTTTCCTGTTTTTTCACTTCCTATGTAAGTCAGTTTAAAGCAGATCAGCGCCTTGTCTGAAGTGTGGCTCGTTAAATCCCGCCATAAAAACCTCGTAAAAGAGAAGACCTGAACAAGTTTGAGAGATTTAGCGATAGAGGAATATCTAGTCTTCACCCATTTAGTGGAACATGCTTCGGATTCCATGTTAATCAATAGGTGCCGAATGTAAATTATTCTCTTCTTTGTTTTATACGATTTTTGGGGGAGATAATATTGTAATTGTGTACAGGTAAGCGTTAATTTTGCACAGGTGTGTTAATTTTGCGCAGATAAGTGTTAGTTTAGCACAGGTATGTGTTGATTTAGCACAGGTAAGGGATAATGTGGCTCAGGCAAGTGTTACTTTGGCACAGGTAAGTGTTAATTTAGCACAGGCAAGTGATGATTTGACACAGATTAGTGTTAATTTAGCACAGGTAAGTGTTAATTTAGCACAGGTAAGTGTTAATTTAGCACAGGTAAATGTTAATTTAGCACAGGTAAGTGTTAATTGGCTATGTAAGCATTGCTTAAATTTAAATCTCATACTTATGGAAGCCAAAAGAAAGTCAGTGTTGTAATTTAGCACAGGCATGTGTCAATTTGGCATAGGTAAGTCTCATACTTAATGTAGCCAGAACGAATATGAGTATGTGATGCTGGAAGAATAGTGAAAGCATCAATTCCGTAAAATGAATTTTTCGTGTTCTGTCTGATAGAAAGAGTTAACAATAAAACGAAACAAATACATTTCCCATGGCTATGGGAGGGGCCGGCTATCTCACAGCAGGGAGGTGTTACGAGGTACAATCACCCCGTCATGTATTAAAGTAATGGAAAATGCTTATCCCTGATGTTAGAGAAAATTGGTTATCCAAAGCTGATAAATGCTTTAGGTCCACTGTGGCAAAGGAAAGGGATGTTTTCAAAATTGAACTAAAGTTATACGGAGTTCTCGAAATACCAAAGCGATCGGTTATTTAAGAGCAGTGATGAAGAGATATATTTTTGCGACGTCATGCATTTTTTACGTCACGTATTTTTGTGACGTTGACGTCTTATTGTTGTGACGTCATGTACTTTTAACGTCACATTTTTTGTGACGTCATACGGCCGGCATGTGTTAGAAACTTTTGCTTGAAACTGCTTAGAAATTGACATTTCTTGTGATTTTTGTTTCCGAATTCATGTGAAAATCTAAAAGTAAATGCATTTCTCTACTAACGCTCGAGAGTAGGAGTGCCTCATCAGTAGGCCAGCCCATGTACTCTGTTAAATTACTCTTCAAATGGCCAAGCTTAGGCCTACAAAGTCGGTTTTTTTTTTTTTTTTTTTTTTTTTAGGCTATAGTTCAGTCGATTTATGTTTCAGGTTCCCTGTGAAAATTTCTGTCTTTTCTCTTATGGGCTTACTTCCCAAATCATTGAAACCGATAAGGGAATATAGAAGGAAACTTATTTTTAATGGAGGTTTCAATTCACACAAAAGAGTTAATTTTTACTCTTACATACAGCGCAAGCAGACACACACACACACACACATATATATATATATATATATATATATATATATATATATATATATATATATATGTGTGTGTGTGTGTGTGTGTGTGTGTGTGTGTATATATATGTATGTATGTATGTATGTATGTATGTATGTATGTATGTATGTATGTATGTATGTATGTATAACAAACCATTACTCTTGTCAAAGAGCACTGAAGGGGTATTGCCAGTTTTATGACTTAGGTAAAGAAAATGGGAAATGTTCGCTGACTGAGGTATGATAACCTTAACTCAGCTTTGTAAGGATTTTAAGGCTACTTTCACAAAAGAGAGCGAGAGAAAGAAATACAAAACTGCTATTCCTGCCTTTTAATGGATTAGAACGATAATGGTCTGGTTACTAAGAGCTAAAACACATCTAAGCCTGCAGGAAGAAATAGATAGATATTGGAAGTTGCAAGGCGGTTTTGCTAAAGAAAATAAATCCAGTTTTTTTTTAAACTCCGCGAAACATTTAAACAGGAATATTAATAAAACAGAGTCCGTTTTAAAGACATTTAACATGAGATGACTCTCACCAAGCTTAAGAATGAAAGAGATGTTAAATTAAACGCACACATTAAAGCTGTAAGTAACAAAACTAACAGTTACAAGGAACAACAATCAGCTTAAGATTGTTAAAATGATGCATCTGAAGGTATTATAGATAACGCTGTACTTAATAAAACTTTCCAACAATTTAGGGAAAAAACAATCAGCTTATGATTATCAAAATGATGATGCATCTAAAGGTATTATGAATAAAGCTGTACTTAATAAAACTTTCCAACAATTACAAGGAAAAACAATTTGCTTACGATTGTTAAAATGATGCATTTAAAGGTATTATAAATAACGCTGTACGCAATAAAACTTTCCAGCAACTGTCAGGTAATAACAATCAGCTTAAGATTTAGAAAATGACGCATTTAAAGATATTATAAATAATGCTGTACTCGATAAAACTTTCCAACAATTATATAATGAAATAATTATCAACTTAGGATTGTTAAAATTATGTATTTAAAGGTATTATGAAAACGCTTTACTTAATAAAACTTTCCAACAATTATAAGGAAAGCAATCAGCTTATGATTGTTAAAATGATACATCTAAAGGTATTATAAATAAGGCTGTACTAAATAAAAACTTTCCAACAACTATCAGGTAATAACAGTCAGCTTAAGATTTATAAAATGACGCATTTAAAGGTATTATAAATAACGATGTACTTAATAAAACTTTCCAACAATTATAATTGAATAATAATCAGCTTACGATTGTTAAAACGGTGCATTTAAAGGTATTATGAAAACGCTTTACTTAATAAAACGTTCCAACAATTATAAGGAAAACAATCAGCTTAAGATTGTTAAAGCGACGCATTTAAGGTATTATAAATAATGCTGTACGCAGTACAACTTTCCAACAATTATCAGGTAATAACAATCAGCTTAAGATGTATAAAATGACAGATTTAAAGGTATTATTAGATAAAGAAAACGACTAAGGGTCTGTTTCTCGCTAAAATTACGAACACCCAGGAAGCATCATGTACCGCCAGGGTAATTCATCACATTTACCCTTCACATTCACATCATCAACCTCACATTCCTCTCCCCTCTTCCCCCCACCCCTTTCCCCTATCCTTCACCCCTCCCCCGTTACCTCTCCTGCCTCAAAATGCCGGAACCAGTTTGCTTTAAAAATTCTACTTCATTAACTAGGAGAGAGAGGAAAAAAAATAAGCGGAGATTTAACTTGTTATGGCATAGTAGAGAGAGAGAGAGAGAGAGAGAGAGAGAGAGAGAGAGAGAGCTGAGGATGCCTTTAAGCGTTTTCAGAGTGCGTTTAATGCACTGTTGTCTAAAGGAGATTATAGAGGATTATTTATTTATTATTTATATATCATGGTACAACTGTATCGTTTTAGCCTTGCATTTTTGTTAATACATTTTGAGATTGTGTTCATAATTAATTTTTCATTTACTTTTCAATCGCGAATAGATGCAACAAACAGGCTTTTTCTTCCCCTTTTCCCTTCTCTCTCTCTCTCTCTCTCTCTCTCTCTCTCTCTCTCTCTCTCTCTCTCTCTCTCTCTCTCTCTCTACTTTAACTACCTAATTTACAAGATAAGAAATGAGGCAAGGCTCAGATTGTAGAGCTTTGGCCTTTACCGTAACTAAGTAGTTTTTATAATGAATGTAAGATTATAACTAATATATTTCCATGTCAGGAAAGTACGATCTGCCTGGACTTAGCTTCTTATCCGTTCATTACATTAATTATTCCCGCTGAAGAATGATATATATATATATATATATATATATATATATATATATATATATATATATATATATATATATACACACACACACACACCATTCTTCAGCGGGAATATTTGATGTAAAAAAAAAAACGGATATTATATTATATATATATATATATATATATATATATATATATATATATATATATATATATATATATATATATTATGTAATATATGTAATAGTTTCAGGAGTTAATAGGCTAGCAACAGAACGTCCTTAACTGTGGCTGTGATTTATAGTTAAAAAGCGTTTGCTACTTTTTAACGTACATTCACATCACCGTTATGTTACACTTCCACGTATACACATGCGTTGTTACGTCAGATTTCCACGTATATACGCGCATATACGCATGCTTGTGCAGTGACACGCACACATAGAAATCGAAACGGGTAATTCTATGGAATGTCGGTTACAAATCCTCTTCCATTTTATGCCCGGCATTGGCTCGGGAAAGCCGTCTCGTCAACAGATTCGACCAGCGGCCAAACACTGTAGGCGAGTTATAGGTTAGCCCTACAAACATCGAGAATGATGTAGTTACGCCGTAATCCAGTTATAAATCTACAAAGGCTCTCTCCCCATCATACTGTTTGGGTAGCACTTAGTGAAAGCGTGTTCAAGTTGTTATGAGTGCCAGACGGTATTTATGGATTTATTTATTTGTTTATGTTTTTATTTATTTTTTTGAGGTTTTAGTGTAATTGCTCTCGCATACGCGCTTGTGTCTTAGTATTCGTGTGCATATATATATATATGTATGTGTGTTTATGTATATGTGTGTGTTTGTGTGCATTTGTATGTATGTCTATATGTATGTGTATGTATATGTATATGTATATATATATATATATATATATATATATATATATATATATATATATATATATATTATGTGTATGTATGTATGTATGTATGCACATACAGTACATACATGTATTTAGGGGTTGGGATTCGTAATGTGTCTTTATGTACGTATGTATGTGTACAGAGTGATAAGGCAATCTATATATATAATATTTATATATGTATATATATATATGTGTGTGTGTATGTATGTATATATACATATATGTATTTGGAGTTTTGGGATTCGCAATATGTCTTTATGTATGTATGCATGTGTACAGAGTGAGAAGGCAGTGTAATAACAGTGTCAAACTTCATCCCTCCCTGACATATAAAAACGCGTACCAAAAACCAAATTGCAAAGTGAAAAGTTTTATATTACCTCCAATACCACCGTAGACGCTACATCCATCCGCACTGAACATTTTTGACAGTATCTCATAATAATATCTTGCTAAGAGTTTATTTAACGAATTCCGTTAGATTCTCTGCTAAGCTCGGGGATATTAAAAGGCGAAGCCATCAGAATATGCCCGGCGTACGCATTCCCATTAAAACTTTATTTTCATTTTTTTTAAGCCGACAAGTATGTGTGTGTACGCAGCTTGCAACACTGGAGAATGCCGCACATCCAGAAGCCATGGAATTAATTTAATAAAACTTGTGGCTACGTTATTTAATTTTGCCCTTCCACTTTCTGTTCCTTCGATAAGTGTTTTTTTTATTTGATTCGAATATTTTTCTTATATTTTTTAAAAATAATTTAAAATTTTTTTTTTACTCTTAATATTCTTATATTTTTATTTTTTGTTCTTCTGCTTTCTGTTCCTTCGATAAAAGTTTTTTCATTTGATACGAATATTCTTTTTTTTTAATATTCTTATTTTTTAGTATTTTTATATGTTTGTATTCTTAATATTCTTACATTTTGAATTTTTTGCAGCCACTTTCAGCTTCTTCGATAAAAGTGTTTATATTCGTCTAGATTATTCTTCCTAAATTTTTAATTAAAGTTATTGGTATTTTTTAAAGCATTTAAAGTATTTCCTGTTTTAATTTGCATTATCACTTATCAGTTCATCAACTTATTTTAACCATCAGTATCATTAATTTTTTGTTTATTCGTGTATTGTTATCATTATAATTATTGTATTCAGTAGCGTAATTTACGCTCCTAATTTAGAGAAACAAGTATTTTCCATTCCAATTATAACTTTCATCCGTATCAGTTTAATTTATCGAAGAGCATAAACATTCGTCTGAAGCCTTATTAACTGTGATCAGATACAGGTGAAATATTCGCTTTGTTATAAATCCTGGAAGGGGGCTTTATCGTCATATTTGTTGCTCTCTGGTGACACCGTGCGTCTGATAACAAAGGCAGAGGTGCGCAGGTTTGAAAGGAACATGTTGGTGTCATTTTTTTAAAGCGTCGGTAAAGCCAAGGGAAATGTCATCTCTTTCACGGGAATATGCGATGCGCTTTAGAAGGGATCACACGAAAACTCGGTGAAAAGGAATGTCGTCTGTGCTTATTCACGCATACGTACGCACGCTGGCGCGCGCGCGCGCACATACACATACCCACACACACATATATAAATACAAACACATGCACACGTTTGCTGTATATATATATATGTGTGTGTGTGTGTGTCTGTGTGTATAACTGAATCTCGAAAATATGGAACGTGATGAATATATATATAAAGACAAAATCCACGTAGATTTTGTCTTAATTTACAAACACACACACACATACACACACACACACACACATATATATATATATATATATATATATATATATATATATATATATATATATATATATATAAAATGTGTGTGTAGATATGTGTGTATAATCCAGAGGACCCATCATTTGAGAAATTCACTGTACCCTTGTTTGACTAAAAGTAAATTATTCGGCAAGTGGTTAGTTGACTGTGGTAGGCTGCGGTCATTTCCGAGAAAAGCATAGGGCGAGCAGCCCCATGCCAAAATAAATTGCAGAGAACCCGGAAGATCAATAAATTCTCGAGGTACCCTCTTGAAAGATAAAAGATATATAAAGAAAGGCCTAACATATAATACGCATATATACTAATGTGTGTGTGTGTATATATAAATATATAAATATATATATATATATATATATATATATATATATATATATATATATATATATATATACATATGTGTGTGTGTGTGTGTGTGTGTGTGTGTGTGTGTGTGTTTGCGTATAACACTGCGTCTGCAGTGCGCCCATTTCTTTCTGAAAGCGATATGATTATTTGATCAGTCTACGTAAAGTTAGCTTTCATTCTGTGGTACATATATTGGTGTCATTTTGAAGCTGGATACATGTAATTTATCCCAGCATCTTAAAAAAAGACAAAATATAAAAGAAATACAAGGTGGACCAATACCCAAAAATAATATTTCAATGCGTTGCCCTTAAAAATTTTGATGATAGAAATTTGTCATTTTTTGCACAGGGCAAAAACGTTGATAAATTGCATTTCCAATAATGTATAGATTATTGCTGTTTATGCCAACTGTTGCGCAGTAAAGCATATTACCGGCATTTTTGATGGTGGCGTGGACAGAATATCTGTGTATATTAATCATGAGCTTTATTTATCATTCCGGGAATTATTGCCATAAATAGCATACGGCCAAGACAAAGGATCAATTCAACCACTGCAAATTTTTACCTACATTTAGTAACAATGGACTTCGACAATAACGTGAACAGTGCTTAATATAAATATGATATAATTCTGTATCCATTTAAATTTTGCCTTCATTTTTGACGGTACGATTACAGTACACACACACACACACACATATATATATATATATATATATATATATATATATATATATATATATATATATATATATAATATATATATATATATATATATATTGATTTTTTTGTGTTTTCAAATAATAAGGTACAAATTTCACTAGTATCGAATTCTCCCAACCTTGGAAATAATATTTACCCAGGGGGAATGATAATTGATAGGTGCGTCTGCCCCTGCCCACTGGTCAAAGATATCTGTCTGCCATTGTTTGTAAACCAAAGACCCAGGTTCGAATCCAGGCTGGGCCAGCAGAACTTATCAGTTATCACGTTCCTTGGGTGTAAGTTAATTATAAGGTATAGTGAATTCGATATTAAATGTTATTCGTGTATACACATACGTACATACATCTTAACCAAAAGCTCAGGTTCGAATCCTCGCTGGGACAGATGCACTCGTCAATTATAATTCCCCAGTTGTTAGGCAAAAGGTATAGTGAATTCGATAATAATGCTATTTATGAATATACGTACGAAAAATTGATACATACTTCTACATAAGATATATATATATATATATATATATATATATATATATATATATATATATATATATATATATATATATATATCTATATATATGTGTGTGTGTAAACACAAACATAATGAACACCATACACTATTATCATCTTGTACAAGTGTCTTATACCTTGTCTTTCCTTCCCTTCTCCACTCGCTAGGACGCCTCTTCCTCTTTCCCTCCTCTCCCCTTCCCCCTTCCCCCTTCCCCGGCAAGGCATCCTCCTCCTCCTCCTCCCACAATCCCTTGTCGCGGAATCTTGGGCTTGTTTATAACCTACATATGAGACATCGGATATAATGGAGTTCCAGTCATCGAAAAGTAAACGAGAGCTATTTGATTGACTTGGAGGAGTGTCAATACAACATCTCTCAACTTGGATGCAGTCGGATGAATATGCCTCTACCCTCCCCTCCCCCCGCCTCCCCCCCTCTCTCTCTCTCTCTCTCTCTCTCTCTCTCTCTCTCTCTCTCTCTCTCTCTCTCTCTCTCTCTCTTCATAGGAGAGGAGAAAGACGAGGAGGAAAAGAGGTGTTTGGTGATAGGGAGTTGGATTATAAGGGAGAGGAGGGACGTGTTGCGCCGGGGAGGGAAGTGAAGGGAGGGGGTAGGGGGAATGATGGGGAGGGAGGTGGGGTAGGGGAGGAGTGGATAACATAGATTGTAGTCTCTTTGATTTCTGGAGTAATAGACGAAATTACTTCCTCGAATCCCTTCCCTTGTTGACGCTTCAGATCACGATTATACTGTACTTGGATATTCAGTCGATTATATTTGATCGTTTTTTTATCTCTCTCTCTCTCTCTCTCTCTCTCTCTCTGTTTATCACTTTATCTCTTACCTCTCTTTCTCGCCCTTAACTTTTTTTTTCTTTACTTTCCCGTTGCGTTATTCCGAATGAAATTCATTGGATGGAATATATTTCTCCCCGTCGTTCAAACACCCTTTTATTTCTGTTTTTGTTGATTTGTTTGTGTGTTTTGGAATGGGGGAGGGGGTAAGGAGAGGAGGGAGACAGAGATTGTGTTATTGTTTTACCTGAAGTAAATGGGATAGTCTGCCTTTCATTCCTGTCTTTCTTACTCTTTTTCTTTTCCTCCTTTCTAATCGATGTTTCATTTGAATGTAAACATATTCCTACCACCGGCATCCCTCCCCGTCTCTCTCTCTCTCTCTCTCTCTCTCTCTCTCTCTCTCTCTCTCTCTCTCTCTCTCTCTCTCTCTCTCTCTCCTTCCTTTCTTCCTATCTCCCGTCTCCCTCCCCTCCGTATGCAACAAAAAATCCTATAAAAGCTTCGTATTCAATGCGATACTTTTTTTTTTTTTTTTAAGAACGAGAATGTTATGAATACCAGACGATTAAAAGATTCAAGATTCAGGATCGACTACAAAGTAGAGAGAGAAAAAGCGGGGGTTAGAAGTACCATCACATGTTTTTTTAATCATAATTTTCCGGATTAGACATTGATTCTTATTCTTTCCTCACTTTTCAGTTTTCATTTCATGAAGGAGAGGAAACGGAGTAAAATATATTTTTGCCAGCAGTAGAATTCTTTCATATTTTTCATAATGTAATAAATCGGTATTCGGTGGAATGTTTTCGTTCATCAAAGTTTTTCCATATGAAATTTTTTTATATTTTTTTACAGTGTTATTTATCTTCTTAATGGAGAGCATTGGAGTGGGCATCTACAATCGTTTGTTATTGTACATTTTAATATTCTGTCAGTACAGTTTTTGATAGTGCGTGTGTTGACAGAGGGATTTAATTAACACTGAATTAGAAATCAGGCGAAAAAAGCGAGAGAAATGCATTGCGTGATAGACTGAAGCCCCTGGATTGCACGTTGGTCAATCGTCACTTGGCCATAAATCAGACTTAAAGCAAACTTCGATGTTTAGGCTCCAGAATTTAACACTTATAAAGTGGATAGAATTTACTTTCTTAGGATTGGTAGTCATTATTATTATTGAACCAAATAGACTTCATTTCCTCATTCCACTGAGGTAGCCAGCAGACCCTGTAGTTTTGACCTTGGATAAGTATGACGACAGTGCAACGTGTAAATAGGTGGAAAAATTTATTGGGTCACGTGAGGCCATCCACCATCGGAATTTTCTTAGTTACCAGACCAAAAGGTTTCCCCACTTGGTTATGTGTTCTTGAGACCTTATCGTGTTGCTTTGCAATATCAGTAGGCTCCTTTATCGCCTTTAATGATTATTAGGCTTCCGTTTCCTTGTCTTGGGTTATTCATTGATCATACTGCTTAATCTGAGTCTAAGAAATGGTGGTGATATGTTTTCGATAACACAAATTCTCTTCTTCACCCCATTTATCAAGCTCTTATAAGTTCTTTTCCTTTATTAAGCTCTTTTCATCTGCCGTTTATAAGTGACCTTTAAACCTTTATACACCGTTTACAGATTCATACATTTATGAATGTCAGCAGCCAGTTCATTTCGCACCACAGCGAGAGCATATAACTATACTCCCTTTTTCTTAAGCTGACGGCAAATATCTGCATCCGATGCCATAGGAGCTAATCGTAATTGGCTGTTCATGCTGCTCAGCATCGAACGTTGGTTATAATGATATTGGCTGTTGATATTTACCGTCAGCTTAAAAAAAAACCCTTTTCTATAAACAAGTGTT
>NC_089750.1:68689706-68707206 GCF_040412425.1 Macrobrachium rosenbergii
ACTTCTTTTGTGGTTATTCGTATTCATGATGCATCGAAGAGCTGACGTCAGGAAGATCGAATAAAAATGGTATATATAGATTTCCTTCGTTTAGAGCTGATGTACTTTTCACTTACTTCCACATCATTCGATTCAGGAAGCACAGAAGTATAGAAGAGAATTATATGTTAAAGAGCTGAAATGGATGAAGGAATTTAATATACAGTAGTATGGAATTGATATTCATCTGCAAGTAATATCCATTAAATTTCTGGATTTTTAATTAATCACGTTATTATATGGTGTATTTTCTGTTTTCCTATATTCATAAATATGTTGATTTCAAGCTACAAATCCAAAACACTTCTTGGTGTCTTCTGACGCTTGAGAAACTATCCAACGCGAACATTAGGTGTTGGTTTTCTGTAAAAGAAAACTGTTGTGCCGGGTTTGTCTGCCCGTGCGCTCTTTTTTCTGTCCGCACTTTTTCTGTCCTCCCTCAGATCTTAAGAACTACTGAGGCTAGCGGGCTGCAAATTGGTATGTTGATCATCCACCCAACAATTATCAAACATACCAGATTGCAGCCATCTATCCTCAGTAGTTTTTATTTTATTTAAGGTTAAAGTTAGCCATAATCGTGCTTCTGGCAACGGTATAGGATAGGCCACCACGGGGCCGTGGTTAAAGATTCATGGGCCGCGGCTCATACATCATTAAACCGAGACCACCGAAAGATAGATCTGTTTTCGGTGTCCTTGATTATACCTTGTAGTGGCTGTACAGAAAACTCGATTGTGCCGAAGAAACTTCGGCGCATTTTTCACTTGTTTAGGTCAGTTACCAGTCTAAGCGTGTATTGTAAATGGTGTAAAAGATTTCTGACCTTCAGTTAGATGAGGGTGCTAATGTTGGATTATGATTAGATAACTTCATTTCTGTGTGATTCTCCCGGTGTGCTATCTCTTTTAGTCATCAAAGTTATATTGATGAGAAGTAGGCTGGAACTGATACCCATCTAAATGTAATATCTATGATATTTATGGAATTTTAATTAATCACATTCTTATATAATGTAATTTTACTGTTTCTATACATCTCCCGGTGTTCAGTCTTTCCTTTTAATAAAATTTCTATTAAAAAAAATGAAAGAGAAATAATTATATCATAGATTGGATCAGATACCCATCTGCATGTAATATCTATGCTATTTATGGAATTTTAATCCATCACATTCTTATATAATGTATTTTTACTGTTTTCGTACATCTCCCGGTCTTCAGTCTTTCCTTTTAATAAAATTTCTATTAAAAAAGTAAGGAGAATTAAATATATCATAGATTGGAACAGTTACCCATCTGCATGTTAATATCTATGCTGTTTATGGAATTTTAATTGATCACATTTTTATATAATGTATTTTAACTGTTTCTATACGTCTCCCGGTCTTCAGTCTTTCCTTTTAATAAAATTTCTATTAAAAAAAAGTAAAGAGAATTACATATATCATAGATTGGAACAGTTACCCTTCTGCATGTTAATATGTATGCTATTTATGGAATTTTAATTGATCACATTTTTATATAATGTGTTTTTACTCTTTCTATATTTCTCTCGGTGTTCAGTCTTTCCTTGTCATAAAATTTCAATTAAAGAAAAATAGAGAATTAAATATATCGTAGATTGGAACAGATACCCATCTGATGTAATATCTATGCTATTTACGGAATTTTAATTGATCGCATTTTTATATAATGTGTTTTTACTCTTGCTATATTTCTCTCGGTGCTCTAATCAAAGTTACATTGATAAGAAGATAAAAGAGAATTACATTTACTATATATTGGAAGTGATACCCATCTGAATGTGATATCTATGCTGTTTTTGGAATTCCAATTAATCACATTCTTATATAATGTATTTTTACTTTTCATGTATTCAATAAATATGTTGATTTTGCCTCCCAAACAGAACTATTCACAAAACACGCTCGCAAATGATTCCTTTCAATCAGTCATATCCGAGGATTTTATGCAGAAATTTCCACTGCTTTTGCAAATGACACCGGGGGCTTGAAAAATATTTTCTATATTTTTTTATTACATGGCGCCGAAATAGATAAATGAATAATTGTTTTTTTCATAGCCGTTCATTTTTCTTTTTGCTGGTGTGTTTTTTTTTTTTTAAATGTGGGTGTTTGTGTTTGTCTGAGTTTTCGTGCTCCCTTTAATCTTATTTTATTTATTTGCAGATTTTTTAAAATTACCTCTTCCTGGAATTTTTACAGTTTTATGAATAGATAGTTGCTGGCGCGTAGCCTAACAATTTTATTTTATTTTGTTATCGTTTTGTGTCTTATTCTTTCAAGCATTTTCACTCAGTATCGGCAACCAAGCAGAACCTGCCAAAATTAACCTAATATTCAACATCCGAGAAATTATAGATCTCTCTAAAACAACAGTAATTTGATTATTCATATTTGACATGCATACTAAAACTGAAGAAAGAATTTAATGATTTTTTGGCAATACTGAATTCCCAGCAAATCAACTGCTGCTGTTCGTTTAACGAAAGAATCGTAATTTTCTTTTCGGATCAAATTATTGAAAGGGAAGGCAAAGAGCAATAGCTGAGGATTCCTTCCCTCAACAGGAGTTCGTTATTGACGCTTTGGTGTGAGGAGGGCAGGAGAGGGTATTGACTCCTCCGCTGGCTCTGGGTATTCCCTTATGAAATGACATGCTGGGGATTTGTGTGTGGGAGGTGGGGGTGGGGAGGGTAAGGGGGTAGGGGGTATGCTTGGGGGCGTACTTAAGTGTCACCAGCTAATAGAATTCCAGCCTAATGACTCTGCTGGGGCGAACTGTGCCGCCCAGATGCTTCTTAGAGTAGTTTTTTCCATCGCAAAAGGGCAGATTTTCGACCATCGGGGGCAGTGTAATCCTCCTTCATATCTCTCACCTCCTCCTCCTCCTCCTCCTCCTCCTCCTCCTATCTCTCTCCTTCTCTCTCTCTCTCTCTCTCTCTCTCTCTCTCTCTCTCTCTCTCTCTCTCTCTTAGACACAGACAGCACATGGGATTTACCTATCTCTCACCTCCTTTTCCTCTCCTCCTCCTCCTCCTCCTCCTCCTCCTCTTCTTGTTCTTCTTGTTCTTGTTCTTGTTCTTCTTCTTCTTCTTCTTCCCTCTCTCTCTCTCTCTCTCTCTCTCTCTCTCTCTCTCTCTCTCTCTCTCTCTCTCTCTCTCTCTCTCTCTCTCTCTCGTAGACACAGGCAACACATAAGATTTACCTATCTCTCGGCTCCTTTTCCTCTTCTCCCTCCTCCTCCTCCTTCTCCTCTCTCTCTCTCTCTCTCTCTCTCTCTCTCTCTCTCTCTCTCTCTCTCTCTCTCTCTCTTAGACACAGACAGCACCACATGGGATTTACCGTGCGACGTAACCCCAAGGTCTGCCTCCCTCAATATTGTTAATCCTTCGCTGTATTACCGCTGTATTTTTCGCTGTCTTATCAGTTCGATGCAGCTGTTGGCGTCCCGGAATTACTACAGCTTGCTTAGCTAGCTGGCTCGAGGACTCTTGTTGGCTTATTATTGTTCCAGCTGCAGCCATATTGTGGGAGGGAAGGAGAGAGAGGGCGACCTTTGATTTTGTCCTGCTGATTATGGTTATGAACATAAGAGTTCTGTTTGATTTTTTTTTCTTCTTCTTTGTGTTTCGTTTTGTATACTTTTGCTTTTATGGAGTTTTGAGTTGTTGATATGAAGATGTCTTTGTAGATGCAGAATCAGTCTGCTAGGCGGTAGTACACTTTTAGCCACGTTGAAAAACTATATGAAATAAATAAATAAAAAGGAAAATAGTAAAATGCATTTACAATCTGTGATAGGTTATACGATGGAATTCATGATTGCACTTTGTCACTAAAATAGGGTATGAAAAGGTTTGATATTTGAAGAGGTGAGGCTTGCTACCGTAAGGAAAGTGAAATAAAATGAGCAAAAGAAGAATGACTATAAACCGAAGCAAAAATGAAAAATGGCTATTTTTAAGGGCGAGTATTAATCAGAAAACACAAATAGTGTTTCTGGCACTGATGTGAATCTGCTGTGCTTATGTGAATTCACCGAAATGGTAGACGGGAATATTACTTAACTCTTGAAAGCTTGGAAAAATTCTCTCTCTCTCTCTCTCTCTCTCTCTCTCTCTCTCTCTCTCTCTCTCTCTCTCTCTCTCTCTCTCTCTCTCTCTCTCTCTATATATATATATATATATATATATATATATATATATATATATATATATATATATATACATATATATACATACATAACATTTATATGATTATTATTGCCTTGTTTTCAGAACTGCTAACGAAGAATTGTACAACTTTTACTAAAGTAACGTATGATAATGCTTTGTTCTCTCTTACATAATACTCACCGCTGGAATTCTCTTATGTTGCGGAACTGATTCATCTTACCTGAAGAAAAAGGAAAAATTACGTATTTTAGTACATGGCCAAGAAAGCTTGATAATGCACGATTTTCATTCATAGTAGCTTTATTGAAAACAGGTTATATGATGGAATACATGATTGCACTTTGTCACTAATATGGGGTATGAAAAGGTTTGATATTTTAAGAAGTGAGATTTGTTGGCGAAAGGAAAAGGAAGTATAAATGCTAAAAGAAGAATGAATATAAACCGAGGTAAAAATGAAAAAAAGGCAGTTTTTAAGGAAGAGTAATCACCAGATAACGCAAAAAGTGTTGCAGGCACTGATGTGAATCCTGTGTTAATATGAATTCCCTGAAATGGTGGACGGGAATATTACTTAATTCTTGAAAGTCTGAAGTCATTCTCTCTCTCTCTCTCTCTCTCTCTCTCTCTCTCTCTCTCTCTCTCTCTCTCTCTCTCTCTCTCTCTGTGGGTATATTTCGACTTGTGTAATACAAGAGATCCCAAATCTGATTCTATAGCTGCTTTGTCCATCAGAGCGAAAAGTGTCGGATGTGAAATTTTCATGACAATTATTTGTTAATGAACTATGGAAATTGCATTATGTACAAATAATATTATTACCGTAACTGTTACTCTGAATGATGTTTTCAATTTGCCTGCCGTAATAATTTCCCAGCAGCCACGTCCCCAGTAAGGAAGAATGTTTCTTCACTCCCACATATTTTTTTTCCGCCCTCTTGAACGAGAGATGCAAAGAGGAGGAGGAGGAGGAGGAGGAGGGAGAATCGATGATGACATCTTTGGAATGCCCGCAAACCAAAAAAAAAAATGGAAAAAAGAAAGAAGAGAGCGAGAGAGAATATTCGACTCTCCGAGAAAGAATGAACCGATCGTTCTTTCTTTTTTTTTTCTTTTTTCTTTTTTTTCATTTTTTGTCTCCTTTATTTTGAGACAAAATCCATTGCTGAGCATCACGGAAAGGCAAAAATGCTAGGCACGCGGCTCGCGGCCTCCGGGAGAGTCTCATTTGATAGGAATCTATCCATTCGATTCCCGGGAATGTCTCTCCGGTATTGCAAAACTGGGAAAATATTTAAAGAGATCAATTTGAATCCGGACGTTTTCTTGTGGTGTAATTGCAAGCAGCGGTGATATGTTTCTTCGGGTGTTCTATTGCGACCTACAATTGGTAAGGTATGTGTGTGTGTGTGTTGGGGGCGGGGGGGAAGGGAAGGGGTACCGGTCAAACCACCCCACCCATAAAAAAAAAAGAGCAAACAAATGAGCAGCGATAGATATTGTTAAAAGGAGGAAATTCGGTTCGTTCCCGTTTCTTTCGCCTTTTTTCTCTTTTTTTTTTCTCTCTCTCCTCCTTCAAGACTTCTGACCAATATTGGTTGTCTTTATTTAGTGGCATTGTTGGTAAAGAAAAAAAATGGGGGGAAGGAAAAAATATTCTTGCATTGCCGTCTGCGGTCTTTTCTGGTGGGTGGAGGCATTGTCGTAGTTTCAAGGTAAGTTTGTGTGTGTGTGTGTCTACTGTTACCGATGCCGCTGTTTTCGGTTGAGTGATCGCATTGTCGTTGTTCTTCGGTGTTTTGAGTGGGTGGGTGCTGTACTGTTGTTCTGTGTTGTGGTTCAGCACGGGTGTGGGCGTATTGTTGTTTTGTTGACTTGACGCATTCATTGTTTTGGTGGGGTGGCGTGTTGAGTGCCTCTCTCTCTCTCTCTCTCTCTCTCTCTCTCTCTCTCTCTCTCTCTCTCTCTCTCTCTCTCTCTCTCTCTCTCTCTTGTTGCCATTAATCATATTTAGAGGCGGATGGCTGAATTTATGTTCCATTACGGCTTTCGAGTTTAATGACATAAGCTTTGAGGTAACTGGTGAACAAATTACCATTGTGTGTGCGTGTGTATATGTCTGTGTGTTTATTTTTTTTTTTTTTCATGGTTGATGAATGAATGAATTGATGGCACTACTGTAAAATGCCTTTTGACATTAGATTTTTCATGTGGCTGGATGTAGCATCGTTGTTTCTTTTGAGTTTTTTTTATTGTTGTTGTTGTTTTGCCATGGATTGATGCATTGGTGTTAACATGCGTAGTTTATATATATATATATATATATATATATATATATATATATATATATATATATATATATATATATATATATATATATTTTATATATACAGTATATATATATATATATATATATATATATATATATATATATATATATATTGTATGTGGTTTTGTGCACTGTTGGTGACATAGGTTAACGGTTGAGGGGTTTTATAATGCATTGCTCTTGTTGAGTTTTCGATGGAACAAAAATCTTGTTGACAGAGTAGAAGGGTAACTTGCTTGGATGAGTTCGTAAGATAATTAGTATTTCGTTGGTGAATTTCTCCTTTAAGAAGAAAAGAATGCGGAAACTTCAAAATATTTTTCTGCTAGATTTTCCAAATAAAGACAATAAGTTTAGCCTTTCGAGGACGAATTTTTAAAATGTTTTCATTTGCACTTTTTTGTTTTTCTGGTAGATTTTCCTAGTAAAATCAATAATATCATAGATTTTTTATGGAGATTTTAAATTTTTTATTTCCAATTTTATTTTTATGTAAAAGAAAACTATTGTGACGGTACTGAAGCTAGACGGCTGCAAATTGGTATGTTGATCATCCACCCTCCAATCATCAGACATACCAAATTGCAGCCCCCTAGCCTCAGTAGTTTTTTATTTGATTTAAAGTTAAAGTTAGCCATAATCGTACTTCTGGCACCGCCATAGATACCAGCAACACAAGCCACCACCGGACCGTGGCTGAGTTTCATGGGCCGTGGCTGAGGCCACCACCGGACCGTGGCTGAGTTTCATAGGCCGCGGCTGTACAGAAAACTCGATTGCGCCGAAGAAACTTAGGCGCATTTATTACTTGTTTGTCTTTTTCCTCACAGTTTTAGTCCCATTTATTTCTCAGATCGTTTATTAAGTAATGCAAACATATATATTCTGCTAACTCAAGAACCCCTCAGGAAAGCTGCCCTTCGTTATTAATCCCGAAACAGATTACCCTCAGCGGAAGTGAGTCCAGAAGCTCATAAGCTCGAATGTTTATTATTATGTCCACAGCCTCTCTCTCTCTCTCTCTCTTATGCCAAAAATTTGGCCTACAAACCGCCCTCCCCCCTTCCCCCTTGTTGACATATAGAAATGGGGAGGAGGCATAAGACGCGAGACCGAGATCGAGACCGGGATCGAGACCGATGCCGACACAGACACCGAGATCGAGACCGAGACCGATACCGACACAGACACCGAGATCGAGACCGATACCGACACCGAGACCGAAATCGAAGGTGAAGTCGAGACCGACACGGACACCGAGATCGAGACCGAGACCGATACCGACACAGACACCGAGATCGAGACCGAGGTCGAGACCGACACTGACACTGACACCGAGATCGAGACCGATACCGACACCGAGGCAGAGACCGAGCCCGAGACAGATACCGAGACCAAGACCGAGATCGAGACCGACACAGGCACCGATACCCACACAGACACCGAGATCGAGACCGAAACCGATACCGACACAGGAACAGACACCGAGACTTAGACCTTGGAGATTGGAAATGCAACCCGACATCAAATGCATTCTCGGTTTAATCAAGTAACTGTACTAATTGTTAACTTGTGTATTAGAGGTGGAGGAGGAGGTTGGGGGAGGGGAGGGGAGGGCATGGTCGGAATTCCCCATGTAAACCGCGGTTAGTGAAGCTGGTTTGGCTGGAGATAAGGAGGAGGAGAAGGGGGAGGAAGAGGAGGATGTGTGGAGCGAGGAAGAAGTGTGGAGAGGGGAGGAGGAGGAGGAGGAAGTAGATGGGAGGATGATATAGAAAGGAAGAGGAAGAAGGAACCTTTTTTGAATAGAATAAGGAATTTGATTGCTACGAATGATTTCAAAGATAAGGCGGAGGGGAAAGGAAGTGGAGAGGGAACGAATGCTATCGGAGAGTGGGTAAAGGTTTGAAAGACGAAGAGAAATAACGATAAATTTATAGATAGTAAGGGCAATAGGGAAGTAGAAGAGAGAGAGAGAGGTAAGGATGAACAGGATTAAGGAGGGTAGGTGGACCACAAGAACGCATGAATTTGGTGATGTCAAACAAGAGAAGGAGAATGAAGGTACTAAGGAGAAAATTGTGAAAGAGCATAATGATGAAGAAATGTAAGAGATGAAGAAAGAGGAGGAGTAAACTGAAAGTCAGCCGAAAAAAGGGCATAGTAAAGAATAAGGAGAACAGACTGCCGAATGCTGAGTAGAAGTAATAAAGAACAGAAAAGGACCAGAATCACCTATATATATATCCTTCACAGGCAGAGGCAAGTGGCCCCTCCCCGACATAAACCGAAACATAATAAGCCTTTTTCCCCTTTCCCTCCCTTCCTTCCCCTTCCCCTCCCCTTCCCCTCCTTCTGCGGCAGTCAGAAGTGGCCGCGATGATAATGATTCGTGTGAAGGGAGTTAATTGGCATTTGAAGTCAATCACCCCGCTTGACGTCGGGAAGTAAGTAGAGTGACATCCCAGTGATGTGAGTTGATTAGATGGAGTGAGTACTGCTGGAGGAGGAGGAGGAGGAGGAGGAGGTAACGAGAGAGAGAGAGAGAGAGAGAGAGAGAGAGAGAGAGAAAGAGAGAGCAGGGCAATGTCAACTTGATGGATTCAAATTGCCGTCGCATGACAGATGGTAATGGCTGGTAATTGCTCCGTAATGCGAAGGATTGCTTTCCTGGCTGCTTTAGCCATAGCGACTTTCACAGCTTGGGAGGTGGGCCAAGTGTTTGCGCAAGCAGCGAATGCGAGTTGGATCGTACTTTGGCAGTGTGACTGTGTGATTGAAGTGTTGGAATTAGCTATCAGGAGCGATGTTGCCGCATTATGAAAGGATATTATCCAGGCTCCGGTAGTGGGGGTAGGGAAGTCGTGCCGTCACTGCAGTCCACGTGGTGCACTGTAGGCATTGCTTAAGGTTCTTTGCATCGTTCGGTCCTTAGCTTCAACCTCTTTCGTTCATTTTAATGTACCTCCAGGTTCCTTAGGGGGGGTGGGGGTGATAGTGCCGTCAGTGCACTTCACGTGGTGCACTGTAGGCATTACTTAAGGCTTCTTGCAGCGTCCCTTCGGCCCCTTTCTGGACCTCTCATTTCTTTTACTGTGCCTTCGTTCACAGTCTCTTTCTTCCATCTGACTTTCCACCCTCTCTAACAATTGTTTCATGGTGCAACTGCGAGGCCATCCTCCTTTTACACATTTAAAACCTTCTTACTGTTAATTTCCGTTTCAGAGACCAATGAGACAAACAGTTATTAATAGAATCTTAAAATAGAAAACTTTACATCACATTTATGTCAAAGTATAATTCATTTCCAGAGGGATTCCGCTTTCAGCATTTCCTGCAATACATGTCTCTCTCTCTCTCTCTCTCTCTCTCTCTCTCTCTCTCTCTCTCTCTCTCTCTCTCTCTCTCTCTAAACTGTATAGAGGGAATGGTAAATTCCCTTTTTTGGAAACATATATATATAGGAAATCTTGATAACATTTTTTAATATATATAGAAAATCATGATAAATTTTTTTTAAGTGTATGAAAAGAGGTTGTTTTAAATTTTGGTCTTTTCAGAAAAGGCTAGAAACTCGATCATTTCATCATTCAGAAACGTACGAAAAAATAATGCTATTAACTCAGTCTTATCGGGATTGCCGTATTTGGGCCGGTCTTTTCTTTCATAGCAGTAAATATGTTCAATTGGATACTTTTTTCCCGAGACCAGGCTTTACCTGGAAAACTGTTTTAACAAAACTTTTCAGGTGGTTTCGTACGTTGAGAGAGAGAGAGAGAGAGAGAGAGAGAGAGAGAGAGAGAGAGAGAGAGAGATAAAAATAATTAAGTTCAGAAGCATCGAAGATTGTATAGGTTTGCAGCGTAAATAAAATCGAAATGTACACAGCATAAAATAATCTTTTATTTGTATTGGTGTGTGTTAAATTTTTTATTCCCTAAAACTCTTTTTGGAGCACAGTGGCGAATATACCATGTAAATATTTTGATTTAGCCTGATATACTTCATACTTTAATAAAAACTCCTTCGTATGTTTACGCGTTAAGTGATTCATACTTTAATAAAAACTCCTTCGTATGTTTACGCGTTAAGTAATCACATACTGTGTACGTGAAGTTATTTAAGTTAGATTGAGTTTCACACTTCTTAATTTATTTGTGTCTTTTTGGATTAAGTAATAGAAGTCTTGTCACGATTTAAACCCTTTCCTTTGGCCGAGTGCCTAGTACACCATATCAATTTTTTTAGTTTTTCATCGTACGTCCTTCAGCCAAATATTTGCTTACGGTTCAACGGGAGAGGAATAAAAAGAAAGGCAAACACGTGAGCAACCCTCTCTCAACACCAGCTTGCTCTTGAAAGGGACTAATAATAAATCACGCATGGGTACGAGAGAATGAGGCAATGAAATTACCCTGTGCTAAACTGATGATGATGATGATGATGATGATGAAACCTTAAACGTGATAAGTTGGCCGTGTTCTTTCTTGCCAAAATCATGATGATGATATAAGCCTCCCTTTTTTGCGCTGGTTGGAGAGAGAGAGAGAGAGAGAGAGAGAGAGAGAGAGATTTGAGCGATAATACGCCTTAGTAAGGTACGACCGGCATGACTTTTATTAGGAATTATTACAGCGTTTATGAAAAAAAAGGGGGGGCTTCTCACGGTCCATGGATGATTAAATTACACCATTCTCTCCTCGACCGTAAAAAAAAAAGGGGCTAACATTAACATTCATAATTCTCTCTCTCTCTCTCTCTCTCTCTCTCTCTCTCTCTCTCTCTCTCTCTCAAAAATCTTTATTTTTACGTTTTTGCTTATATGAAAAATGCACATTTGTTCGGACATATTTATTGAATTAATAAACCTTTAGCTGTATTTTTCTTATCTTCAGAGTACTTTTTTGGGATTTGTTTTTCACCTGTCATTATTAATTTATCTTTTGCACGTTCTTAATACTTGTAGTGTTTCCCTTACGTCCTACTATCTCCATTAATCGTTCAAGTTTCATACATCGGGATAAAAAGTACCTGAAGATGAGTTGGTTCTTGCTATGCCTTTTTTTTTTTTTAGAATGTTTTATCTGATCTCTCCTTCCATGTCTTAGTATTTAAATAGTATTTTATATGTCTTTTTCATCCTGGCGTTTGAAGTCATCATTTCTAGTTTTCTGTGAAAGAAAAGTATTGTATCGGCTTTGTCCGTCCGAACTTTATCCTGTCCACACTTTTGCTGTCCGCCCTCAGATCTTAAAAACTACTGAAGCTAGAGGGCTGAAGATTGGTATGTAGATCATCCACCCTCCAATCATCAAACATACCAAATTGCAGCCCTCTAGCCTCAGTAGCTTTCATTTTATTTAAGGTTAAATTTAGCCATAATCGTGCTTCTGGCAACGATATAGGATAGGCCACCACCGGGCCGTGGTTAAAGTTTCATGGGCCACAGCTCATACAGCATGATACCGAGACCACCGAAGGATACTGTATATCCATTTTCGGTGGCCTTGATTATACGCTGTAGCGGCTGTACAGAAAACTCTATTGCACGGAACAAACTCCGGCACATTTTTTACTTGTTTTACCTGTATTTTGACAGTTTCTCATTCTGGGCTGCATATTTGCACCTCCCGCCGATGAAACAAACTTTGATTTTTCTTAAGAGTTATTTTAGTGTTAATGATGTTACTGCGTAGGGATGACGAGGATTTTTGACTGCCAGGTGTTACGACGCGTATTAATGAGCTTAGGGTAATAGCAGCGTGCCTGTTGACGCACATTAGGTGATAAAACACGTTTTAACGGGCTTTGGCCTCTAGTTCACGTGTTAGCGTGGATGCTGCCTGCCTGCACCCGAGGAGAATGCTTCATAAATGGAATTTTTCCACGTTGGGGTGAAGTGCCGTCAGTGCATCTCATGCGGTGCGCAGTAGGCGTTACTTAAGGTTCTTTGCACCATCCCTTCGGCCCCTAGCTGCAACTCCTTTCGTTCCTTTTACTGTACCTCCGTTTCATAATCTCTTTCTTCCATCTTACTTTCCACACTCTCCCAACAATTGATTCATAGTGCAACTGCGAGGTTTTCCTCCTGTTACACCTTTCAAACCTTTTACTGTCAATTTCCGTTTCAGAGCTGAATGACCTCATAGGTCCCAGTGCTTGTCCTTTGGCCTAAATTCTATTCACTAAATTCAAATGGAATTTTGAAATACGAAACTAACTGATGTTTTTGTTGAGTGACCCCAGACGCCCAGATCTCGTAGGCGTAGGGTAACATGGAGATGCACCTTTAATTCGGTAACAAATGTTCTCAATAACTGTCCATTTTGATTTACAGTATTTTGTTATTTATTTTTTTAAAGAGAGAGAGAGAGAGAGAGAGAGAGAGAGAGAGAGAGAGAGAGAGAGAGAGAGAGAGAGAGAGAGGTAAGCTTTTTCAGATATGACGTCTGGTATCGAAGTCAGTGACGAGAATAGTTCTAGTATTATGCATTAGTACTTTAACTTATTATTTTAAAACTATGCATTATTGCCATAACTCATTTTTTTAAACTGTGCATTGCTGCTGTAACTTATTTTTGTAAACATGCATTCCTGCTATAGCTCATATTTTTAAACTATGCATCACTGCTGTAACTTTTCTTTTTAAACTATGCATTACTGATATAAATTATTTTTTAAAACTATGCATTGATGTTGTAACTTATTTTTTTAAACTATGCATTACTGATGTAACTTATTTTTTTAAGCTGTGCATTACTGCTGTAACTCGTTTTTTAAAACTATGCACTACTGCTGTAAACTATTTTTGTAAACAATGCGTTGCTGCTGTAACCTATTTTTGTAAACAATCCATTACCACTGTAACTTATTTTTGTAAACAATGCATTGCTGCAATAACTCATTTTTAAAACTTTGCATTGCTGCTGTAACTTATTTTTTAAACTATGAATTACTACTATAACTTTTTTTTAAACTATGCATTACTGCTGTAACCTGTTTTTTTAAAACTATGCATTGATGCTGTAACTTATTTTTTTTAAACTATGCATTGATACTGTAACTTATTTTTTTTAAACTATGCATTACTGCCGTAACTTATTTTTCTAAACTGTCCATTACTGCTATAACTGATTTTTTTGAATTATGCATTACTGCTGTAACTCATTTTTTAAACTATACATTACTGCTGTAAAGTATTTTTGTAAACAATGCATTGCTGCTGTAACCTATTTTTGTAAACAATGCATTGCTGCAATAACTCATTTTTTAAAACTATGCATTGCTGCTGTAACTTATTTTTTAAACTATGAATTACTAATATAACTCATTTCTTTACAAGTGTGTATTATTGCTATAACTTTTTTTTCAAACTATCCATACTGCTGTAACTCATTATTTTTAAACTATGGATTACTGCTGTAACTTATTTTTGTAAACAATGCATTGCTTCTATAATTAATTTTTTTAAACTATGCATTGCTGCTATAACTTATTTTTTAAAAGCTATGCGCTGCTGCTTTAACTTTTTAAAGCTAAATATTAATGCTATGTCTTATTTTTCTAAACTATTTATTACTGCTATTACATTTCTTTAAACTATGCATTACTGCTATAACTTATTTTTAAAAGAGAAAATATCATCTTTCCATGAATATCCCATTCAGTATATTTTCTGCTTTGTAGGCTTCATTATTCTCTCTATAATTTTCACTGGTAAATAATGGTAGGCTCTATTTCGTTCGTCAGTCATTATGCCAAAAAAGTCTCTTAATTAAATGTATCCGTAATAGCTTAAAGACAGCAATTAAGATCATCAAGTCGTAAGGGATGACAGTCGTAATATTATTGAAGAGAGAGAGAGATAACCACCTTATACTTTATATTTCAAAATAAGTGTATAAGAAAATATTTCCATAATATCTTGCAGAAAGTAATTAAGAACATAAACTTACAAGATATTACAGTCGAAATATTTCAGTGATGCCGTATTTTAGCTGGCGTCACACCCGTCAATAAATGAAATGTTCTCTTTGTTTTGCGAGCGAGCGCAGATGGTTCAACCGTTATTACCGAAACTTTTTCGCTCTAATTACGAAAACATCATAAAAAAGTCAAACGAATAATTATGACCGTCCATTTGTCACCTCATTGTTATCGTGTGACCAGACAACATTTCACAATTAGTGATGTGGAATCTGATTTTTTTGGAATTGTAGATGTTATACTATTAGTTATGTGCATCTATCTAGATATCCAAATTTTTTTGTCAAAAGTATAAGGAGATTATCTTCCCTACCTCTCTCTCTCTCTCTCTCTCTCTCTCTCTCTCTCTCTCTCTCTCTCTCTCTCTCTCAGTAAATAAGGAAATGATATCTTTTCTCTCTTCCTCTCTCTCTAGTAAATAAGGAAATTATATTCTCTCTCTCTCTCTCTCTCTCTCTCTCTCTCTCTCTCTCTCTCTCTCTCTCTCAGTAAATTAGGAAAACATCTTTTTTCTCTCTCTCTCCCCCTCTGTCTCTCTCTCTCCAGTAAATAAGGAAATTATATCTTCTCTCTCTCTGTCTCTCTCTCTCTCTCTCTCTCCCCACCCCCAGAGAGCCTTATCTCTAAGCAGCCCTTATAATATCCTCTCCGTCTTCCTGCTTTTCCAGCTTCTCCTCCAACCAGCCGTAACTTTCTCCGGTTTGCCTCCAACTTTTAAAAATCAGCCATATTGGGAAGCCCACTTGACAGATTTATAAGAATTCCTGTATACGATTATGAGCATTCTTTTGTTATTGTTGCTGTTGAGGTTGACAACAGACCCCCTCGTCTCTCTCTCTCTCTCTCTCTCTCTCTCTCTCTCTCTCTCTCTCTCTCTCTCTCTCTCTCACAGTTTTACTAGTTTTTTCGGTGTTTTTTCTTCTTTGTTCTCTCATCTTGCTTATTTTCGTCCGTTTGTTTCAGGCTTTGAATCTTTGTTAATCTTTTTTTTTTTTTTTTTTGTAAAATAACAGCAGAATTATTTCTTTTAAACTCATTTTTTTTATTGCTTCGAATTCTGCTTGGCGGCCCCCCCCTCCCTATACACATAACCATCGCCCAATATCCCCCCCAAACCCGCCCCAATATCCCCCCAAACCCGCCCCCCCCCAAACCCGCCCCATGCCCTGTTTACCGATACCAATACTCCCATTCTTTCCTTTCCTCCCCCCTCCCTCCTCCCTCCTCCCTCTACAACGGCATCTCCCTCTCGAAGCCTCTTTCTCCTTCTTCCTCTTCCTCTTCATCGTCCTCTTCCTCTTCTTCTCTTTCTTCTCCGGTAACTCGCAGATAGGGTTTACGGGATTCACAATATCTGGGGTGACTTTTAAAGAGCTATCTATCGAGGCAAAGGATTCGTTCATGTGACCTTTTCTCTCGCTCCAAATGGGCCCCAACAATTCGGGGAACCGCTGTTGCTACTTGATATGGACCCGTCGCCTAGGCTTGATGCTGTTCGGATGCCAGCGGGGAGGGCAGATCGTCTATATATATTTTTTCTTTTCTTGGAGTATTTTTTGGGGGGTGTTTTTTTTTTTCCTGTTCTTCTTTGGGTCTTCGTTCGGGCGTTGGTTTATCATTTGGTATCATTTTAGTTGCATTGAATTAACTTTGTATATGTTATAGTCTTGCTGTTGTTGTTTCTGTAAAATTTTTCTCTATATTAGTGTCAAAAAGAATGTGGATAATTTAAGCGCCCTCTACATATCTGTCTATGAAACAGTCGATATAGGTATATATAAATATACATATGTGCACACATCTATATATATATACAGTATATATATATATATATATATATATATATATATATATATGTATATATATATATATATATATATATGTGTGTGTGTGTGTGTGTATGTATATATATATATATATATATATATATATATATATATATATATATATATATATATATATATATATATATATATATATATATATATATATAATGTGTGTATGTGTAGTATATGCAGTGTGTGTACTTGTAAATATATAGTGCATATCCTCTTGTTCTCCTTAATGTATTACATACACTTTATTATTTGAATACATAAAGCAATACATTACCCCACCTACTTACAAGCTATTACCCACTTGTTGCCAAACCTCCCAGCCCCCCACAAGCACTAACCTCTGATAACTTATCAGTACACAATTTCTTTTTTGGGAGGCGACATGACGCTGCTTGCCCTTCCTTATCTCCAAGGACCGGGGAGAGGCTCCTCAACTCCTTCAGGTACCTCATAACTCTCCTCAAATAGGATTAACCGCGTCAGGTATTAAAGGCTTCTTTTCCTCATTTTCTCTCTTTACGGGATTTCATCCTTTTGCCGCTACAAAGAGCCTGCTTTATTAGGGCCCAGATTAAGCTTGATTGCCCTCCCCTTACGCGCCTTAACGCGCTCGCGCGCGCGCGCTCACTTTTTTTTTTTTTTGGTACGCCTTGGGGTGTGAATAATATATACTCGTACACACACACACTTACACACGAATACATACATACACATGCTGGTATATTATATATATATATATATATATATATATATATATATATATATATATATATATATATATAATAAATAAAGATAAAATCCACGAAGGAAACGGAAACACTGGAGTGCTGCGAGGCCTTTCGACACTAGTCCTTTGCTTACTCAGTAAAGGACTGGTGTCGAAAACCCTCAGCACTCCAGTGTTTCCATTTCCTTCGTGAATTTATATAAAAATCCACGAAGAAACGGAAACACTGGAGTGCTGCGAGGCCTTTCGACACTAGTCCTTTACTTACTCAGTAAAGGACTGGTGTCGAAAGGCCCCTGCAGCACTCCAGTGTTTCCTGTTTCCCTTCGTGGATTTTATCTTTATTTATATATTCATCACGTTCCATATTTTCGTGATTCA
>NC_089750.1:68717206-68734706 GCF_040412425.1 Macrobrachium rosenbergii
ACCTTATCATTTTTTTTATTATTTGAAAGCAAGACAAAGAAGATTCGTCGGTATTCAGTGTCTCACATTAAAAGAAGACAATGATAGTACATGATTAATAAATACAGTAAATAATACACGGTAGGGCTAAAATGAATAAATAAGTGTGAAAGAAACGCGATCAAGAATGGAAATCAAACCAGAAAGTGCGGTAGGTAATGGTGAAGAGGGCGTGGCGGAGCGCAGTGCCCGAGAACATTTACTATGTCGTGAAAAGCAAATAAATGTCGCACCTGGGATGGCCCAGTTGCCAAAAATAGCGGCATTAGTACTCTTATATACGTATGTCTTTGTATGTGAATACTTCTTGCATAAAGAAATGCGCTCGCAAATCATTACATACTTGTACGCCAATGTATGCCATTTCAACGCACTGTTTATATTATTTTATATATATTATATATGTATATATATATATATATATATATATATATATATATATATATATATATATATATATATATAATATATATATATATATATAATCATTAAGCTACAAATACCCTTTAATATCCAATTCGCTCTGCCTCGGCAGTGTGTGGTTTAAGGCGTCACTGTAGTCCTGAGTTCTTGTTCTTCCGTGGTTCGAGCCCACTGGACGACGAACTTATTATCAACTAAAAAATTCCCCTTCGGGTAACATAAATGAAAATATATTATTTCCGAGGTAGAGCGAATCGGATATTAAAGGACATTTGTAGCTTAATGCTTGTATATGAATCACGGCGATGTGATAAAATTCATTCATATATATATATATATATATATATATATATATATATATATATATATATATATATATATATACACACACAAACACATACTCGCTCCTGCTCTGTGTGTTTGTATTATATATACACGCGTGTTTATAAATGTCACCACCTTACACTTGAACCCTACAGGCAACCGTCATTGTAGGCTGTCGTAGATTAGAGATGCATTTGATCCCTTCTAAGGGACGCGGTGTCTCAGAGGCTGAAACGAATGTGTAAATAGTATTCTGGTGTCTTTGAAACGAAGGCGAAACCGATGAGGGATTCGGGTTAGGGAACTCTGAGGGAACCTCCCTTAGGGCAGAGGGGCAGTGCGAGATTAGGTTCCTCTCTCTCTCTCTCTCTCTCTCTCTCTCTCTCTCTCTCTCTCTCTCTCTCTCTCTCTCTCTCGTTTTAAGGCACTTTCCATCTATCTGTCTGTTAGAGAAAGAATGGAATCCATAAAATCACACACACACACACACATGCAGTGCAGAAAAAACCAACATGTAAATGCTTTCTCTCTCTCTCTCTCTCTCTCTCTCTCTCTCTCTCTCTCTCTCTCTCTCTTACTGGAGAGAAAGAAAACTGTATACTCTCTCCCTCGTACTTCACTTGAAGAGAAAGAAATAAAGATTATAAACTCTCTCTCTCTCTCTCTCTCTCTCTCTCTCTCTCTCTCTCTCTCTCTCTCTTTCCCAGGCTATCCGAAATGATATATTGTCGAAATTATTGGCACTCACCGATAATGCCTGATTTTTATTTGGATTCCATTTTCCATCTGCCACGGGAAACTCTCTTGAACGTGTGATGGCGCATATCTGAGTGGCGCGCCTGCGAGCGCGTAAGATTAAATCTGTTGAATTTTGCGCGGCCGTGTTCCTGACGAGTTTGTGCTTTAAGGCTTAAAGGAACTTACACATTTAGGTAAGCCTATAGGATGGGTAAATAACATATTAAAACACACGTCTTTTCGTGCCTGGTTGCAAAATTTGATCATTGATAGGCGTCTGACTTCCTACATAATCTTAGATAACACTTATCATCGCTTGATCTTGGTGAGTGTACGGGTGGGTTTCCACTTCCAAGTTCCGAACTTTGCTAATGTATACATATGTATATATATATATATGTGTGTGTGTGTATATATATATATATATATATATATATATATATATATATTCAGGAAAAGTTACAAGCTTTCTAGGACCAACGGTCCTCATTGTCAAATATCCATAGAATCCCCAGTTGTATTTATGTGTCTGGGTGAGTGGATTAAACCCCTTGTTTTTCCAGTTCTGTATGCTGGCTTCTTTAGTCGTTTGATTACCCTCCATCTCCTGTGTGGCCCCGCCCTTGTGACCTTGGCCTTTCTCTACCTGCAGCTTCTTCCAGGTGTGCATTGTCCATGTTGTCTCTTGTGTTTTTCGTTTCTTTTCTCTCTCTCTCTCTCTCTCTCTCTCTCTCTCTCTCTCTCTCTCTCTCTCTCTCTCTCTCTCTCTCTCTCTATATATATATATATATATATATATATATATATATATATATATATATATATATATATATATATATATATCTAGAAGGTTAACAGTCTCATCCATTAATTTCATTTGCATAGAGACAGAGAACTGATGCATACTGGAGCCTTTCTCTCTAGGGGCAGTAATGGAAAACAGCTGATTGACGAGATTGTTTATAAATGATCTGGAAATTTTTCCGTCGCTTGGCTTCACGAATTTGGATTTTCTATCTCCTTAGTAAATCCAATGAATTATTTATCACTTTTTTGCTGAGATTTCCCTTCAGTTTATTTCAGACATTTTCATTTCGTTGTCAGCTCTTATTCCCGAATTCTTGTGTTCTTATTTTCTTAAGACGGTGCAACGTTATTAATCCGCTTTTATATTAGGAATACGGCGATTATTGTTGTTACTTTAGATATTAAGTCAACCTATTTAGAGTTTTGACATGATTGAGCATTAAGCAGAACGGGAAGCTTAAGATATAACAAATAAAAAATGCGCCGAAGTTTCTTCGGTGCAATCGAGTTTTCTGTACAGCCGCCACAGCTTATAACCAAGGCCACCGAAAACCAAGGCCCATGAGACTTGAACCACGGCCCTGTTGTGACCTATCCTATATCGTTGCCAGAAGCACGATTACGGTTAACTTTCACCTTAAATAAAATAAAACCTACTGAGGCTAGAGGGCTGCAATTTGGTATGTTTGATAATTGGAGGGTGGATGATCAACATACCAATTTGCAGCCCTCTTGAAATTTGCGGGCGGAGGTAAAAAAGTGCGGACAGAATAAAGTGCGGACGGGTAGACAAAGCCGGCACAATAGTTTTCTTTTACAGAAAACTAAAAAGCTGATATTTATTGTTATGTTGCAGTAAGCGGGAATGTCACAGGCTTATATTAAGACTACAGGAATCATTCTTTATTTGTTTTAAGTCTTCATGTTCTCAACATTTTTAGAGTTTTACCCTAAGTAAGGGTAAAGTAGAACGGGAAACTTTAAATATAAAAAGCAGATAATATTTATTTTGACGTTGCAGCAAGGAGAAATATCAGAGGCGTGTATTGGGAATACGTGAGACGTTGTTGTTATTGAATAAAACCCTTATTTCTCCACATTTTTTGAGAGTTTTGATATGAACAAGGATTAAATAGAACGGGAAACATAAAATATAAAAAGCAGTTATTTATTCTGACGTTGCAGTAAGCAGGAATATCAGAAGCGTATTAAAAAAAAAATCGTCGAAAAACTTTGTGCAGACTTCATGCACACCAGGAAATTAGAATTGCAATTGACAAGAGAAGAATGCAGGACGACAAAAAACTCTGAGCACTGTGATCATTTCAATACGCTCGGGAAATGAAGAGTGCAGATAAAAAAAAAAAACTTCGGAGATTTAAAGTTCTTTATCGTAGTTGGCCGGGGAAATGAGAGACGAGAATGCAAGTCCCGGTATGCAAATTCTAGCATTTCCATCGCGACACGCTGCACAAATGACTGAGAAGCGTCATGAAAAAGAGAGGGCAAATTGTATAAATTTGGAAATCATTAATATAATGTTAGAGGCAGTAAAAAAGGAATGTTAACGTTTGTTTGTTGCACTAAGGCAAAGAAGGTAAAATAGCCATCAGGGGAAAAACATGGCTTGTTATTTATTAAAACGTTTACTCTCTTTCATGGAACTAAATAATAAGTGAATGTTAGGTATTAGGGTTGATAGATTTCTGTCAGCGCACGTCCGATGATTAAAATACTGAAAGTAATGAATGCCAACACTCAGTAGTTACGTAAGTTAGGCCACTGATATTAAGAAATATTAATAAAAAAAATATTAATATTGAGGATCTCTTTTACAGAACCTCTTAGGAGCTGACTGCATGACATATCCTCATGAATTTGAATTTTGCGTTTTCTTAGTAAATTCTGTAAATTATTTCTCACCTTTTTTGCGGCAGTTTCCTCCAGATCGTTTCAAACATTAACATTTTTCTGTGCCCTGCTTATTTCAGAGTTCTTGTATTCCTTAATTTCCTAAGATGGGGAGTGATTAAACCGTTGTTATATTTGGAATACGTGAGTCATTTTTATTATTAACTAAAAATGTTATGTTTTCAACACAGAGAGTTCTGATATAAATAAAAAATGAAGCAGATCCGGAAACTTCAGTGAAAGAGTCCAGTATGCAAATTCTAGCATTGCCATCGCGACACGCTGCACAAATGAGTGAGGATCCTTATGAAAAAGAGAGAGTACAAAGTGTATAAATTTGAAAATCGTTAATGTAATGTGAGGGCAGTGAAAAAGGAATGTTAGAGTTTGTCATTTATAGAAATTTTCATTTACAGAAATTTACAGAAGATAGAACTGGCATCAGGGAAAAATATGGCTTGCTATTTATTAAAAAGTTTACTGTCTTTCACGGAACTAAATGATAATTGAAGATGAGGTGTCGAGGTTGAAAGATTTCTGTCGCGACGCTTAAGAGGGCTAAAACACTTTAAGGCAATGGAAGGCAAAGAGTCGATAGCTGTATAAGCGGCGCCATTGAAACTTAGTTTGAGTAGCTTCCTTACAAAACATCTTATGAGCTGACAGCATTATATTGCGTCTTCATTATCTGTGTATGATTGATCAGTAATAACAGTAATTAGGTATCAGTGTCCAACAGGTAAATGATTGTTTAATGATTGACATTGTTATGACGAGAATTTTGTAAGTTGCATTTCCAATGCATTAAAATAGTACTTTCATTCTAAGTTGAAAATTGAAGTTAGCTGTAATTGTTGCGATGACTCATTTCATTTTGCGTACAAGTTTTTGACTAGTTAAATATAATGACTAGTGAATTATACTGAATAGTAACTTACATTAAGAGATTTTTATTAGCAACAGAGGAAATATCGCATACTTGCAAGTTCCCAACCAGAGTTATTTAAACGCAAATTATATTGTTGGACATTGAGACCCGTTTGAGGCGAGGAAGACAATGTGCATAAGCATTAGCAAGAAATTCTGGGAAAAATTGCAGTTTACTTGACAAAATTTTCCAACTGAAAGCTCGATTGAATTAAATTCCTTTTCCAAAATCTCCATTTTTGTATTTTCCAGAACCCGAAAACTGAAAATACCCCCGGAACTGCTCTCGATTCGGGATCCAGGCTTCCAGTTTTCTTTTTTGTTATTTGCAAAGACTTTGGGAAGCGAAGTTAGCCTGACAAACCCGCGGTAGAGTATGCGTTTAATCGCCTTTTAACAGCTGCAACGTTACCTTTTAAAATTTCATGAGAGCGCCTCCAGGTGTGTGTATGTGTGTGTGTGTGTGTGTGTGTGTGTGTGTGTACGCACGCGCGTGCGTGCGTGTGTTGCCGTCAGCACCGCGCATCTGTTACAAATGCAGATGCTATGGAAATTTCCCCTTCGGTTACAAACGGACGGTGTCAAGTGATTTACGTACAGGAATGTGGACATTCCCCCACCCCCCTAAGCCCCCGACCTATTTGTAGGGGTTTTCGGCGGGGTGGGGGGGGTGGGGGGCGTGGGCGGCTACGCCGGGTTACAGTATTTTGGCTGCATCGAAGCAAGGGAAGGAATGTATGTATAGGCTGCATTTATTTGAAATGTATGATAGGGAAATGTTTTATGTAAGAAATTTTTACATATTCTCTGAATCTATTACTATGTATATAATATATATATATATATATATATATATATATATATATATATATATATATATATATATATATATATATATATATATATAATAGAGTTTCGGTGTTAACGTCGATAAATAAATATAAATGAATTTATAAATAAGTATATAAATAGCAAGTGGATCATATATATATAGAGTTTCCGTGTTAACGTCGATAAATAAATATAAATGAATTTATAACTAAGTATATAAATAGCAAGTGGATCAACAAATACACATTGATATATTTTTCTCGAAACCCGATATATACTTTGCCCTTAAAACATAAGTTCTAGTATTTAAAACTTTCACGATATCACGTATTACCTTCATATGACAGTGACAATTTTTTTATTTCTTTTCCATTTCCTCCTTTCTTATATGCTGAGTGACGGGAGGACGTTCTCAATGATCGTATTTAACCCATTATCTCCGCCCGAGGACTGTGGCCGACATTTTCAATTTTCAGCAACGAGATAAGGCGACTCGCCCATGAATCTGGTTCTCTTTCTATAAATCATCTTTGATAAGTCGTTATATATATGTGTGTGTGTTTGATTATATACATACATACATACACATGTACGTGTTTTACCAATGCGCGCATATACACACACGCGCCAGCGCGCGCGAACACACACATATATATGTATTTACTTATATGTAAACTCTACTTTTCACTATTTGCCACTTTATATATATATATATATATATATATATATATATATATATATATATATATATATATATATATATATATATATATATATATCATGCATTTGAATTAACCAAAGTGATATCTTAAATACTTGATTTCCTCACTGCACCCTAACCTACTATCGTCCGTGGATTCGAACCCCACCACGGGTGTTAGTGTCTGCCATTATTCTTTCAGTCCTGTACAGTATTCATAGTGATGAGTGTACCCAAAAAGTGTGAGGTAATTTAGAAGTTACGAAGTCAATGTGACTGTAAGAAATGCATTTATAATATACATTTATACACATTTATACACAAGCAATACTTTCATATGTAAAAGTCTTTCAGCTATAAGGTAAGAATAGTAAATGCTTGTCTTTCATGTACATTGACATAGGCACGTAAGTACATATATACTTACCTATATACAAACGTCCATATAGACATACGCACCCGCGTACAATTCAGAGATCGCTATGTAATTGAAATAGTGATGGAATGGCCGAATCCATTGTTTCATGGCATATACGCTCACCCCTTCTTATTAGGCCAAATTAATATACGGCGGAATTAGGGGGACCCCGATGGAGTTCATGGTGATATGATTAGATGTAAATACATGCAGGTGAACGAGTATTCCCTGGCCATGGTTTAAAGGTGGCGGTGTCCCCTGATTTTGTGAGGTATTTTAACGAATTGCGCACTGTTTAAGCCTGTGCCTGCTTGTGTAAACATGCGCACGGACATACACACACACACACACATATATATATATATATATATATATATATACACATTTGTATATATATATACATATATTATATATTGTATATCATTTGCATGTATGAATTGTGCAAAATTCAAGTGAAAGTATAAATACCTGGATTATTTTTATAAATAACACTGAAATCAGGTACGCTGCTAATTATGTTAGAAATTTTTTTTAATTGCAATCAGAAACTGATTTATCCTAAAACAAAAAAAATGCAATATTCGGTAATCTTCGCAACAACGAAATTTATTAATAATACCTCTAATGACGGCCAAAAATTCCTGCAATTATTGACAAATGCTAATTCTCTGTGATATATTATTTACAGCTGCGGCTCGCTCCCAACTCCCTATATAATTCACATTGTAATGAAGAACCCCCCCTCCCCCCAACCCTCTATGAATATTCCTATCCGTTTATGGAAATAAATGAATAAAAGGGGCAGAATTAAAAGGGTAAAATATGGGGAGAGAAGGCCACTGTAGAGTGCCCTCTTCATGAAGTATAAATCAAATAAAATCCCTTTCGACGACCGTCATTACTGCAATGCGCGGGAATTTGCATCACGGCTTCATTTCACATTGTCGTGGCTGTGGGTATGTTCTATGTTAATGTAGTGTAAATTCGTTTTGTTCAGTGCTCCCGTAGTATGTCAGTGTAGTAGGCTTTGACGTTCGTTGTTTTATATATATATATATATATATATATATATATATATATATATATATATATATATATATATATATATATATATATATATATATATATATATATATATATATATATATATATATATATATATATATATATATATATATATATATATATATATATATATATATATATATATATATATATACATATATATATATATATATGTATATATATATATATATTTTTTTTTTTGCTGGCCGCGTGGGTTAAAATGCGTCCACTGTAGTCCTGAGTTCTTGTCTTCGCTGGTTCGAGCCCACGAGACGACGAACTTATTATCAACTAAAAAATTCCCCTTTGGTAACATATATGAAAATATATTATTTCCGAGGTAGAGCGAATTGGATATTAAAGGACGTTTGTAGCTTACTGATTGAATATGTATATATATATATATATAATATATATATATATATATATATATATATATATATATATATATATATATATATATATATATATTTATATATATACATATATATATATATATCTACGCAAGAGTAATCTATACTTCAGAGTGGCCCTGGTTACCTAAATCCCGGTACAACGAGACGAAGTTACATTGATGAAACTTCCACATTCCCTCGTGACAGCTACGTTGCTTTGTGAATCTAATATGAATTTAGTTACAGCAAATAAACACACACTAACTCCCACATATGTATATATATGTATATATTTGACACGAGCGAATGTGGAGGTTTCATTAATGTAACCTCGTCTCGTTGTCCCGGGATTTAGGTAACCAGGACCACTCTCAAATACAAAATATTCTTGCGTTAGATAGTTTACGATTCCTGAAACCTGCAACGCAATTATTTGAAGAATTATCGTTTAAAGGGCGGATGAATGAACGCGTATAATATGAACAACTAATGTATGTGGTCGTTAGTCTTCTTTTTTTCATCTTATGGTCCTGTGATCTTTGCTTATTATGCGTAATTACTCTATGCTGCGAAAAGCACATAAATGCTATCCAACATGTGGAAACTTCGTCAGGGAATTTATTGCAGTAACAGTTTTTATATTAAGTGCATTCTTACGCACTTATTTTAGCACGTGTAAACCACTTACTCTCCCAACTTACCTATATAACTGACTTATCAGTTACGAACTGATAGAAAAAGTAGAGAAGATTACATTCTATTTTATGTGAAACTGTTGGACCCCAGTCTTTCATAGACAGGTCTAGGAGAAATTTTATCTACCTTTGTGGCGAGTACAATTTGCTTGTTAACCATTAAAATGTTCGCCATTTGAAAGTAAAAAGTAAAGCATGTGCCGAAGTTTCTTCGGCTCAATCGAGTTTTCTGTACAGCCGCTACAGCGTATCATCAAGGCCACCGAAAATAGATCTATCTTTCGGTGGTCTCGGTATAATGCTGTATGACCCGCGGCCCATGAATATTTAACCACGGCCCGGTGGTGGCCTGTCTTATATAGTTGCCAGAAGCACGATTATGGCTAACTTTAACCTTAAATAAAATAAAAACTACCGAGGCTAGAGGGCTGCAATTTGGTATGTTTGATGATGGGAGGGTGGGTGATCAACACACCAATTTGAAGCCATCTAGCCTCAGTAGTTTTTTTAAGATCTGAGGGCGGACAGAATAAAGTGCGCACGGACAGACAAAGCCGGCACAATAGTTTTCTTTTACATAAAACTAAAAATAATGATTGTCGTTCAGTCCTGGTCTTACTGCGTTTACTAAGACTCCGCCGTCGAAATGGAGACAAGAGCCTTAACAGAAGACTGGGAACAAGATGACAAAAGACTCGGAGAGAAGAAATTACTGGAAAAAGGTTAAAATAGCAAATGGCGGACGGTCCTTGAAGGTATTATTGGTAAGATTCCATTGTAAGATTCCTTTTCAGTGGCCGCTGACCGAGTATCTAAAAGGAAGCATTTTACATAATTACGAAAAGCTGGATAGACTTTATTGGGAGCTATTTGATCCGCTGCCCACCGCATCCCCCAAGTTGTCCATCTTATCAGTACCATTCTCAATTGCAAAATTTGTTGGGTAAACAAGCTCTCTCTCTCTCTCTCTCTCTCTCTCTCTCTCTCTCTCTCTCTCTCTCTCTCTCTCTCTCTCTCTCTCTCTCTCTCTCTCTCTCTATATATATATATATATATATATATATATATATATATATATATATATATATATATATATATATATATATATATATATATATATATATATATAGTAGAAAAAAGCACACTCTCTCTCTCACCTCTCTTGAAGAGAAGGAAATTCAAAATGTAAACTAACTCTCTCTCTCTCTCTCTCTCTCTCTCTCTCTCTCTCTCTCTCTCTCTCTCTCTCTCTCTCTCTCTCTCTCTATATATATATATATATATATATATATATATATATATATATATAATAGAAAAGCGCACTCTCTCTCACCCATCTTGAAGAGAACGAAATTCAAAATGTAAACTAACTCTGTGTGTGTGTGTGTGTGTGTGTGTGTGTGTGTGTGTGTGTGTGTGTGTGTGTGTGTGTGTGATATACTGTACATGTGCCTCAGTCGAAAAATGAATGACAGCCATTAAGAGCCAGCGGACTGACAAACGAACCGGGAGCAAAATTTAATAAGATTATCCAATTTGCCGAAGGTGAAAGTATTCCATCTCTGTCTTGTCACCGGTTTATTAGTTTTGCCTTTTCCCCGCATTCTCTGTACCTGTCTCTTTTTTATTTTTATTTTTTTTTTTATTAAAATGTATCCCATTCCGTGTCGTCCAGGGAGGGGCGTTTTCCTAAAACCCCTCAGGTTCTTTGTCTTGGCTCATGAATTAATGAATATCTTCCCATTGCAGGGGCCAGGTATTGAAGAAAATCTATGACCCCCTCCCTTCCCTCCCCTCCCTCCCCTCCCCCCCCCTTCCCTTCCCTTCCCTTCCCTTCCCTTCCCTTCCCTTCCCTTCCCTTCCCTCCTCCATCAACTCCCAGTCCCCCTGTACCAACCCCCTTCCCTTGTGTCAGCTCTCTCCCTCTCTCTCTCTTTCCCCTGTTCACATGTTTTGTCCTTTGACAATTTGCATTTTTTCATTCCGTAACACTTTTCATTTTCCTTATTTGGCAGGGGGAAAAATATTAGCTTCAACGACACACGGAAAATCTCTCTCTCTCTCTCTCTCTCTCTCTCTCTCTCTCTCTCTCTCTCTCTCTCTCTCTCTCTCTCTCTCTTCTTTCTGTCTCACATTGTCTCGTTCTGTCTATTGGTATATTTACACAGTTTAGTAATTAGTAATCAAAGCAGCTAAGTTTCCTCCTTATATATATAATATATATATATTTATATATATATATATATATATATATATATATATATATATAAATATATATAAATATATATATTATATGTATATATATATATATATATGTATATATATATATATATATATATATATATATATATATATATATATATAAATTATACAGCAGAGGCACAATGGAACAAGCCTAGATCGTCATTTTATATTATGCAAGCAACCTCAACATCGTTTGCGGTCAGTGCTTTTGGAAGCCTGTGCAAGAATCTTGAGAAGTTAATGTATAGAAAATTGAAGGAAATAAGTAGAAATAAGAAGCGGTAGGAAAATGAAATGAACTTATTAGAGAATGTAAAATATGAGCATAAGATTTATTTAGTGACGGTGATAAAGAAAAATAGAATTCAAGAAAATAGAAAAGAATAGGTGTAATGTGAAACCTGACTTCTGAAAAAGGCAGGTAAGTGAAAGTAAATTATCAAAATAAAAATATATTCATAATGATATGAATGAACAACAACTGAAAAGATATAACAAGGAATATTTAGCAATAAAAACATTGGACTCTGGAAAAGGAATTCACTTACCGGGTGGAGGTTAAAAAAAAAAAACAAATAGCAGGAAATTATTCGATGTTATTTTGTCCTTTCCACCCCAGAATCTGGAGGAACGTAATTTATTAAAACCGAATGAAACGTGTGTAACTGAATATTATTTACTTTGTTCTTTTTTTTAGGACACCGACATCCATTTAGTTTAGAATCAATTTTTGTTTTTTCCAATCGAGGAACAAAAGAGAAAATGATAAGGCGGAAATTTTCGTTTGTTCGATTCATTTTTGTTAATTTGTTTTTAATTGAAGTGAGATAAATATTTATTTTTTTCTTTGATTTATTTTGGCGTTTTGGTGATTCATTAATCTATGTTGAATGGTAAGAGGATAAGTGAAGATTTTATATATTACATAATAATGCATATAAAGATGAGGACTGAAGCTCATAATTGCAAATTAATTTTTCGTTTTTTGCAATTACGATATGGCCATTGATGCATCAAGTGTTTTCTTAATAATTGATGCCGTAATCATTAGTGTTCTTCATTTATCATTATTTATTGCAATTACAAAACATTACCTCAAAATGGGAGTTGTGAAAAGACAACCGATATAGCTTTCAAATTATTCTTTGATATTAGAGTATATATTTACCTCTCTCTCTCTCTCTCTCTCTCTCTCTCTCTCTCTCTCTCTCTCTCTCTCTCTCTCTCTCTCTCTCTCTCGTGAACATCAATTCCCTTACTTCTTCAGCCTTCCTTTCATATACACTTATTTTGTCATTTAAAAATAATTACACTCAACCCTTATTATTTCCTGTTGTCATTACAACACCGTTGTAGTCCTATTTTGTGTAATTCGCTTCCTCTTCCTCATCCTCCTCTTCATTATCATCGTCTTCATCATCTCACTGTTAATAATTTTCATTGCACTGAGTAACACAGCATATATCTGTTGTAGTATTTTTATTGTAATCGTGTAGAGGTATTATTTCTAGCACACGCCCTGGTTTTCTTTAATGAATAGCAAATGAATTCCAGACATTCTATCCAAAGGAGAGAGAGAGAGAGAGTTTCCTTACCCCAGGGGTCGCAAAGTATAACAGCTCCCTCTCTGAAATACACATCATCGCGCAGGCGCAAAACGTCCCATTCTAAATGTATTTTCGTTTCTGATTTTCTGCATTCCACGGTTTAGCTGGAAAATTACTATTTCTATTTAAGAATTATCTGTTATCAGGCATGGAAATTATTAACACTGATAATCACTTCTTTTACTTGAATCTCCGTTATCTCGAGTAGTTTCTGTACGTAGTCGGTTTCGTGAATGAGAACAGGAAAAGGGGAACCTTCTCAGATTTCGGAAGAATTTGCCAGTTCTGGGACGAGTAATTCCTAAATACGTACATTGAACATTTCTAAAAAAAAAAAAACGCGTGTTTTAAGCTTTCGAAAGTTCCCGTATATGTATTTATGCAAACATATTTGTTTTTATACACATTCATGCTCATATATTCATGGGCACATTCTTGTTAGAGCAATAGTATAATTGATTGATTTTAATTTATTCCAGTGTGTCTCCATTACTTAACTGTGGACGCATTTTTTATTGCACGTGTCTTCTGTGGTAACAACAATCTGTAGAATAATGAAGGACTAATACCTTCTTGCAATATTTTTCCCGCGTAATGTATTCTGTAAAAGAGGGTAAATTGTCTGGTTTTGTACGCGAGGCTCTTTGGCAACGAAATATATTGCTCCAGCCAGTCATATAAATTTAATTATGCATGAAGAAGACACGGGGCGGCGGTGTCTGGCTCGGGCGGGAGAGGCGGCAGGTATACAATATCTGTCAAATTACTTCACATTACTTCCACAGTACATTTTTAATTTTGCCCCAAGTCGCGCGAGGGACTTTGCCACCAATTCCTCCACTTACTGCGTCTGATTTTGTCAGCTATTTTTCCACATTAGTGGCGCAGATTGTGCCACTTCCCCTTTACTGGAATCGTTCCTTCGGAATTCCTCTTTAAACTTTTCGTTATTCTTGATCTGTTTCTTGTTTCTTATACACTGGCGGAGATGGAAGAGAGGGCGTATTTTTATCTGTTGTCACTTATTTCCTTGCTTTATGTTTGTACCATAGCTTTACAGCTCAGTAATTTCATGGGATTTTCTTTTATCTGTCGTGTCTTTATTGCTTTTTATTAATGTTCCTTATTGCTTTTTTAAAATTTATTTCTTAATATGTAATGTAATGCCGAGAGAGATGTTGTACTGTGTATGTAGAAATTTAAATGTGGCTACTTAAACCCGTAGAGTTTTGGACAACTCATTTTCCTCCAAATCTTTCGGACTGTCTGGTGATTTATTGAGATCTAGCCGAGCGCTTCGCTTTGTAATGCTGAGATCATTAGACTCCCTGAAAATATACTGAAATATTTGTAATTTTTCCCTTGGAATGTGTTTTTGTCCGAAAGGAAATCTACAGTAAGGACTGGAAACCATACATAAGGTAAAAGTAGTTCCTGTTAGGCTGCATGGGTTGAGTACATCCTCGATATATATATATATATATATATATATATATATATATATATATATATATATATATATATGTATATATACTGTATATATATATATATGTTCTGGTCCTATGTTTATGGCACTTCCTGATTTTGAAGGGTTTAAATGTCTTTGCCAAAGGTTTTCATTTCTCAGTTCACTTCAGAAATATTGATACCAGTATTTTATACAGAAGTTCTTTTCCACTTGAGCATATTTTTATTAGAACGTTGCATATTTTTTTTCACGTATTTCTATGACATCAAGTAATTTAAACAATGAAGAACTGAACCCTCTGCCCGATCTTGATGAATCCTATCACAACTCAAAAGATGAGAAAGAAAAGCGTATGCCCAGTGGGAAAACTCTACGGATTTATGTATCCACGTTTCACTTTCAACATCTGGTGACCCTGCACTTGTGGAAAAAAACTATATAAGAAATAAATAAAAATCTCTATAGTTACTGGGCGGTCAAGCTAAGAAACAAACATAAAATGAATAAAATAAAAACCACTCCTTCCTCCAACTTCATTTGGTGATGCAATGAGAGACGAAGGAAGAATAACGGAAAGTTTAAAGAGGTGTTCCGATGGAAGTGTTCCAGTAAGGAGGAACTAGAAGAGGAGGGAGTATTTGAACAGCTATCACGGAAAGTTAGAAGCATTTTATGCCTTTGAGTCAATTTCGCTTTTTTATTCACATTCATGCGTAGCTAAGTGCTTTCTAATGACATATTCCCTTATGACTATTCTAGAAAAATAATGAAACATTTTCATTCATTAACAGACAGGAAGATTTGTACTAAACAAAAGGAAATTTATGAATTATTATCAAGGAATACTTTTTTAATTCTTTATTCTTGAGTATGACTCTGAAAAATAACTGAACTTGACCAAATATAAACGAAATATATAGCAAAATATTAAGTAATCTATTACTGAGGATAAGAAGTTCAGAATTAATGGAATAAAATTACGAGATCTAATATCACGAACGGAATATAGAATTTTACGGCCGATATTGAATGCTTTTGCTCCTTCTTATAGAATCTTATAGAGTGTTAGATCATGTTAAGCAAAAGTAGTTTAGAGAAAAGAAAAGAAAACGTTAAGATTAAGAAATTTTAGAACTCTAAAGATTAAAGGATATCCTACGCGAATGAAGACTTGCTTAAGATTTTCGGATATCAAACTGAAAGAAAGGAGACTGGAATGTAAGTCGAATGAATAGGGGAAATGCGCAATCTTCATCTTTTCAAAGGGATGGTGTCATTTGACTGTTTAATCTCTTCATTATTGTATTAAATAATAATAATAATAATATTGAAGTTTATAGCTGCATCAGCAGCATTCAATTGATATAGAGTTTTCTCCATCGTTATAATAACTGAATTCGGGATTACTGCATTATGCTAGTAACTCTTCCCGTATAGAATGGCAGACATCGGTGAGTTACTAGAAGAATGCAGTAACCCTGAAAAATCAGTTATTAGAAAGATAGAGAAAACTGTAACCCTCAATACTATATGTTTGATAGAGGGTCTACTACCTATATATAACGACGATAATAATGATAGTAGTAGTAGTAGTAGTAGTAGTAGTAGTAGTAGTAGAAGAATCCTTATGATAACGGAGGAAGAGGAATCAAAATTTTATTAGTTTTTACATGTTAACTATTCCAGTTACATTGTTGATAAGGATGGGCATTGGTCGTCGTAGTGTTGCCTTATGAGGAGTAATGGTACAGCTGGCTATTATTTCATACGTTTAGTACGAGAGCGGAATTTCATGATGCAGAAGCACATTATAATCGTTATATATAACAATAGCATATCCTGGTGAATATTAAACAAATTTTGTTGCTGTATAGAATACTTCTTGAGAGGTTAATTCTGTATTTCATCTTTTAGTTGTTCAATTCATTGTCTCATTCTCAGATTATTGTAGATGTGGTCATTTTATCCATAAAAGCCAAATACAAACTTTCTAGTTCAATGTGTCAGTATTCATTCTTGAAGTAGTGTTTGCAACTGCATAAAGAAATACATTAGGATGTCACAGAAGGCACCAGTGTCATATAAAGAGAGAGAGAGAGAGAGAGAGAGAGAGAGAGAGAGAGAGAGAGAGAGAGAGAGAGAGCTCGGCTTCATTCCCTCTGCTTCTACGTGCATAAGCAACTATAGCAGTGGCGATAGCATTAACGTAACGGTTGCAGTAGTATTAGTCCCGAATTGCAGGAACCCTACGGCCGATATGGACATAGAATAACAATGGCTCCGGAATCCAGATTGGCAACAGATGACGCCAGCATCTTTTTGTGGAGAGTTATTGTTTATACAGAGTTTGTGGACGTTGTACAGTTTTTATCTGTTTCAAAGTTTTCTTTGTATTCTTGCTATTTCTTTGTTGTACATGGTTCTTATTTTTCGTAATACTTTGTATTATTATTATTATATATATATATATATATATATATATGTGTGTGTGTGTGTGTGTGTGTGTGTGTATGTGTGTCACACACACACACAATATATATATATATATATATATATATATATATATATATATATATATATATATATATATATGTATATATATATACACGAGAGCTCTCGAGAACCTGCTCGATTCTCCTTGTCAGTGATAAGGAGAAATCGAGAAGGCTCTCAACGCTCTCGTTTCATATATATTTTAAATATATATTTACACTGATATCATTTCTTGACCATTTTAGTGACTCGTGTGGTATGAGATTTTTATACAATAATAATAATAATAATAATAATAATAATAATAATAATAATAATAATTATTATTATTATTATTATTATTATTATTGTTATTATTATTATTATTATTATTATATGCAATCCTGAAAATTGTAGAGACAAATTAAAACTTATA
>NC_089750.1:68742206-68747206 GCF_040412425.1 Macrobrachium rosenbergii
CAAGTATGGATAAGTAAAATTGTGAATATTTTCAGAATAATAACATTCGTTAACTGTTTTCTCCTCTTAGGAGAAGACTGGGATATCGTCTTAATTTGATGGTTAATTTATTCAGGTGTGGATAAATAAAAATGAGAATATTTTTAGAATAATTACTTTCGTTAACTATTTTCTTCTCTTAGGAGAGGACTGTTATCTAACTTTTTCAACAGTGAAACATCAGATGATTTCCCGAAGTTTGGGGAGTGCCAAGGCTTCTCGAAGTCTAAAAGAATGGTTGGATTTTTATCTGTCTTTATTACCCCAAGAACACGTTCTTTTATGAAAATAATAATTTAATCTGTGAACACGTTCATTTACCTTACGCACCTTATTTAGAACTTGGGGACCGGAGAAGAAAACTTTTTCCCAAGACATCTTCAAGTCGTTACTTGAAACCCTAAAGTTGAAGGCTTTCTGAGACCAGTAAATATGGACAGAAAATCTTAGAAAAGATTAAAATGTGGTTTTTGTTTAACAACTGGATTTCACCTTGTAAGATTGTACGAACAATGATGGCGGAAGCAAATCATCAGCCTGTTTCCTGTTTAGTTTCCTGTAAAAGAAAACTATTGTGCCGGTTTTATCTGTCCGTCCGCGCTTTTTCTGTCCGCCCTCAGATCTTAAAATCTACTGAGGCTAGAGGGCAGCAAATTGGTATGTTGATCATTCACCATCCAATCATCAAACATACCAAATTGCAGCTTTCTAGCCTCTGTAGTTTTTATTTATTTAAGGTTAAAGTTAGCCATAATAGTGCTTCTGGTAACGATATAGGATAGGCCACCACCGGACCGTGGTTAAAGTTTGATGGGCCACGGCTCATATAGCATTATACCGAGACCACCGAAAGATAGCTCTGTTTTCGGTGGCCTTGATTATACGCTGTAGCGGCTGTACAGAAAACTCGATTGTGCCGAAGAAACTTCGGTGCATTTCTTACTTGTTTACTTTTTATCTTTGTTTTTAACACATTTGTGGATGCAAGTAATAACTTCGAAGTGGGATCGTTTGTCAAGTAAGCTGTTAATGAAAATAACAGCGTTTGCCAGGACCAATCTTGACCCCCCCAAAAATCTTTATGGCGCCTTAGCCTTAACATGAGTTTGAGTGGAAAGTTTTTATGTATATTATGTATATACAGTGTTTCGTGTATTATGTACCCCTGCCACTTGTTAATTATATGTTTGCACACATTAAAGAGCAGTGTATGTATGTATGTATGTATATATAATTATATGCATATATATATTATATATATATATATACATATACTGTATATATATATGCACATATATATAAAACGGGCATTTCGTGCTCTCCTAAAAAGTAATTTCATTCTGAAATGCGTTGTAAGAATCTGCAATTCAAAACAGCTTAAAGTAAGGCAGATCAGAGAGTCCGGTGCATTCACTGCCGAATAAGAGGGCTGACAGATGAACAAAAGCTCAGAGGTGAAGGGAGTGTGTATGTGTATACCACCAGAAATTGTTTTGAGTAAAGTATGGATACAATGAATTCGTAAAAGGGGACCACTCAGTACAATCTAGAAATAATAATAATAATAATAATAATAATAATAATAATAATAATAATAATAATAATAATAATAATAATAATGCGAAAGAGAAAAATAGAATCATGAGGCATAATATGCTTTGTTGTCACGGTATATTAAAATCAGTATTTTGTGATAATATTGACAACTGTTTGTTATTATTATTATTATTATTATTATTATTATTATTATTATTATTATTATTATTATTAATGTTGTTGTTGTTGATTTCCCAAATTTGCATTAAAAAAGAACACTCAGGCGTAATAATAATAATAATAATAATAATAATAATACGAAAGAGAACAACGTACCATAAGGCATAATAATTGTGTTGTCATGATATATCAAAATCTGCTCTTAATAACAATGATAATAGATTATTATTATTATTATTATTATTATTATTATTATTGTTGTTGTTGTTGTTGTTGTTGTTGTTGTTGATTTACCAAAATATGCATTTAAAACCAGAGTTAATCAAGAGCAGAACTTTTGTTTTCCGAAGACGAAGAAATCTCGAAGCAGAAGGCAAAGGTGACCCAGAAAGTTTTAATGAGCCAATTATATTTCCGCTCTTCGCTAAAGGAGAGAGACGGTGCGGTCAGGATAAACAAAGTCCTCGAGATCCATCGCTCTGTGAAGTCACATATAACCTTTTATTAATCAGAGATAACAAAGAACTCCTTGAGAGTCGAGAAGAACTGCAGCTTCAAAATCTTTTGAGAGGCATTGATGTGTTTCAGAAGTGATGGTGTGTTTTTTTTTCTTGAAGAACGTTTGGACTCTTGGTATGTGATTCCAGTGAATTGTTTTAAGTTTGGTAATAGATGGTGAGATTCCAGGGAACATTTTTGGAAGTGGGTTAGAGATGGTGCGATTCCAGAAAGAAAGTTGTAGTTTGGAAAAAGGTGTAGGATTTGTGGGAAGGTATTTTTTGGTGGGGTAGAGATGAGACTCAAGAAAAAGCTCGTTTTGCAGTTTGGTTCAAGAGGGCGTGGTTATAGGAAATGGTTTTTGGGGTCAGACAAAGGAGAGTTTGAGCCCATGATTGGTTTTTGCAGTTTGGTAAAGGGGAGTTTGATCCCATAAATGTTTTTTTATGGTTTAGTAAGGGATTGTTTGATTCCAGGAACGGTTTCTGTTTTGTAAAGTAGAGTTTCATTCAAAGAATGGTTTTTATGGCTTGGTAAAGGAGAGTTGGAACCCGGGAATGGTTTTTGTGGTTTGCTATAGGAGAATTTGATCTCAGGAATGGTTTTTGCGGTTTAGTAAGGGATTGTCTGACTCCAGGAATGGTTTTTGCTAAACACCCTCAGGGAGAACCACACCCCATTTGAGAAAATACAGAACCATATATGGCATGAGACCCTCTTTTCCCGAACTTCGAAACCATTCCTGGAATCAAACTCTCTTTTACCAAAGAGTTTGATTTCGGGAATGGTTTCAAAGTTCGGTAAAAGAGGGCCTGATGCCAGGGAATGATTCTAGATTTTCAAAAATACAGTCTTTAGTAAAAATGTTAAAAAAATAAAAAAAATAACAGACAACAGGGAGGTGCTGCAAAGGGGTTGTGATTCCGTATAGTGACTGAAGAATTTGGCATAAAAGGAGAGCGATTCTAAAATAAAAGAGGAGCTTGTTAAAAAGGATCCGATCCTTGGAAAACATGTAGGAGACTGGTAAAGGAGGGTACGATTTTAGGTGTGTGTGAGATGAACTCAGACTTACATCAGTTAATGCAATGTTGGAGGAAGGTGGCGCATTGGAAAACAAAGGATGCTCAGTGATTTTTCTTTACTTTCTTTCTTAGAAGAAATTGCTAGAATTTTTCATGAATGTTGTACAGTTTGTTGAAGGGCGTTTTAGTTTTATGCTAAATATTCTGCCAAATATAATGTAATGGGTATTACTAAAGTGACTTAAATGATTTGGAATGTTAGGCGAAGTCCTTTAGAATTATATGAATTTGTTTGGTGTCAGAGGTAAAGGATATAGGCCAGTTAAGTGAAGTATGCTGTAATAATAATGTTAAATATACTCCAAGCTTATGCAAAAGAAGGATTATGTAGTGAGAAATGTTGCAATAGCGCCTCAAGAACAAGGTAAATGATGCAGCGTCTTTAAGCAGGTGGCAAAGTGCAGTTGGGTTTCTTAACCCAATTTCAATAAGCCCTCTTGTGTGTTGTACGAAAGTCGTAAGGATGCTAAGATAATATAGCTGTAGATTGATGTTTATCTCCAATAAGTACCACAAGTATATACGAAGGACACAATCATTTTACTGTAGATACTCAACGAAGTGAGTATTTGAATTCCTAGAAAAGGGGGTAAGAAATTGAAAAAATGTTGTTATCATTTTCAATACAGAGTGGTTTAAAGTTATAACAAGAATTCTCTCAGGATACAGAAACCAGGCCAAGGAATTATTGATTAAAGGACATCATCAGAATTGTAAGTTATGTTAATGATACCGAGTGAGATAGAATTCCCCAGTTGGCCAATGATCTCTCTCTCTCTCTCTCTCTCTCTCTCTCTCTCTCTCTCTCTCTCTCTCTCTCTCTCTCTCTCTGTCGAAGGCGTTGAGAACGATATATGGAAATGAGAGAAAGCGGAAAGAAATTGGTTTGGCATTCTGTTCTACATATGCAGATGTTAGTAGAACTGTCTATTTTTATGCAGGACTAGGAGTAGCGAAAATTGCCAATTTGCATCCCGGCCATTAAATTCACAAATTTTATTCGGAAAACTTTATCGTTCCTTCCCCCGGCATAAAACGGTGTGGAAATTCCGTAGACTTTTCAGTTCTCTGTCCAATTTTCCCCTCCCCTCCCCTCCCCCTTCGTTATGGCCACGGGACCGGAATACCGTCGCAAATGAGGGTCAGAACTCGCTTGTTCAGTGGTATTGGTTCCCTAAAAATGGCAAGAATATATGCTTATCGTTCCTGATTCAATAACGAGTGTATTTACGGAAAGTCTTGCGGCTTGCATGCTTTTTCTTTTACTTCCTTTACTGTTTTCTTTTTGGCGAGTTTATTAGCATATATTTTGCATCTACCAAGTTTAAAGTTTATATAATGTTCCTTTTTATAAATCACAGTGGTGTACTTTAACTTTGCATGAAGTTAAAGGATTAACGGCAGATGCATTTGAATGGTTATTAATATTTTTACGAGTTTATTTTCACTTTTATTTTTAAGATAATGCCAAGCAGATTGTATGTATATTCATGGACGTTTGTTAATTTATTTTACTCACTTCCATTGGAGACAAACTTCTTTTTTCTCTTTAATGTTGATATTTCTTTAAAAAAAAGTCTTTAAAAACTGAATTTTTAATGCCTCATTGCAGCAGCTGAAAGTATCTTTTTGTGTACATCCCAGAAATTTATTCAACGAGTG
>NC_089750.1:68749706-68774706 GCF_040412425.1 Macrobrachium rosenbergii
CCTGGATAAAGGAAACTTGTGTTTCTGAGCTCTTTGAATATCAGAAACCTTTGCTAAGATTGAGTTTTTGTAACATAATCACGATTACTGCCTCACTGAATCAAGAGTCAGGTTAATAAACTTGCTACAGTATATAGGGTCGAAAGCCTATAAAGCAAAACAAGACTATTATATTTTTGTGCTTATTGATCAGCGGCTTCAAATTTCACGGGATTACAACCCTGGGGATCTCCTGGTTTAGGGAACATAACGCGGAAATAGGGTAGGCACAGTCCCCTGGTGTTTGTTAGAACAAGGCACTTTTACCTAGTTTTGTACAAGTTGACGATTCTAAGGCAGTTGGTGTAGTTTTTCTCCTTTTGCGATTTTAATGAAATATTTTGGAACATATGAAAAAATGTCTCTGTATTTTAAAGAGAAACGTTTGTAAGGAAGAAAACAATTATTATGTAGCTCTTACCTTCATCATGTATCTGTATAATTAACCTGGAAATATTATTTTGTTAAATTATAACAAAGCAGAATCAAGAACTCAAATTTTATAGTGACAGGTGTTACCGAGTGGCTGCCTTCAAAGCTATAATAAATCTGATTTTCAGATAATACTTCATAAAGAGAATCTACCTCTTCTATTAAGTCTTATTAAGCCCTAATAAGACATCTGTCCATTCAGTACTGGGAGAATTCGCCTAAGAATCTCGGCGCTTAATTCAAGCTGAGCCAGAATTATAGTCAGCCCCCAAGGGACGTCTCTTCTGCTGAGTCACAAATGACATTAGCAGTGTCATGTGTGAAGCTGCTGCACGGACAGATGAGGTTCTCTGAGGGCATGTATAACTTGGTAATTAAGCCCCTTTGCAGATTACTCCATGGGTGCATGGCTTATTGAAAGTCATGGATCTCTCTCTCTCTCTCTCTCTCTCTCTCTCTCTCTCTCTCTCTCTCTCTCTCTCTCTCTCTCTCTTGTGAACAGCTTTCATTGATGTATGTATGTGTACGAGTATTCATTGATGAGCTGAAGGTTGGATCTGAATTTTTATCATATCCTCTCTCTCTCTCTCTCTCTCTCTCTCTCTCTCTCTCTCTCTCTCTCTCTCTCTCTCTCTCTCTCTCTCTCAGTGATTGTTATTACAATTAAAGCAGCTATAATAATAATAATAATAATAATAATAATAATAATAATAATAATAATGTTGCATTAAATTACAAACTATGCCACCGTTGCTGTCAAGTATATTTTCTATCTATCATTCTAGTGTATAAGTCGAGATTTCATAAATGCATTATCTTTGACGACTACCTTCGACAGTTACCTTCAACAATTACCTTCGACAGTTACCTTCAACAGTTACTTTCGACAATTACCTTTGATAATTACCTTCGACAATTTCCTTCGACAGTTACCTTCGACAATTGCCTTCGACAGTTGCCTTCGACAGTTACCCTCGACAATTTCCTTCGACAGTTACCTTCAACAGTTACCTTCGACAGTTGCCTTCGACATCACTTTTCTTAAGTGCTATTCCGCCGGTTCGCTAAACGATAGTGTGGTGGAAAAGTTGTAAAAAGTCGCTCTATATGACTTGCGATTATGACCATAAAAGAGAGAGAGAGAGAGAGAGAGAGAGAGGATGTAATCAAAATATAGGTCTTACATTCAGCTCATCATTGAATAGTTATACGCAAATAAAGCAATGAAAGTTATCACAAAAGGTAACGGGTAACCTGAGAGAGAGAGAGAGAGAGAGAGAGAGAGAGAGAGAGAGAGATGATGTAATCAAACCATATGTCTAACATTCAGCGCACCTGTGAATACATGTACACAAATACGGCAATGTAAACGGCAAACTAAGACAGACAGACAGAGAGAGAGAGAGAGAGAGAGAGAGAGAGAGAGAGAGAGAGAGAGAGAGAGAGGAGGAAAAAGTGAAAAAGATTCAAACACCTATAAAGCTGATCATGGGATTTGGATGTGGGGGATGGCGAAGACAATTTAATACCCATTAAAACTTTCCTTTATAAGATGATAAACCAGCGACTCCAAATTTTATATGAAATGGAATCTGCCGGGAAATGTTCCTGAGTCTTTAGCAGAGATTTCCCCTGTTTATTTTGCGTGATTGTTAGGCTTCTGCTTAACGATTCCCTGTGCTGTGGAGAGACCAGGTACTCTCGTTAGTTGTGGTCTAAAGGGAGGCCTCTCTATCCAAGTAGCCATCTTTAAAGTTGAAATTATTTGCATTGCAGTGTGTCTGATTGGTTGCGCTCTCTCTCTCTCTCTCTCTCTCTCTCTCTCTCTCTCTCTCTCTCTCTCTCTCTCTCTCTCTTTATGTGTGCATTTTGATACACATTTATGAATGCAAGCATGAATATGTGAACGGATACGCGCACACACACACACACATATATATATTATAATATATATTTGAACTAATGGTCACTGGGCATGTGTTTTAGAGAAATAAATTTGACTCACATCGGGATCGAATCCGGGTGTGGTTTAGTTAGTAGCGCCTTTACCTTTCATTTGTAAGACCTGGGTCTGACCCCGATGTGAGCCAGAAATATTATACATGTATGTGCGTGCGTTATATTTATATATATATATATGTATATATATTATGTGCATATATATGTATATGTATTTGTATATATATATATATATATATATATATATATATATATATATATATATATATATATATATATATATATATATATATATAGTTTTGCATTCGTATCCAAACTACAAAGACCAGTGATTAGATTTTAAGTTCGGAATAATTCCGTTCATTTCAATGAAAAGTTTTCGTACTATGGACGTTTATGGTCCCGAAAATGGGGTCACTAATCGTAAATTTCACCATAGGATATCCATAAAAGTCCATGAGGATGACGAAGGGAGTTGGGGGTGGGGGTGGGGAATAGGGAATAGAAAAATAGATTTTGAGGGAGGGGAAGATAAACGGAGGAGGGGGAGGAGGAGATAAATGCAGGAGGCGTGGGAGAAGAGGGGATCCTTGGAGGTCGAGGGATGTAGGAAAGGAGGTGAGGTTTTGAGATGAACTGAAGAGAAGGAGGAGGAGGGGAATCCTTTGAGGTCGAGGGATGAGAGAAAAGGTGGTGAGGTTGAGGTAAACTGAGGAGGAGGAGGAAGAAGAAGAGGAGGAGGAGGAAGAAGAAGAGAAGGAGGAGGTAGAAGGGGAGGTGGAGGAGAATCCTTTAAGGTCGAGGGATGAGAGAAAAGGAGGTGAGGTTTTGAGATAAATTGAGGAGGAGGATTAGGAGTAGGAAGGAATCCCAAGAGGTCGAGGGATGAGAGTAAAGGAGGAGGTGAGGTTTTGAGAAGACGAGAATAGGAATATATTGTAGGAAAAGAAATGAAGGAATAAGCAAGAAGTAGAAGGACGAATAGGGTTAGTGAGGAGAGTGTAAGAGACTTCGTATTGAAAGATAACTTAGATTTAGAGCGGAAGAGATTCGGGGATAATAGCTCTGCCCCCAAGGCTTTATACCTGAGTGGGACCCCTTTCAGATTTCTTCCTTGTATTGTGATACGGTGTTTTTCCTCTTCTACTTTTTTTTTGTCCATTTTTTCAAAATCACTTTTCGCTGGATGTGAGTCTTAAGAGTTAAGGTTCCAGGTTTTTTTTTTGTCTTAGTATCGTATCTATGTTTTTTTTCCATAGGCAATGTTTATACTTGTTCTTCTTTATTTTTGCTGTAGGAAATGCTTATATCTGATTTTTCATGAATTGCAGTTTTTAGAAATTTTCATATCGTATATCATTCGTTTCTAGGTTTTAGAATGTTTAATGATATATATATATATATATATATATATATATATATATATATATATATATATATATATATATATATATATATATATATATATATATATATATATATATATATTATATATATACATATATATATATATATATATATATATTATATATAATTATATATATACATATATATATATATATATATATATATATATATATATATATATATATATATATATATATATATATATAGTTACACACATATATATATATATAGTGTGTGTGTGTGAGAGAGAGAGAGAGAGAGAGAGAGAGAGAGAGAGAGAGAGAGAGAGAGAGAGCTTTTATTCGTTACTATAGAGGTAGTATGTAATGAGCTTGCCTTTGGCTTTTTATAACCAGCCAAAGTTTGCAAGTCTCCACCGCGACCTTTTACACCCAAAGCTCTCATAAATAAAAGATCCCTGTTATTAATAAAACTCCTTTCAGTCAGGAATCACATTTTGAATGTCAAGTCTCCTTGTTTGAAGTATTATTTTATGACTTTCTTTTCTTTACTTTTCACTCTTCACCAAAGGACAAGCGATGCAAACCCGTGTTAATCTTAGATTTGAGATTTTTAATTAGATGAGCATTAGATGTTTTGGTATGTAAGACAATTTTGTTAGAACTTTGCTGCTTAAACGTTGTAGTATTTTTTGAAAAGTAACATCATTTTGCTGCTTAAACATTGTAGTATTTTTTGAAGAGTAGTATCATTTCGATATCGAGGGTTCGATATGATGATTGGTATTTTGTGTCATGTCCTAATGTTTGTATGCTAGGGTATTTTTGAACATAGCAAATAATCTCTTAGATTATGGGCATTCCTTTATGCTCCCCGTTTCATTTTACACACATTTTGTTAATTAGTTAGATTATTAATCGGTGCGTGTTCTTAAGAAGATTTTCTCTATAGTTGGAATAGCATATGGTTCGAAGTGAAGGCACTTAAAAGCTTTAAATCTAAATACTAAGAGCCACTTTTTGCGTAGCAGGAACTTGGATTAAAGTACTTTACTGCTTAGTAACTCAACTTATTCACACTACGAAATGTAACTGTCCATTTATTAGTGCTATTTACGGAACTCGCTCGATTTAATCATTAATGAAAGCAAATGAACACATCAAACAGAAATTATCACGAATCTCCTCCAGTTGTGCTCTTTTATATATATATATATATATATATATATATATATATATATATATATATATATATATATATATATATATATATATATACTATGTATATATATATATATATATATATATATATATATATATATATATATATAGATAGATATATAATCTTTACCAAAAGTTACTCCAATCTATCTTCAACAGTATCTGATGAAGATAGATTATTTTGCCAAAATGTTGGAATATGGACACCTTATGCTGTCTTGCACTACTGCAGATAGTGTCAAACTACAGATTTTCATTACAAGCTGTTATATAGATTCATTTCAAATTAAGCACTGGTGTTTATGTACCGTTCAAGTCGTATCAGCTGGTTAAGTGCTACTTGGAAGCATTTTGAATCAAATGCCCAGAATTTAGGAGAAGACTGCTCAAGTACCACTCGGCTCCAGGTGTCAGAGTTTAGGGAGCGGAAATTTCAAGGTTCATTTCAAGGTTCAGGTCTCGAAATCACAGGACTCCTAAGTACCAGGGTCTTAGATAAAATTGTTAAGGGAAGTACTCTTATTTTAAACTGCAGACGGGTGATTCAAGTTAGGGTTGAGCATGACTTAATTTTTTAGAGTATCAAAGTTCGTTTCATGTGTTCGTGATGAAAATGATTAGTAAAGAGGTTTCCTAGTTTACGGTGTAGCTATGTGACCGTTGGGTACCAGAGTTTGAAGTTAAATGAGATACTTTGCAAGTGAACCGTCTGTGTTATTTGAAGAAAAATTTTCTGAACAAAGTACCAGCGATGAAAGTTGTGATAAGTTTAGAGTTTTGGATGACGCTCTAGAGTTAAACACCCCAAGGGCATGGAATTAAAGGGAAATTAATGGTATTTCAGAGTGTGGGAGTGAATACTTTTTAGTTTTCTGTCGAGATGGCTATTTGTAAGTCCGTCCTCACTTTTTCTGTCCGCCCTCAGATCTTGAAAACTACTGAGGCTAGAGGGCTGCAAATTGGTACGTCATCAAACATACCAAATTGCAGCCTTCTAGCCTTAGTAGTTTTTATTTTATTTAAGGTTAAAGTTAGCCATGATCGTGCGTCTGGCACCGGTATAGGGCCAACAACACATGCCACCACCGGGCCGTGGCTGAAAGTTTCTTGGATCGTGGCTGAGAGATTCATGGGCCGTGGCTGAAAGTTTCTTGGACGTGTCTGAGAGATTCATGGGCCGTGGCTGAGAGTTCCATACAGATTATACACTGTACAGAAAACTTGATTGCGCCGAAGAACCTTCGGCGCATTTTTTACTTGTTTTTTTTAAATACTGTTTTGAGTATCATCCCGTTTAAAGCAATGTAACCCAACCTTGGTCATAAGGAGTTTTTTAAGTTTAAAACTTGAGTTGCAGACAACAGTTTTGGCATAAAGAAAAATTTTGAATACATAGTCTTTAAGCATTGAAGACTTCACTCAAATGCCAAGATTCAGAGTAGGGTCCTAGTGCCTAAATTCGCTCGATTGTCATAAGTGTCAGGGTTGTTGTTTTAATTTTGTCACTTATTCAGAGGGACTCATAAATCTAAGCAAGGGAATAGATTTTCCCTTTGGTCAGAAGAAATTCTTACTACCTGTAGATGTACATCAAGTGCCCGGGCCTGCAATACCAACACTAATTATATAAGTTGGTTTTATGGTAGTTCAACACTTCAGATATAGTCAGTGAGACGTTTTTCAGTTATATTTTATCATTAGCTTATTTATGATATGATATGTATATATATGTGTGTGCATGTATGCATTATATATATATATATATATATATATATATATATATATATATATATATATATATATATATATGTATATATATATATATATATATATATATATATATATATGTATATATTCATATTCATTAACGAGAGTGTCCTTTGTCCTGAAAGTCATTAATGTAATTTGGTGCTTACACATAAGCCTTGACTGAATTATTTACTTGCGTTATTAAGAGATGCATTATTAATGAGAACGTTTTGCCTTTTAAGCCATGTATTCATTACTAAAACAAGAGATAATGAGCGGCTGCTAATTACAAATCTAATGTATGTATTACTTTTGAATGATAGTAAGTCAAAGTGGTTACAGGCTACGTCAGCAGAAAACTTATGGTGCATTGTGTGTGTATATGTATGTATGTATGTGTGTATGAATATATGTGTGTGTATGTATGTATGTGTGTATGTATATATAGACAAACTTTAAAATGGCCTGATATGATGTATTAAGATCGAAATCATTCTTATATACAAGAAAGCTTATGAGACAAGGAGTGTTAAATTCAAGTACCCCATTTTCTATGAACTGAACTTTTTCTATTTCCAAAAATAAATGGCTCTGCATGACCTAATTTCCGTATTAAATCATTAACATAAAAGTATTGTTATAAAAACTCAATAGAGTTTAATGACAGCGTAATAAAGTTTATACACACACACACACACACACACACACACATATATATATATATATATATATATATATATATATATATATATATATTAATTGTAGGTTAAACCATTAGCACAGAAGAACCATTATTTAAAAACAATAGTCATTGGGATTTTCAGAGGTTAAGGATAGCATAATAAAGTTAATACTTTAGGAAAGACCTGTAAGAACAAAAGGATGAGTTGATGCCTCAGTACAGTACTAACTTCTTTAGGTATAAATATGTTGCTCTGTCGTGGAAATTTAAATTCGACAGGAAGTATGTGACATCTTAATAACATGGAAAACTGTATGTCAACTTGTGGCCCAAAGGAGACCCCTTAAAGTATGCGTTGAATAAAGTTGAATTGATCGAAAAGAATTAATAGTAGTCATGTATGGTTTAGATAAATGTCACTGTAGAGGTGGTTTTGAAGTCAGCAGGTAATATGACACAGAGGAGAAATTAACTTGAGGTTTGGTAACTTCGATATATTAAACAGAACTCGTAAGGTGATATGAAAAATTTAGTTGCTAAATAATGAAGGTAAATGCAAAATAATGTAATTCAAAGCAGTGAGACTGAGTGAAAGGAACACTTTAGTAAGCAACGGGAATAATACAAACCGGTAAATGTAATTCCAATTCAGAAATTAATCAATTTTCTTGGCGTTGCAACTGCCATGGTCATTGGCAACAGAATAAGATATTACATTTCTATGATTTTTCATATTTGTTTAAATCCTTTGTTTTTTTACAAATTATCTAAATTAATACACACAAACACACACACCATTGCCTTCAAAATAGGTTAATTTCAAGTTATAAGTAGTGATAGGCTAAATTTTGAATTGGTGTATTCAGGAAAAGAAAAAAAAAACCCTTTCTTTAAACTCTAGATGTGAGGAAATTGAAAGGGTCGGTGGTTGGGATGGAGTGGGGGGAGGGTGGGAGGATGGTGGGTGGCGGGGGGGGGGGGATGTCGAGGAGCAGGAGGCTGATGGCGAGATTGAAAATAATGACTTGATTAGAAAGTTAAATGTGGAGCCACGACAAGAGTGGTACTTATTTGATGCAGGAAAACGCGTTAAAAAGAACTGAAGGTAAACGGTAAACTAAGAGAGAGAGAGAGAGAGAGAGAGAGAGAGAGAGAGAGAGAGAGAGAGAGAGAGAGAGAGAGAGGTTTGGTAGGCTTGTTGGTGAAGTTGATCATGTGGAAAGTGGTAATCACCTGGGTAGAAAAGTTAAGGTTTGGAGAAGCGAAAGTTAAAAGTGTAGGAGGCAAATAAGTAAGTAAATTTTAACGCTGAAATGCTTAATAATTAGCGCGAGAAAGACAGAGCGATCAAGAGAAGCAATGTACGATGAGATAACCTGACAGAGACAATCAGGAGGATGTGTGAGTGTGTGTGTGCGTGTATGTATATATATATATGTGTATGTATGTATGTGTGTATGCATGCGTGTGTGCATGTGTATCTGTGTAGCTAGACTGACAAAGATTCGTGGACAACACGCACATAGGTGTGTGTGTATATGTGTATATTATATATACATATATATATATATATATATATATATATATATATATATATATATATATATATTTATTTATTTATTTATTTATTTATTTATTTATTTATTTATTTATATACACATACGAGTCAAACTAAATTCAGCCAAACAAGCCAAATTCGTCCGTGACTCTAGCTCAGGCGAGACCCTCCTTCGCCATCCTATTATGTGAGATGATCTGCGGGTGGTGGGATTTGTAAAGTCGGTTCAAAATATGAACGCGTGCGGAGGAAATGCAGAAGCACTTGTACACCAGAAGGGAAAGTGAAGGAAGCGAAGAGATTTGGGTAGAGAGAAAATGATGATCGCGATTTCTTTCCTCAGTATTTTTTTTTTATTTACAGAATGTTTGGTAGGTGGGAGGAGCGGGACTTAAAACATGACCGAAATTTTGGTGGAGTTTGTTTATTTGTTGTCTTTGACTTGGTTCCCTCTTAGTTGTGGAATTAAGTTTGAAGTCGAATGGATTAGTAGTTCGTAGACAAGTAGCAAAAGGAAATAGCAAGGGTAAAGAATGGGTCTTTTTCACCTTTTTTTTTTATGATGTGTACTTTGAAACTGGAAAAGGATGTATGTACATAATCCTGAAATTCTGAGACTGAAAATAGCGTCCTTCAACTTTTTTTTACTTTTTTTTTTTTAATCGTGAGAAAAGGACGATTTTTCTCCCGTGTTTGTCTCTTGTTGCCAGGACAAATGCATCACTAGGTAAGGATGCATGTACATAATCTTGAAGTCCTTTTACTCAGAATGGTTTTCCTTCAGACTTTTCCTTTGTCTTTTGAAAACTCATGAGAATCTCACAAAAAAATGTGTACATTTCAGCCCTGAAAACCTCATGAGTATCTCAGTGAAAAAACCTAAGGATGCATGTATATAACTATGAAAGCCTCATATCTAAAATTATTCCCTTCAGTTTTTTCCTCTGTTTTTTAAAGGCTCGTGAGAATCTCACAGGAATCTGTACATCTCATCCCTTAAATACTCATGAATATCGCAATGAAGAAAAGTACATCTCAATCCGCAAAACCTCATGAATATCTCAATGGAGAAAAAGTACAACTCAGTCCTTAAAAACTCATGAACATCTCAGTAAAAAAAAGTACACTGCAACCTTTAAAACTTGATGAATTACTCAGTGAAAAAAGCACTTCTCAACCTTTAAAAACTCATGAATATCTCAATGAAGAAAATTACATCTCAACCTTTAAAAACTCACGAATATCTCGGTAAAAAAGTACATTTCAACCTTTAAAACCTCATGAACTGCTCAGTGAAAAAAAAAACTACATCTCAACTCTTAAAAACTCATGAACATCTCAATGAAATTAAAATACATCTCAACCTTTAAAACCTCATAAATACTCAATAACAAAAAGTACATCTCAACCCTTAAAATCTCATGAATATCTCAATGAAAAAATGTACATCTCAACCCTCTCATGCTTACAGTTTTGATCGTTCTGCATCCGTGAAACCATTCGAATAAAATCTACGAGTATATGTAATAAACTTCCCGTGCCAGGGAGCCGACCAGGTCGCGAATAAGGTCATGCAGTCGTTTACGTCGATCGATTTAGGCAAAACGAAATCATTTTTTCTTCCTTCGCTGTTTCCTCTCCCACGTTTTTTATCCACCTCATTCATCCATCCCCTTTTTCCAGTTATGTGCAAAAGTTTTACGAGCGATGGCTGGCTGCTGGCTGCGGTCACGCAGGGAAAATATAGAAAATATAAAAAAAAAAAAAAGTTTTAAGAGCCAAGTGTAAAATCAAGACTGAGAGATGGTTGGAGTTACAGCCGCAATCGAGAGAATAAAGCGGAGGGGACAGTTTATACTGTAATGGAAGGCGGAGTCGCCGGCCTGAATTTGCAATGAACGAAGGTGGGAATTAGCGATCACGGTAATGTGGTAATTTAGAGAAATTCAAGGGCAGAGAGAGAGAGAGAGAGAGAGAGAATGATAGTTTTTGGTATGAGAGGGCGTCATGTATAAGTATATATGTATATATTTATATATATATATATATATATATATATATATATATATATATATATATATATATATATATATATAGTATATATGTACATATACATGTGTATGTACCGGTACATATATGTGTATACATAATACATGTGTGTTTATACAGGTACCAAATGCTTAATTATCAATTTAAAGATTAGATTTTGCTAAATGGAGGAAATGAGAGAGAAAACATAAAAAATAAGAATAAGTTAGCTAGAGAGATAGAGAGAGAGCAAAAATTATCCCACAAATAAAAAAAAAATATATGAAATCTAATCACAGAAGGAAACGATGTCAGAAGAAGAAATGAGGCGCGAGAGGAAATAACGATGACAATGGAAGCAAAGAGAAATGCTGAAGGCGGGAGATGGAAAATCAGAATTGACGGGAAAAAAAATTGATATTCCTTCTCGTAATTGAATTGGAGTATATAAAGTTTGGGGAGCGAGTTTTACATCACTTCATGACGAATCACTTCTTTAAAGGGATTCGGGCCCTAATGGAACGAAGTTCTAAACCTTCGTGTTATTTCTTTGCCTTTGGGATTGGTTTTCTTTACACGCGTGTGCACACAAAACACACACACACACACACACACACATATATATATATATATATATATATATATATATATATATATATATATATATATATATATATACATATACATATATATATATAATGTGTGTGTGTGTGTGTGTGGTTGTAAGTGTGAAGAAAAATAATTCACAAGGAAAGAAATTCGTATATATTATTTTTTACTTTATTGCTAGCTCATTCAGACATTCATACCGAAGTGTATGCCCCAATGACCGTGTACATACATTATGAAAAATGAGTTTACCGACACGCGTGTCAGATTAGATTTGTTCATTTTATTCATCTGCAATCTAATACCTGCATGAAATTTCATTTATTTTTGTATTCAGATGAAACTGAAGAGATAGACGGATACGCTATTCTATATTTCATTGCAACGTCATTGAACTGTATTGCAGCCATTTTATCTCTCGTCCTATTTTTAATACTTTTTTTTCTATTTGCTTTTCCCCTCCCCACTTTCCCTTGACCTTTCCCACCCACCCACCCCCTCCCCCCCTCTTCGCCGAGGGGTAAAAAAAGAAAATATCAGTGCAGGTCTGCTGATTCCGAAAAGATCCTATAACATGGCAAGCCTTAGGTTTCAATGTGGGCATAAGTCTTGATGAACGACATTGTAAAAGAAAATTGGGGGAAATTCTCCGTATCTCTCTCTCTCTCTCTCTCTCTCTCTCTCTCTCTCTCTCTCTCTCATTTGTAAATTTTCTTTACGGTGGTTCGCCAAAGTCCCCCACCCCCCGTGTGTCGCACTCCGTTTCACTTTCAATTTCGTTTTCAATCGTTCTCGATTTATTTTTTGTTTTTTCAATCTTTTTTTTTTTTAATATAACGTCGTCCTTATAAATAGCCGTGTCCGTCATTCGCCGGAAGTTGTGGAACTTTTTTTTTTTAGTTTTCGTTCGTGGTGTTTTTTTTTTAAGATATTCATTTTACTTGCATTTTAATTCCGTTTCTTAACGATGTGTTGTGTGGAGGGAGTTTTTACTTTATAAGGAGACATTTTGAATCTAAGTTTTTTTTTTTTTTTTTTTTTTTGTGTGTGAACGAGTTTGTGTTGATTTCTGGAAGGATTACGGGAAAGGATATAGCTTATCTATAAAAGTAAGTTGTATTGAGTCATTGGTCTGTATATACATATATACATATATACATATATATATATATATATATATGTGTGTGTATGTCTGTGTGTGTTTGTTTGTGTGTGCAAAATTGTTTGTGCGCACACATAAATGCTAATATAGAGTTTGTGATTTGTCGTGGTTTTGAAATATTAAGTTTCAAAGGTACTGAGTATATTTTATATGTGTATTGGTTATGTTACTAATAATCGCAAGCACAACACACACATACGAGACATATATATATATATATATATATATATATATATATATATATATATATATATATATATATATATATATATATATATATATATATATATATATAAGGGATGCGTGCGTGTCAATAAATAAATGTAGCCGTATTGTATAATTTTTTCATGCGAGTGGGGTTTCTTTCAAATAATGTATACCGTCACAACTTTTATTTTTTCTGTACTTTACGGTAAATTTGGATTTATTTCCAGTTTGTATCATTCCAGTGTCATTAACGCTTATAGGGAATCTGTTAATTACGTACAGTAATAAAGACTTTTTTTTTTGAGGTTTTCTATCTACTCAACTTGGGAAATGTAATAATTTCCATCAGGTAATTCATTAATACCTGAATTAGTGTCTCTCGTTTTATTATAGATGGCGAATGATCTTTAAGCACACTAACAGTTCCTAATAGTTTGATTACAGGTACAGGGAAAAGTTTGTAACTATCCAGGATACAAAAAACAAAATGAAAATAGTAAAAAAGAAAGGTGAGAGGTAGAACTCCCATACTGGGATAACTATTACAAATGCAACTCGAAGACCTTACCTTTGTTAATTGGACGACACCACGAGTTAAAACTCCAACTCAAAGGACTATAGTGAACTATAGTGGACACTCAACCAAATCTTTATAGTTAGAGAAGTTTACGCCAACTTTTTTTTTTTGTTTTTTGTTGTTTTGTTTTGTTCATTCTTTTATTGAACGACTCTGTTTCCGGAGCAAAACTTTCTGTCGCGCTTTTGGGGAAAATCTTCAAAAAAAAAAAAAAAGTTTGCGAAATACAAAAGAAGTTCCCTTATCTACAAAAGAATAGACAAGAGAGCTTCCCTCTCTCAGCGACTACTACGCCCCGCAGGCGAGGTCAGCCAAGCCCTCCTGCCCCGTGGCACAGGTCAGCTGGGTGAAGCTGTCGGCGCGAGAGAGAGAGAGACAGAGAGGGGAGAGACAGAGGGAGACAGCGACAGTGAGAAGACTATACGGGACCTTCCGATAACACGTGCGCTCAAAGGGGAGGCTCACACGCCACTGATGTCTCTCACTGACGGAGAGGCTAAACTCTCTCTCTCTCTCTCTCTCTCTCTCTCTCTACACACACACACACTTACGTACTCACGCATACGCCAGTCAAATCCACCTGCTTATTTCATTCTTCCACTCAGTGTGGGATTTTTTGGAGGGCATGTTGAGGGAAGTTGTCAGGAATTTTTTGTATTTGTTTTTTATCGAATGTGTTTCATTAATTTCTGTCATTTTATTTTTTATGGAATTAATAATGGGCAGCGTTTACAGGCATACACGCGCATATGCGCAAGACAAACACATACATACATACATGCACATATGTGATATATATACACATGTGCATGTATATACATATGAGTATATATACACACATATATATATACATACACATATGTATATACATACATATATACATAAATGTATGTATGTATGTGTGTATCTTCAGAATGCAGAGAGAGAGAGAGAGAGAGAGAGAGAGAGAGAGAGAGAGAATGTTGCCTGAGGGGAATGCAGTTGTTAAAAGTAGAGGATAATGACGCAGATTTAATGGTGCAACAACCGAAGGTATTAAATAAATTTGGGAATACTTGCGCAAGTGATTACAGTGGATATGTGATGCCAGTTGAAAGGTTGAAGAATAAAAGGTCACCATTAGTTGATGGGATTACTAATGAGATGCTGCAGTATGGGGCGGGGATTTTTTTTTTTTTTTTTTTTTTTGAGGGGGTTGACTATGGTGTGTAAGGTATGTCTGGGAAAGGAAAAGGCTCCTAGAATGAATCAGATGAATGATTAATTGTTTCTTTATATGTATAATTGTAAAGGGGGAAGAGGCGACTGATATTATTATATGGGTACATTTCTTGTCATCCCTGGAAAGTGATTGGCAAGTGACTGATTGAAAAAGGAATTTCTATAGGTAAAGAGGATTTTGAGTTTAGACAAGAACGTCTTTGTGAAGGTCAGTTATGAAATTATTGTGCAGGAAGTTTGAGAGTAAATAGAGCCGGTAACTTCGGCGCAGTCGAGCTGTCTGTACATCGTATAATCAAGGCCACCAAAAATAGATCTATTTTTCGGTGGCCTCGGTATAATGCTATATGAAACTTGAACCACGGCCAGGTGGTGGCCTGGCCTATATCGTTGCCAGACGCACGATTATGGCTAACTTTAACCTTAAATAAAATAAATTTACTGAAGCTAGAGGGCTGCAGTTTGGTATGTTTGATGATTGAAGTTTGGATGATCAACATACCAATTTACAGCCCTCTAGCCTCAGTAGTTTTTAAAATCTGAGGGCGGACAGAAAAAGTGCTGACAGAAAAAAGTGCGGACGGACCGACAAAGCCGACACAATAGTTTTCTTTTCAGAAAACTAAAAAGCTTTATATGGAGTTCATAAACAAAGAAATACATATGTTAGCTTAGATACAAACGTGGTCTAAAGAATTAAGATGGTGCATAGTGTAGCAGGTAATAAGTTAAGGTCAATTAGAAATTGTTCTTATAAAATGAAAAGCTTGTGACTGACTTGTTGTCAAAGTGAATCGGAGATAATTGTGGTTCATATCACCATGGCTCATTACTATTCTTGTAAATGGAGGGGTGAGAAAGTAAGGGTAAGGGCGGTATATGTAGGTGTAACTGTGTGGGATAGAAAAATTTTTGAGATTATTGTGGAGCGGATGAAGTTTAAAATTAATGCAGCGTTGATTGGCGATAGTTAAGAGAAGCTTCAAAAACTAATTAAAGAATTTCTCCGTAGGGGGGTAGTGCCGTCAGTGCGCCTCACGCGGCGCACTGTATGCATTACTTAAAGTTCTTTGCAGCGTGCCCTCGGCACCTAGCTGCAACCCCTTTCATTCCTTTTACTGTACCTCCGTTCATATTCTCTTCCATCTTGCTGTCCACCCTCTCCTAACAATTGTTTCATAGTGCAACTGCGAGGTTTACCTCCTGTTACACCTTTAAGACCTTTTTACTCTCACTTTCCCCTTCAGCGCTGAATGACCTGATAGGTCCCAGCGGTAGGCCTCTGGTCTAAATTCTATATTCCATTCCATCCATAATTAAAGAATTTGAAAGTTTACAATCAAAGAGACTAGTAAAGAAACGTCAGGTAGTTTAGGGTTGCAATGAATGCAAGTCAGAATGGTAAGCAGTTACTGTTAGTATATATATGGTTGAAGATTGGTGAGTGATTGATTGGTTATTGTCACTGCTAGTAAACGTAACAGATGAGGGTAAGATTGGATAAGATGTAAAAATGTGGAATGCATAAAGGGATTTGTTGAGCCATCTTTCCTTTATGGAAGAGACGTTTATATAGTGAATTTAAATGAGAGAAGAACGTAATGTTGGTGTTGAGACTCACGCCCATTTCTTATTGAAACAATAAGAAATCGGCAATGGAAATAACTAAAAAATAAAAGTTTGTATGGGAGAAAAGATAGATAACTTTTTCCAAGTGGTCTGGTCACGTGGCGATAATGGAAAACAAAAGATTGACGAAATGATTGATAGAATGGAAGAGGATTTGGAATGGAAGGGCCTTGAAACACAAAATGTGAGGGGGTTTCTAACCTTTGCTGAAGAGCTTGTGTGTAAGTTTGTGATTGGCTATTTTTTGAAGATTGTCTCAACTGGGTCCATTAGTTAGCCAAATATTAAAGGATGAATGGGGCAGTTACAGTTAGTTTTTATCTGTCTGAAGCCAGTTCGTAAAAACTTTTATACAATCACACTCACTATCTATATATATATATATATATATATATATATATATATATATATATATATATATATATATATATATATGTGTGTGTGTGTGTGTGTGTGTGTGTGTATTGTGTGTGTGTATATATATGTATGTGTGTATGTATGTATATGTGCGTGTGTGAGAAAAGGCTTGGTATTCTAATTATTTTTATGTAAAGCAGGGCGATTACAATGAATTTTGATATCAAAATATTGGAAAACGTTCGAGTAAAACAGTGGTATTGTATTGCTCCATTTCAGACCGAGATAGGATATTACTTTGTTTCTTTGAAAATGCAACAATTTAAAAGGGGTTTTTTGTTGTATTTATATTTCTAAATGAATTTATGTACCATTCATGCAAAAATCTGGTCATTTTTGGTATCTTTACTTCTCTCAAATTTCAGATATATAAAAGGTTGTTGAGCTACATGAATTGATATTCGTAATGAAAGTGAAGAACAGTCATTAGAATCTCCTTATGATATTGAAATGAAACAGTACTTTGTCAGTTCATCTAGGAATACATAGTGGATTCCCATCTTTACGTGAAAACAGAATTAAAAAAAATAGAAACACTTTACTTTGTCTTCATCTAAGACTACACAGTCGGTTACTATCGTCACATGAAAACAATTAAAAAATAAAAATACTGATTATGGTATAGAAATAAAATAGTACTTTGTTAATTCATTTAGAATACACCGTCGATTTACATCTTTACATGAAAACTGGATTAGACAAAATAAAAAAAAAGACTTTTGTTATTGAAATAAGACTGTACTTTGTATTCCGAATTCACTGTCGATTCCTACCTTTGCATGAAAACAATTCAAAAAATAAAAAAATTCCTTTGTTATTGAAATGAAACAGAATTTTGTCAATTCATTTAGCAATACTTAGTGGATTCTCATCTTTGGATTTAAAAGATAAGGAATTAATAAAAAAAATAAAAAGTAAATTGCCTTAAAAAAAAGGAATTAAAATAAAAAGGAAGCTGACATAAAAAAAGGAATTGATAACAAAATAAAAGGAAGTTGAATTAAAAAAAGGAATTATTAACAAAATAGAAAGGAAGTTGAATTAAAAAAAGGAATTAATAACAAAATAAAAAGGAAGTTGGATTAAACAAAAGGAACTAATAACAAAATAAAAAGGAAGTGGAATTAAAGAAAATGAATTAATAACAAAATAAAAAGGAAGTTAAATAAAAAAGTAATTAATAACAAAATAAAAAGGAAGTTAAATAAAAAGTAATTAATAACAAAATAAAAAGGAAGTTGAATTAAAAAAGGAATTAATAGCTAAATAAAAAAGAAGTTAAATTAAAGAAAAGGAATTAATAACAAAATAAAAAGGAGGTTAACTTTAAAGAAAGGAATTAATAACAAAATAAAAAGGAAGTTAAATATGGGAAAAAAGAATTAATAACAAAATAAAGGGAACTTGAATAAAAAAAAAAAGGAATTAAACAGAATGAAAGGAAATTGAATAAAAAAAATGAGAAATTAATAACGGAAAGGAAGTTGAATTATAAAAAGGAATTAATATCAGAGTGAAAAGGAAGCTGAATAAAAAAGGAATTAATAACAATAAAAAGGAAGTTGGATAATTAATAACAAAATAAAATGGAAGTTGAATTTTAAAAAAAAGGAATTAATAACAAAACAAAAAGGAAGTTGAACTATAAAAAGGAATTAATAACGAAATAAAAAGGAAGTTGGATTAAAAAAAAAGGAACTAATAACAAAATAAAAAGGGAGTTGGATTTAACAAAAGGAATTAATAACAAAATAAAAGGGAAGTTTGATTTAACAAAAGGAATTAATAACAAAATAAAAAGGAAGTTGAATTAAAACAGGAACTGATAACAAAATAAAATGGAAGTTGAAATAAAAAAAAGGAATTAATAACAAAATTTTATTTTGTTATTAATTCCTTTTTTTTATTTCAACTTCCATTTTAGTATCAGAATAAAAAGGAAGTTGAATAAAAAAGGAATTAATAACAATAAAAAGGAAGTTGGATAATTAATAACAAAATAAAAAGGAAGTTGGATTTAAAAAGTAGGAATTAATAAGAAACTAAAAAGGAAGAGTTCTCATTACCAGAAGCAAGCTTCAACCCTTTACACATCTACACACACACGCACACACACACACACATAATAGTCTTCCATTACCTTCCTCCCTTTCGAGCGAGATCGATTCGCCTTAGAAACCACACATGCCAGGTCTGTTTTCTCCCTGAATAGGGTGATTTAGAGGGTTTCTGCTCGGAAACCAATAGCCACCAAGGCTTAATCCACTGTAACAAGATTTGTGAATTACTGAAGGACTCTCTCTCTCTCTCTCTCTCTCTCTCTCTCTCTCTCTCTCTCTCTCTCTCTCTCTCTCTCTCTCTCTCTCTCTCTCTCTCCCCTGGCCATCATAACAGGGGAATAAGGCTGATTGGTGGTGTGAGTTTATGATTTGAGACTAATGATGTGAAATCATACATACTTATCTGCGCATGTGCAGTACATGTATGCATGGTTGCATGTAGTTTCTGTGGACATACACACACACACACACATATATATATATATATATATATATATATATATATATATATATATATATGTGTGTGTGTGTGTGTGTGTGTGTGTGTGTGTATACATATATGTGTGTGTGTGTTTTGTGTGTACAAATATGTGTATATATAGATAGATAGATAGATAGATAGATAGACACTATGTGTATGATTCATGAAGTCAGTTAAATTAGATCCATCGCACTGAGGGGCAACATAAAGAGGATGCTTATTTGTTATGGCATTGCAAACATAAGTAGGTCCTTAACATCAGAAAGCTTTAGATTAGGCTCAAAGGCAATAAGTGATGGCCACGCATACGTAATGAGGATCGACGAGGCGCTTAGATTATAAGTGTTAGTGTTAAGTGGAGTTTAAAAGTGCCCATAACAACGGACGTATATCCCTGATTCATGAGATGGGAAATGATCGCACCTGTGAATTGGAATTGGAATCAGATTCTGGAATCCGGCATCCGACTCTCAGATCCTGTTAACGTGAAGGTTAAAATGTTGGAATATAATTTCAGTTCCTTTATTTTAGTTACTAAAGACCAGTCACGATTTAGGAAGGATAGGCCCCGTAGGCGGGTAGCGCCGTCAGTGCACCTCATGCGGTGCACTGTAGGCATTACTTAAGGTTTTTTTGCAGTGTCCCTTCGGCCCGTAGCTGCAACCCCTTTCGTTCCTTTTACTGTACTTCCTCTCATATTCTCTTTCTTCCATCTTACTTTCCACGCTCTTCTAACAATTGATTCATAGTGCAACTGCGAGGTTTTCCTCCTGTTACACCCTCCAAACCTTTTACTGTCAATTTCCGTTTCAGTGCTGAATGACCTCATAGGTCCCAGTGCTTGGCCTTTGGCCTAAATTCTATATTCAATTCAAGGAAGGAAAGGAGGAAGTTGGTGATAAAGAACTCTGTGGCATTTAACTCATTTCGTCGGTAACTTATCGCATAAATTTCACAAACATGTTGAAAACAAATCAACGACTGTAACTCTAGAACAGTAACACATGTCATAAACATTCATGTAAATTATCACATAAATATCACAAACATGTTAAAAACAAGCCAGCAACTGTAACTCCACAGTTACTCATGTCATAAACATGTTAAAAAGAAGTAAATGATTCTAACTACAGTAAACCATGTCGTAAACACACATTGGTAATTTATCACAAACATGTTGAAAACAAGTCAACAACTGCAACTTTACAGTAATACATGTCATATACATTCATTTAACTTATCACATACATATCACAAACATGTTGAAAACAAGCCAGCGGCTGTAACTCCACAGTTAAACATGCCATAAACATTCGTGTAACTTATCACAGACATATCACAAGCATGTTGAAAACAAGTCAGTGACTGTAACACTACAGTAAAACATGTCATAAAAATTTAGTGCAACTTATCACGTACACATCTCAAACATGTTGAAAACAAGTCAACAACTGTAAGGGAGAGAACGAACTTTTCGCAAATGCTGGATAACCATTTGAACCACTAGTTAGTTTCTCGTTGGATGAGTCGGTAGAGTTGTCGGCTAGCACTCTGCTAGGTCCGAGTTCGAGTCTCCGGCCAGCCAATGAAGAATTAGAGGAATGTATTTCTGGTGATAGAAATTCATTTCTCGGTATAATGTGGTTCGGATTCCACAATAAGCTGTAGGTCCCGTTGCTAGGTAACCAATTGGTTCTTAGCCACGTAAAATAAGTCTAATCCTTCGGGCCAGCCCTAGGAGAGCTGTTAATCAGCTCAGTGGTCTGGTTAAACTAAGGTATACTTAACCATTTTTTGAACCACTAGTTAGAACTACCAATAAGTCGTTAACTTGTATCCGACCTGTTAGTGATATGTTTTCTATAAGTTGCCGACATGTTTATGACATGTTGTAATGAAGTGTGGACGCATCCTTCTTCAAACAATAAATCCGCCCATAATAAGTCTCCGAGGAACAAACACTGAGAGGCCTAAGAGGCCCAACAAACAGGGATCTTTCTACATACACCGTCCTCCCCATCCGTTATTGTCTGTGATCCCATAGCCTTTGTGTGAGACCACTCTTTCGCTGAGCGATCTTAATGAATGACTTCTTAATTGCCTCGAGGCTTTGTACTGTGACAAACAAAATTAATTGGAAAATGCTCCCTACTTCTGTCATCTTTTAAGCGTAATTGGTTGTACGGGCTTGCAATTATAAGTCAACTTACAACTTTCTTCGTAATTCGCATCATAATGAATTTGTTTTAACGGCCGTTTTGTTAAAAACAGCTACAGATTCCGAGACGAAATTGTCTCCCAAGTTTTATAGACGGAGGTATCTGGCAGTATACATGTTCCGGCGTATATATACATATATATTCCCCTCTTGACAATAACGGGAATGGGATTCCAAGATGACAAAATATTCGCGTAAATCTTTCCCGAAAAGATAAATTCCGAGATGAAATTCTTCGTCTTCGGAAAATATGATTAAAAAATGTATCTGTTTTCGTCGTGAGAGATATTATATCGGACAGAAATTCCTTGAGATTTGAAAGTTTTTTATGAGTATATATATTTCTTTTAGGCTTAAGAAGCTGAGAATGGTGAAATGACAAATAAAGCTTGTTCGCCGTAATCGGAGAAAGGGAAGGGAAAGGGTAGATTGATGGGAAAGGATTACTTCCCTTTCAGGTGATTGCAAGCCTTCTGCTCAAATTAAAACATTAAGGAACTGAATCTTGGAAAAACGAAGGCTGAGTTTTCAACATACATGTGTTGAGTAAGAGGAATATCTATTTCGCTCTGATTTTAGATACTTGGTGTCCGAAACAAATTGTTTCACATTTAGAATATAGGTTCGCCCTTATTATTACTATACTATTTATGCAGGTTTTTCTTTATTGACATTAAGCTATTTTGTCACATTTTCTGGCCACCTCTAGAATATACATTCATTCTTATTATTACTATATTTCTGCAAGTTTTTTTATTGTCGCTAAAGCTACTTTTTCATATTTTCTGGCCAATATCTACCTCTTTGGTTAGCCTAATTTTAGATGTGCAAAAATTCTGTTTCAGGATACATCAAAACGAAATATAGTATGATTGGCTGCCACGGGGAAAGCTGTAAAGGCCTTAATTAGGAGAGAAAAGTTGTAACCTGTGACACACACACACACACACACGCACACAAGGAGATGAACCTAAAAAAATGTCCGAAAACGAAAATTGGCGGTAAGCCTGGTTATGAAAGACTCTATGGCGTCACCCTAGGTTAAGAGATGACTGAAAGTATATATATATATATATATATATATATATATATATATATATATATATATATATATATATATATATATATATATATATATATATATATATATATATATATATATATACACACATATATATACATATGTATATATATATATATATTTATTTATTTATTTATATACATATACAGACATAAACATATGTATATAAATACATGTGTATGTATATATATATATATATATATATATATATATATATATATGAAATCATCTAGCACAGGCAAGAGTTTATTCATTCCCACTGTTTATAGTATGGAGGTTTCTGGCAATTCATGTCGGGTTAAATAAAAAATTTCCCGTGACAAGACAAAAATCTTTTCTCTCCTCAGTTTCTGATATTTTGTCACTTTCCCTTGTGAAATATTTGCGTATATTCAGTTCTCTGCCACAAAGAAACAGTATTTTATTAACGAGATGAGCGTATTTTGTCATTTCTTTTGTTGGGAAATATATTACAGTGATACATTAGACTCGCCACTTCATTCTGAATCATCCATGCGATGCATTTATAAATGATTATCAAGAAAGGTTGTTTTTCATTGTCTAAATTACATGTAGATTTTTTTTAGTTAATTTGATTACTGTTTATGAAAAGCTAGGATTAACTCTGAAATTATACTAGAACCATCCGCTCTATATACATTTTCTTCATTCCGAATTGCATGACCAACATTGTGTTGGTATTCCTGATAGCTTCCCACACTTGAGCAGTATTGCCAACACTTCAGGAGCCGCGCGGGATAAAAACGTCACCAAAGCCATATTCAGTTATCCAGCATCTGATTCCGATTGACTCGGCTTCTAGTGAAGCCATTTTTTTCGTGCAGAGTGATCGTCTGAGTAAAATTTTTTGGTTTTTAATGAGAAATAAATTTTGTCTGTAACGCCGAATTGGTGCTGTATTTTGCGCTACTTATATTTGGAGGGGCTTGATATATCCTGTTTGCAGGCTGATGAAGAATTTAAATTTTATCTTTGACTGCTGAGGATAAATAAATGTAATCTCCTTTTCTCCTGAGTAAAATTTTATGCTTTCCAATGAGAAATGAATTTTGTCTGTAACGCCGAACTGGTGCTGTACTTCGCGGTATTTATATTTGAGGGGACTTGACGTTCATTGTTAGTTGACTAATGAAGAATTTAAATTTAATCTTTGACTACAGGGGAGAAGTGAATACACTCTAGTCAAAACAAAATGTTCAGTTGTTATGTCGTTAGCCTTGTTTATGATCTAGAAAATCACAACTCTCTTCAGTGACTCACAGTTTACTTTGAGGAGTTAGGCAATGAACAAACATATTCTTAAACGTAGTCAAACAGTGAAAGGCTGAGTACGCGTCTGAGAGGTTGACTACGCGTGCTTTATTCAAAGAGGAAGAAAGACTTCACTCAATATCCCATCCACTCTCTTTTATCGTCGAAGACGATAAACACTTACATAAGTTATATCCTCAGCATCAGTGATGATCACATATACTTAAGAAAAAATCTAGAGAAGTATGTCTGTCGACATACCTTACTTTAATAGTAAGTGTGTAACCCCCTCTCCCCATGCCTTAGCCCCCTCCCCATGTACATAGTTTCTGTATAGTCCCTTTATATATATAAAAAGGCAGGGAGAATGAAACGGATGTCTTTATTGTACCGAGGTATTCCCTTTGATCTGACATAATTCATCTGGTGAGATTCCATCGCTCGTAAAAGTATTACTTTGCAGTGCAATGTAATATGAACTTTGGATATTATAGGAATTTTCCATTGTTTTTATATGTCATGATCTTAATTATTTGTCAAAGCAGAAACTCTTGCGATTTTACGTTGTTTAGACAAAATCGAGTTCAGAAATGTGTTAATATATTTCCCAAATATAAAGGTGCGAAGTGGCAGCAGATTGGAGTAAAAAAAATACGATCCTGTTATCGTTTTTAAGATATGATCCTTTTAACGTTTTTAAAATATCAATTCTCTTAACGTTTTTAAGATATGATCCTGTTAACGTTTTTAAGATACGATCTTGTTAGCGTTTTTAAGATACGATCCTGTTAGCTTCTTTAAGAGACGTTCCTGTTAGCGTTTTTAAGATACGATCCTGTTAATGCTTGTAAGATACGATCCTGTTAATGCTTTTAAGATAGGCGCCTGTTAGTTTTTTCAAGATACGATCCTGTTAGCGTTTTTAAGATACGATCCCGTTAGCTTTTTTAAGAGACGTTCCTGTTAGCGTTTTAAGATACGATCCTGTTAATGTTTTTAACATACGATCCTGTTAGCGTTTTTAAGATACG
>NC_089750.1:68779706-68787206 GCF_040412425.1 Macrobrachium rosenbergii
TTTTTTTTATCTGTTAAGAATTTACATAGGTCGGCGACGCATGGCTGAACATAGGAATTCGGGGAATCTCTGTCCCTGCGCCATACTCGCTGGGCTATTGCCACAGGGAGCAGCAACAGCGACCCGACTTCCGGGTTTTAAAGATTTAGATATTTCGCTCTGAAGTATTAAAAGACGACACATTCTAGAAAGCAGTAGATTTCTAGATTTACAGAATATTTTCTATTCTATAAATTGAGTTATATATACAAAGGATTTTTATTGTTGTTGTTGCTAGATTTGATGCCCGGATTTTAAAGATTAAGATGTTTCACCAAGAGTATTAAATGACAACACAAAAGATTAAGATATTCCCCATGATTATTAAAAGATAACACATTCTAGAGAGCAATAGATTTCTAGATTTATAGAATATTTTCTATTCTATAAATTGAGTTGACTATGCTAAGATTTTTTTTTTTTTTTTTTTTTTTGCTAAATTTGATATCCGGTTTTAAAGATTAAGATATTTCCCTAAGATTATTAAAAGATAACACATTCTAGAGAGCAATAGATTTTTAGATTTCTAGAATATTTTCTATTCTATAAATAGAGTTGACTATACTAAGATTTTTATGTTGTTGCTAGATTTGATGTCCGGGTTTTAAAAACTAAGATATTTCATTATTGGGTGTTAAAGAGAGCGTATTCTAGAAAGTTATATATTTCTAGATTCATAGAGTATTTTCTTTTCTAAAAATTAAGTTAGATATACTAAGGATCTTTTTTTTTTTCTCCAGATTTGATGTCCGGGTTTAAAGGTTAAGATATCCCCCCATGATTATTAAAAGACAACACATTCTAGAAAGTAATAGTTTCTAGAATATTTTTCACTCTATAAATAAAGTTGACTTTACTCAAGGATTTTTTGTTGTTGTTGCTAGATTTGATGTCCGGGTTTTAAAGATTAAGATATTTCACCATGAGTATTAAAAGACGACACATTTTAGAAAGTAATAGATTTCTAGATTCCTAGAATATTTTCTATTCTATAAAGTAAGTTAAATATACTAAGGATCTTTTTTTTCGCTAGATTTGATGTCCGGGTTTTAAAGATTAAGATATTTCCCCATGATTATTAAAAGACAACACATTGTAGAGAGCAGTAGATTTCTAGATTTCTGGAATATTTTCTATTCTATAAATTGAGTTGAATTTACTAAGATTTTTTGTTGTTGTTGTTTTTGCTAAATTTGATGTCCGGTTTTAAAGATTTAGATATTTCGCTCTGAAGTATTAAAAGACAACACATTCCAGAAAGCAGTAGATTTCTAGATTTATAGAATATTTTCTATTCTGTAAATTGAATTGACTATTCTAAGATTTTTTTTTTTTATTGCTAGATTTGATGTCCGGGTTTTAAAGATTAAGATGTTTCACCATAAGTATTAAAAGACAACACATTCTAGAAAGTAATAGATTTCTAGATATCTAGAATATTTTCCATTCTATAAATCAAATTGACTGCACAAAGATTTTTTTGTTGTTGTTGCTAGATTTGATGTCCGGTTTTTAAAGATTAAGATATTTCATTATTGAGTATTAAAGAGAGCATATTCTAGAAAGTAATAGATTTCTAGAATATTTTCCATCTTATAAATTAAGTTAATTGCACTAAGGATCTTTTTCTTAGCTAGATATGATGTGCGGGTTTTAAAGATTTAGATATTTCGCTGGTAAGTAGTGAAAGACAACGCATTCTAGAAGTAATATATTTATAGATTTCTAGAATATTTTCCATTCTATAAATGAAGTTGACTGCACAAAGATTTTTTGTTGTTGTTGCTAGATTTGATGTCCGGGTTTTAAAGAATAAGATATTTCATTATTGAGTATTAAAGAGAGCATATTCTAGTAGATGATATATGTCTAGATTCCTAGAATATTTTCTATTCTATAAATTAAGTTTTATATACTAAGAATCCTTTTTTCGCTAGATTTGATGTCCGGGTTTTAAAGATTTAGATATTTCGCTGGTCAGTATTAAAAGACAAAGAGTTCTAGAAAGTAATAGATATCTAGATTTTTAGAATATTTTCTGTTCTATAAAATAAGTTGACTACACTAACGATTTTTTTTTTTTTTTTTTGTTCTTGCTAGAATTGATGTCCGGGTTTTAAAGATATTTCACTGTTGAGTATTAAAGACATCGCTTCTAGAAAGTAATAGATTTCTAGAATGCAACCAGTTCCATTAATTAAGTTAACTATGTTAGCTTTTTTTTTTTTTTTTTTTGCTAGAGGTAATGTCAGCAAATGTTTCTAATGAGCAATAAAATCTTTATTTTGTACTTTCAGCGGTATTCCCCAATATCAGGAAATGTTGTCTATCCAAAAGAGATTTTAGTTTTCTGTAAAAGAAAACTATATTGTCCTGGTTTTGTCTATCCGTCCTCACTTTTTCTGTCCGCCCCCAGATCTTAAAAACTACTGAGGCTGCAGGGATGAAAATTGGTATGCTGATCATCCACGCTCCACTCATCAAACATACCACATTGTATCCCTCTAGCCTCAGTAGTTTTTATTTTATTTAAGGCTGAAGGTTAGCTATAATCATGCCTCTGGCAGCGATATAGTACAGGTCACCACTGGGCAGTGGTTAAAGTTTCTTGGGCCGCGGTTCATACAGCACTATACCAATACCACCGAAAGGTAGATCTATTTTCGATGGCCCTAATTTTACGCTGTAGAGGCTGAACAGAAAACTTGGGAGCATTTTTTACTTTTTTTGTACTGCAAACAATTCTTAAGAAGATTCCAAATAGTATCTTTACAAGCAGACACATGCACACACACAAACACAAACACACACACATATATGTATATGTGTATGTATGTATATATATATATATATATATATATATATATATATATATATATATATATATATATATATATATATATACACACATATATAAGTATATAATTACATATATACTCGTATGTAGATGCGTGTGTATAAAGGGTACTGGAGTATACGGATTCTTGTAAGAGACACTTCAATTACTGTGTAAGCTGAGTTGTCACAACAGCACATAACTCCATTTCTGCCGGAAAATATGTTTTGAAATTTAATTTTTCCTGGTGTGTTCTGTGACACTCTCATCATCATAATCATCATCGCAAAATTGGGTATAAATTCTAGTTGTTTTATTTTGCTATTTCCATATTAAGTATATGAAGTTTGTTTATTTTAACCAGAAGAAATTGTATTATGTTAGGTATTCACTTTTTTTTTATCTGTCTGCATATTATTGTATATTGAATTTAGTCATAATTTTGGAAGTATGATAATGCCTGAATTAGACCTGTAATCAAATATGGCGTTGTTTGCAGCCTAAATGACGCTCTAATAATTGTGTAATCAGGTTGGCCACAGGTAGGAATTAGGATTAATGTACAAATATTCCGTCCGAAATAAATTTTGCAAAAATAAATGTGATTGGTATTGCTATTCTGTCACGTCAACAAATCTCGCCGTCCATTGTAATTTGATCTGTAGGGAAATCAAATAAATTGATCATTTCCATCTTGTTTTAGGTCGTCTTCAGTATTGGATTTCTATCTTATCTTAGGTCATCTTCAGTACTGGATTTCTATCTTATTTTAGGTCATCTTCAGTATTGGATTTCAATCTTATTTTAGGTCATCTTCAGTATTGGATTTCTATCTTATTTTAGGTCATCTTCAGTGTTGGATTTCTATCTTATTTTAGGTCATCTTCAGTATTGGATTTCAATCTTATTTTAGGTCATCTTCAGTACTGGATTTCTATCTTATTTTAGGTCACCCTCAGTATTGGATTTCTATCTTATTTTAGATAATTTTCAGTATTGGATATCTATCTTATTTTAGGTCATCTTCAGCACTGGATTCCTGTCTTATTTTAGGTCACCTTCATTATTGGATTTCTATCTTATTTTAGGTCATCTTCAGTATTGGATTTCTATCTTATTTTAGGTCACCTTCAGTATTGGATTTCTATTGTATTTTAGGTCATCTTCAGTGTTGGATTTCTGTCATATTTTAGGTCACCTTCAGTATCGGATTTCTATCTTATTTTCGGTCATCTTCAGTATTGGATTTCTATCTTTTTTAGGTCATCTTCAGTATTGGATTTCTATCTTATTTTAGGACATCTTCAGTATTAGATTTCTATCTTATTTTAGGTCATCTTCAGTAGTAGATTTCTATCTTATTTTAGGTCATCTTCAGTAGTGGATTTCTATGTTATTTTATGTCATCTTCAGCATTGGATGTCTATTGTATTTTCGGTCATCTTCAGTATTGGATTTCTATCTTATTTTATGTCATCTTCAGTACTGGATTTCTTTCTTATTTTTGGTCATCTTCAGTATTGGACTTTTATCTTATTTTAGGTCATCTTCAGTATTGGATTTCTATCTTATTTTAGGTCATCTTCAGGACTGGATTTCTTTCTTATTTTAGGTCATCTTCAGTATTGGACTTCTGTCTTATTTTAGGTCATCTTCAGTATTGGATTTCTATCTTATTTTAGGTCATCTTCAGGACTGGATTTCTTTCTTATTTTAGATCATCTTCAATACTGGACTTCTATCTTATTTTAGGTCATCTTCAGGATTGGATTTCTATCTTATTTTAGGTCTTCTTCAGTACTGGATTTCTATCTTATTTTAGGTCATCTTCAGAATTGGATTTCTATCTTATTTTAGGTCATCTTGAGTATTGGATTTCTATTGTATTTTAGGTCATCTTCAGTATTGGATTTCTATCTTGTTTTAGGTCATCTTCGGTATTGGATTTCTATCTTATTTTAGATCATCTTCAGTACTGGATTTCTATCTTATTTTAGGTCATAGTAAAAGTTCGGTTCAGTAAGTTATCTATGTATTTAAGCTCATGGACACCTAGGATGATTTTTTCTTTTGCCCCTATAGTTAGGTCTTGAATTATATTGTCAAAAATGTAAAGTTGCCTATTCAGTGGGCTTCGTGGATTGGGGTTGCCGTGACTAGGTGCCCAGTTGGAATTTTAAGTTCCCCTTACTGGCTCTATTGTGCTTGAATTTTCATTGCCATATATTTAGGACTCCCGTTGTTATTATTGGCACTGTCCAGAGAAGAATAAGAAAAATTAACAATTATACACCGGAATGGGTGGAGAAACCTGCGCTTCGAAAATCGTAATTTTGAGTGAATGTTGAAAATTGTAAAATTAGGTTTCGTGCGTCTGGGATTCTTAGTTACCTTTACCTCTGTTTTGGCAGAGTGCTCATTGCGTTACGATATTGTTTATGGTATGTTACTGACACACACACACACATGCATATATATATATGCACACACATATATACACACGCACACACAATTTTTAAAATTTTTATGAACATACAAAAACAGCTGATATCAGCATTTGTGCCTCGCAAAAATATTAGTTTAACTGAATGTTTAATCATAAATGAGCGACCATGTTAAGAGGAATAAAAAAAAAATTCTAAATATGGAAAAAATGTCACTGATGATTATGTGGAAAATTTTCATTGTTAATAGTGCCTTTGAAACTATATACTTTTAGAGAATAAATGAATTTCCATTCGCCATTATACGGGTTCTCGAATGTAAAAATGTTACCAGGTATGATTAACTGAATTTCGAGTGTTCCAATTATCCATGGAACTACGTCGTTTATTTTGCAGCGAAGTTAACATAAATAGCCTCCATGCTATTTTTGGATCGAATATTTCTTATAGTTACTGGAATTCATAAATTTTTATTCGTAAAAAAATATTTTAGCGCAGTTGTGTCGTATTTCACGATTCAAATTTTATTTGTTTATTTTGTCGTTATAGAGAATCGTTTTCATCCCAGAATCAGAATATATCTTATTTACAGAACGAAAAGAAATCTTTCTTAGAACGGCAAATAAAGGTTTCAAAACGTGTTAGCTAAGTATTTCATGTACAATATTTGGTATTAAAATAGTTCATATATATTTTTACGTGGCTGATGTTATTAACATCGTCATACCGTTGTCTGTCCCAGAAACAAAACTTAAAACAAAATAAGAAAATATAAACAAAATCGAAACACTACACATTCTTATTTGAAATAGGAAGGTTGTCGGACTTAGGAAAAACAAGTAAGGAGAAAATTCCAAAGTCTGCAATAAAGCATCCAGGGATACCGATCTCCTCTGAGTTGAGGAGGTGATTGTTGACCTGGCAAGTATTTCCAGGTCACCTAAGAGAAGAAGACAGGGGTTCTTGTTTCATTAGTTCGACGGACTGTTGGTCAAAATAGCGCTGACAGATAGTAACGGCGAAGCCACATTGTGGTAATGAGAGGAAAACGATCTGAGACCGAAGTAATGCAGGAGGATAAAAACAAGTAAAATATGCGCCGAAGGGTCTTCGGCGCAATCGAGTTTTCTGTACATCCGCTTTAGCGTATAATCAAGGCCACCGAAAATGGATCGATCTTTCGGTGGTCTCCGTATAATGCTGAATGAGCCGCGGCCCATCAAGCTTTACACGGCTCGGTGGTGGCAAGATCAAGGCTAACTTTAACCTTGTATAAAATAAAAACTACTGAAGCTAGAAGGCTGCAATTTGGTATGAATGGTTATTGGAGGGAACATACCAATTTACAGCCCTCTAGCCTCAGTAATTTTCAAGATCTGAGGGCGGACAGAAAAAAGTGTGGACGGACAGATAAAGCTGGCACAAGTTTTATTTTACAGAAAATAAAAAGAATCCCAAAATAAGAAAGCAATATTCCAAACAGTTTTAGTAATTAAGGAGACGTTACATACGTCACATCAAAAATCACATGCATTTCGTTGAGGCACAATTAGTTTATTTGGACTACGCGAGTCTCAAAGACAACTTTGATGTTCCGTCAACTGTAAACTTTTTGATATGGGAGAGAAATTTAATTAAATTTTTCATCAAATGGACTCCATCTCTGAGTAAATCAGTAGTTAGTGAAGCAGATAGATGCGGTGTTTTGAGGTACAAATTTCTATTATTATTATTATTATTATTATTATTATTATTATTATTCAGAAGATGAACCCTATTCACATGGAAAAAGCCCACAGGCGCCATTGACTTAAAATTCAAGCTTCCAAAGAATGTGGTGTTCATTCGAAAGAAGTAACAGAAGGTAAAGGGAAACACAGAAAGAGGAGGAGATAAATTAACAAATTAATTAGATATATTTTACAGGTAAAAGTTGATAGGCAAGTAAAAAAAAAATATGTTACAGAACAAACGTCTTTTTCCATATTGTGAAAATTCTTCATCGGCAGAGTTCTTCATGGGATGGGTGGGTAGAGCTCTCGGCTAGCACGCTGTTGGCCCAGCGTTCGACTCTCCGACCGGCCAGTGAAGAATTAGAGGAATTTATTTCTGGTGATAGAAATTCATTTCTCTTGATAATGTGGTTCGGATTCCACAATAAGCTGTAGATCCCGTTGCTAG
>NC_089750.1:68792206-68794706 GCF_040412425.1 Macrobrachium rosenbergii
AACTTTAGGGAAAAAATACCTGACCCACTGGTACTCATTTTATTTTAGAAACTTTTCTTTTTTCTTTGTACTTTTTTCTTTTCCTCCCTGTACTCCGGACGTTTTTAGTTTTCTGTAAAAGAAACTATTTTGCCTGCTTTGTCCGTCCGCACTTTATTCAGTCCGCACTTTATTCTGTCCGCACTTTATTCTGTTCGCGCTTTTTCTGTCCGCACTTCTTCTGTCCTCCCTCAGATCTTAAAAACTACTGAGGCTAGAGGGCTGCAAATTGGTATGGTGATCATCCATCCTCCAATCGTCAAACATACCAAATTACAGCCCTCTAGCCTTAGTAGTTTTTATTTTATTTAAGGTTAAACTGAGCCATAATCGTGCTTCTGGCAACGATATTGGATAGGCCACCACCGGGCCATGGTTAAAGTTTCATGGGGCGCGGCTCATACAGCATTATACCGAGATAGATCTTTTCTGGGTGGCCGTGATTATAGCGCCTGTACTGAAAACTCAACTGCGCCGAAGAAACCTAGGCGCTTTTTTGTACTTGTTTTAATGATGAGATCCGCGTTGCTCTCAGTATCGCTTTCTTCTCTATTGAATGTTTTTCTTTAATTTATGTAGTGTTTTTCTTAAATGATTAATAACACCAGGTTGAAATGTATGTGGTCTGAATAAATAACGAATATCGCTTTATTTTTTTATAACTATTGATTTCGAATAAATAACGCTTTTTTCTTTTATTGATTAATTTTTATTAATTTCGAATGAATAACGCTTTTTTTCGTTTCCTAATAATCTGTATTGATTTTGTATAAAAAATGTTTTTTTTTATTTTTATATATTTTAAGTAAAAACGCTTTCTTTTTTATTAATCTTTATTGGTTTTGAATAAATAATGCTTTCTTCTTTCAACTGACTAATCTTTATAGATTTTTAACTAAATAAAGCTTTCTTCTTTTGTTGATTAATATTTATTGATATTGAATAGATAGAGCTTTCTTTTTTCTTCATTAATCCTTATTGATTTTGAATAGATAACGCTTTCTTCTTCTATTGGTTAATCTTTATCAATTTTGAGTAAACACTTTTTTTTTATTGGTCAATATTGTTTGATTATAAATAAATAACGATTTCTTCTTTCATCGATTAATCTTTATCAATTTTTAATAAATAACGCTTTTTTTATTAATATCGATTTTGAATAACACTATTTTATTAATCTATTGATTTTTGAATAAATAATGCTTTCTCTTTTATTTTATAATTATTGATTTTGAATAAATGACACTTTGTTCTTTTATTGATTAACCATTTTGATTTAGCTTTAGTGCTGAGTTTTATGATGTGATATCGAGTTTGTGTAACTTGTACGTTATTTGTTAAACTAATGATTTTATCCCGTTAGATTAATATGGCTGTTACAGAAGAGAATTACCTTTTCCCTTTTAATGATTTTAAGTAGATTTACATGAGATTTGTGTTTATTCCTTGTTTTTCAATATTGCGTATTTAGATCAATGCCTATGAGTTATTATTTCTATGTTTCATTAAAGAAAATATACTGGGAAAGTCACCTTAGAAGTTTGCAAATACTATTTTATTATGATATTTAAGGAACCACTGGAAAAGACAATTTATTTGTATTCTGTATAATTTCGATGTATCCGGATTACAATAAAAAGGGATGCAGTGTAATTTTCCCGCTCCATTGTACAAAATCATTTTTTCCATTCATTTCGAATTATCGACTCTTTTCCATCAACTTAACCTGTCTCTTCATCAAATAAAAATTTTCGAGCAGAAAATATGCTTTATTATCGTGATATAGATGATAACCGCGAGGATTCTTTAAAATTTTATCGTCTTCCTCTGCCATTTTCAATTCTGGCCAATACGAGGCTTAAGACTGCGTGTTGGTCCTGACGTTTCCCGCGCTTGATCAGAATTGCCAACGCTCCCAGAGTATCGCGGAATAAATATGCCTCCAGAGCTATATTCAATTACCCAGTATCTGATTCCGATTGCCCGTGCTTCCGATAAAGCCATTGTTTCATGCAAAGTGATCGTCTGAGTAAAAGTTTATGCTTTCCGATGGCAAACTCATTTTGACTCTTAGGTCGAGTTGGATCTGTATTGGGCACTATTTTTTCTGTTTAATGTACAGTTTTTTTTAATGATTGTAATTCGGGGAGGAAATTAGTTTTTAGAGACATTGAGTTAACTGAGAATCTACTTTTGCTTACTCTACTTAAATCTGTTTATTTTACAGTTTTTCAGTTATTATAATTCGGGGAGGAAATTAGCATTGAGAGTCACTGAATTTACTGAGAATCTACTTTGCCGTGACTGTAGAAGGTAAATGGACAGTTACACTAATACAAACACGTAAGGTGCATTGGTGATTGTAGCTGAGATGACTTAGTAAATCCAAAAATCTCTGAAACTGAAATGTTAAATAATGAAATATTTCATTCTAAAACTTACACAGATACAATCAAATATG
>NC_089750.1:68802206-68819706 GCF_040412425.1 Macrobrachium rosenbergii
TACATACTGTACATATATCCAGCACCACCTGAAAAATGACTAACTTTTTACGACAGTTTTTAATTTTTCTCCATGATATTTGACATGTAAATTCACGTATGTATATATATATATATATATATATATATATATATATATATATATATATATATATATATGTGTGTGTGTGTGTGTGTGTGTGTGTGTGTGTGTGTGTGTGTGTGTATGAATATATTAATATATTATATATATATATATATATATATATATATATATTTTACACGCACATTCATACATACGAGATATTCATTTATTTAACTGGTTACGTTTTCCTTTGTCTAAATTCAACTAATAAACGAATCTAGACTGAATGACTAAATTCCCCAAATGCCAGAACCAGAAGTGATTTAGTGCACTGGCAATGGAAGTCTTTGAAAAGGAATACAGTTCCATTTGATGGTGGCTGACTTCAAAAAGACATTGCATGTGGAAATACGCTTTTAAAAAAGAAAAGATTACATTCATCAATAAGCTGACTTGTATGGGTTTTTATTTCGTCCCGAACTACGTGGTTTTTTTTCTTTCGTTTTAATTGTGAAGTATATAATAGCTTTAATTGAATAATGAATACCTTTTCTCGTTGCAAATTCAATGTCCTGTTTGGTACCATTTTTGTTCTGTAGTTTTTTTTTTTAATCGATGTCCTATTTGTTTCTTTTTTTTGTTATATAGTTTTTTCTTTTTACTTTTACGAATAATACAAGGGTTTTGTATTTGATACTTGTATTAATCATTGCATGGTCTTGTACTAGGAGAGTGTTTGAGCCTTGAATTCCAAATTAAAACCAATCATAAGCCTTACAGGTAGTAAGGTGAGAGAGAGACAGAGAGAGAGAGAGACAGAGAGAGAGAGAGAGAGAGAGAGAGAGAGAGAGAGAGAGAGAGAGAGAACTAGGGACGGAAGTAATGAGAGAGAAAAAGAACTTTACAAAATCGAAAACCATCAACACTGTTTCTCGCGTTCAGACATATTTTTATTTCGAAGATATAACTTCAATACACATCTCATCTCTTACTTTTGTTTAAGTAAAAGTCTGTTAATTTTATCATTCTCTGAAACCCACTTATGAACTCTCCAGTTTCTCTCCTCTTTTTCATTTTCTAAAAGGGCGACTTCCCTTTTGTCTATAATTTGATCAATTATGGAGACAAACCCATATGATCTTCTGTTGAATGAGCGTCATCTTATTTAAGCAATTTACATTTTACCTCCCTCAGTTTCACCTCATAAAAGTTAAAGAAAATGAAATAAAGTTAACAAAAATAAATATCAGCTAATAATATCAAAAAAAGGTTGCTTTCATTTTTCGCCAGCATTAAAAACTAATTATAATCTCCAGTGGCGATTCCCATTAAAACGTCCGAAAATATCCTGCTGACTTTGTCCCTTGTCCCGAAAAACCGAGTTACGTTTAGAAAAACGCTTTTATGAAGTTCCCGAACATATTCCTGCGAGCGTCGTTTTTCGCATTGTCCGATGGTCGGCCAAAATGGAATCCGTCTTTTAACGTTTTTCTTTTTCTTCTCGTGCAGAAATTCTCTTCAACCATCAGAAATACAGGTAATATAAGAGAGGGTCGGGACAGTAAATCCTGACGTTAAGAACGTCGCGTACCACGTGGAAGTTACGGGAAAGGTTCCTTTATTCTGCATACTTACGTAGAGGCCAGTGTTGAGAGAAGTTATTCCCGGGCTGGATGACGGCTAGTTAAACGTGGAGTTCATTATTGGTAGAACGTAATTGTTACACATAGCCTATATGAAATAAATACATGGTAACATTGCATTTTAGAAAAAAGAGATAAAGATGTGGAATAAATATATCGTGACATTGAATTTTAGAATAAGAGATATTCCTGAGATTCTTAAACTTACAAGTGCTCTCCTCCAATGGTTCTTTTTATCAATGCATTAAAAAAAATACTTCGAATTTCCCCTCAGGGATTTGTTTCGCTTCAACTGAAGCCCATTTTCTTTCCTGACAGAAAGGCAATATACTTGACAGTGAGTAGGATAGATCACAACAGAGGAAACTTTGGCGAGAAAAAAAAAATAACAGACACACACACACACACATACACTTACACAGACTAGCAAAGGCATTAAGGAAGAAAATATGAAAATCTTTTAATATGTTTTCTGTCCAAGCGAATACTCTTTTCTAAAAACTCGTAATGTAATTGACTACACTCACATTGCGAGATAAAAGGGGAATAGTAATAGCCTTCCAGAAAATTGTTTACTAAAATATGATCTTCAGCAGTGCTGGTGCGAGACGTAATTATCTTCTCAGTACGAATCCACTGAAAGTTACAAATAAACAAGTAAAAAACGCGCCGAAGTTTCTTCGGCGCAGTCGAGTTTTCTGTACAGCGTGTAATCAAGGCCACTGAAAAATCTATCTATCGGTGGTCTCGGTATAATGCTGTATGAGCCGCGGCCTGTGAAACTTAACCACGGCCCGGTGGTGGCCTATCCTATATCGTTGCCAGAAGCACGATCATGGCCAACTTCAGCCTTAAATAAAATAAAAACTACTGGGGCTAGAGGGCTGCAATTTGGTATGTTTGATGATTGGAGGCTGGGTGCTCAACATACCAATTTGCAGCTCTCTAACCTCAAAAGTATTTATGATCTGAGGGCGGACAGAATAAAGTGTGGACGGACAGACAAAGCCATCTCAATAGTTTTCTCTTGCAGAAAACTAAAGAGCGGTAGATATTTATATGCTGGCAGCGAGTATCCCCACTGGAAATTTTGTAAGTAAATCGTTTAAATGATGAAAGTATTGTGAATTGTGATGAAGCATTGAGGAATGAACGTACCATACCAATGGCGGATTCGTGTCTGATTTTACGCCGTCTTATCTTGAGGACTGATGATTAACTTTGATATGATGAAACGGGCAGACTGGCATATCATTATGATAATTAGACTTATTCAAGGAGTGGAAACAAAGTTGCATTCACTGGAACTACCAGAATTTCGCTGAAGTCGCCAGGAAGCGATTAGAGTCTATAGATTTATGGACAGAAGTTATAATAATAATAATAATAATAATAATAATAATAATAATAATAATAATAATTAATTGTAATACGTTAGCATAATCTCGAGCGATCTAAGTTCAAATCGCATGTCTCTAGAACTGGTACTTTAGGTAGCTTCTGTCGTAAAGCTGGGAAATATAAACACTCGTCTCTGGCCGAAGCTGAATTGCCTCATGGGATCTTTAAGTCTGCATTGTTGTGGGCTGATTTTCCTCTGTGGTACATTTCATTTTGAGCCACTCTCACTAGTAGGCCACTTCTCACCAAATCTGATTTCCGTTCAAGGGCCATTGACTATATTCTCAGTACTTTAGACAATCAGGGTGGAGAGGATCCAGATATTTTCTTTCCAGTATTTTGTACAGAGATGTCTGGAGTCTGGTGTCTTAGACTTGGTATATTTTATTGCCTAGTTCAAATATTATTCCAGGAAGAGTAGAGATAAGGTATCATATTTCCTGTGACAGTCGATTGTATAAGTGGTGTGATAACAATGGCCACTCGGAAACATCTGTCCTTTAGAGAGAGAGAGAGAAAGAAAGAGATGTTTTGTGGCGAGTAGAACTGCAATAGGCCAGAGAGAGAGAGAGAGAGAGAGAGAGAGAGAGAAACGTTTTGGGGCGAGTAGAACTGCAGTGGGCTTCCAAATTCGTTTGAAAAAAATCCGCGCATTAAGTCCCGAGAGTGTGAATGCCAACATCAGCGTTGCAATTAATTGCGGCAAACAATATCTTTTAATATTCACGTGTCCGTGTAATGGCTAATAGAAATTCATTTATTCCCACCCCCTCTCCCCGCCCCCCAAAAAATTATATAATTCACAAAGTCAAATAAATACCGATAATTACTGGGTAAATTAGCACTGGCTGTGTTTTTTGTGTATAGCTTTGTGTACTTTCTGACATATCCGAAAATTTTAGCGTTTAATCGTTCTTTTGTTTTATATTTAATTTGGTTGAATAATGGTGCCTTGAAGATTCTCATATGAATAATTAAGTTTTATCATCACAGATATTCATACGTTAACTGGGGTAGGGGGAGCTGGGTGATAAAAAACTGAGATACACAAAGATATCTATTTCATTATATAGTCCGATGTTCACCAGTATTAAATAAACGCAAGAATTATTAAAACAAAATATTGTGGACTAACAATTACGTAAGACATAATTTTTATATTGCCAAGTTAAATCATATTTGGTAATTGATTTTCTTTCTTTTTTCCCAATTTATATAAAACAATAAGCGGAATTAAGCATCAAAATACAAGCCCTTAATAGCTGCTCCATTTTTAAGTTTTAAGTTTTCTGTAAAAGAAAACCATTGAGATGGCTTTATCTATCCGTCCGCACTTTTTCTGTCCGCCCTCAGATCTTAGAAACTACTAAGGCTAAAGGGCTGCAAATTTGTACGTTGATCATCCATCATTCCAACCATCAAACATGCCAAATTGCAGCCCTCTAGCCTCAGCAGTTTTTATTCTGTATAAGGTTAAGGTTAGCCATGGATCGTGCCAACAACACTGGTCGAGTCCAATTCGGGAGGCGTTGCTGACGCACCTTCACTTGACCGCATCTGGGGAGCAACTGAGCGCTGCCCGGTCGAGACTCGTAGCTGAGAGTTTCATACTGCTGCACATTGAGAGGCTTGTCTAGATCTTCAAAAGTGTTTTTTTTTTTTAATTTTGATTTGGTCAGCCTGCGAACACCGGCCACCACCGGGCCGTGGCTGAAAGTTTCATTGGCCGCGGCTGAGAATTTCATGGGCCGTAGCTTAGAGTTTCTTACAGCATTATACGCTGTACAGAAAACTCGATGGCGTTGAAGAAACTCCTGTGCATTTTTTACTTTTTTTTTTTTTTTACTTTGTTTCAAACTCTTGGCAACCTCCTGCCACGTTTCCATTAAATTTTCAAAACTCTTTTGCTGACTCAGCTTTTTTCCTTTTGAAAATCAAGTCTTACTTGCAAGAGATCTTTTTAAGAGAAATTCTGAGATTCTTTTATAGCGTCGGAGAATTTTTTTTCCGAAGAATTTTTTGTTTTTATTTTTTATTTTGATTTTGTTTATTTTGTTAGGGAAGTTGCATGTTTTTGAAAGCATTTTATTTCTCAGTAGTTAAGCAATCTTCCAGTGACCAGTCGTCATTTTCAAAAACTTTTACTTATTTATTTATTTCATTTATGCATTAATTAATTTGTTTATGTATATGTAATTTATTTATTTATTCTGTAGGAGGAATGAAGGAGAACATGTTGTTGTTACTTATCCCTTTCCCATATGGAAACAACGAAAAAGAGGAAGGGAAAGCAGCAGTGGTTGGGGGGACGGGGGTGGGGGGAGAGAAGCCGTGTCCCTCATGTAAAATAAAAGTCTGTGGGAACCAGGGAAAACTGATTCTTCCCGCGACTGCTGAACTTTTTTTTTCAGTATTAAGGCTTTTCCTCTATAATGGGGTTGCTCTTGAGAAAAGACAAGGATAGTTTCCTTGCTTCATTCAAATGGCAAATCATGAATGAACCCCTTGTGCAGAAGACTTCCACATTAGTCGCTTCATAAAACTATACAGAGGGCTTATCATCTGCTCGTTGAAATTTTATCTACCCATCTCTCTCTCTCTCTCTCTCTCTCTCTCTCTCTCTCTCTATATCTATATATATATATATATATATATATATATATATATATATATATATATATATATATATATATATATATATATATATATATTTTTATATATACACACATACACACACATATGTATATAATGTACACATACAAACATATATACATGCATACTTGTAGCTCCTAAGTTCAAGGGCACTGCAAAGATAAGATACCCCAAAAATTACGAATATTTATTATTTAAAAAAAACACACACACATTTGTACTCAACTCCCTTTACTTGTCACACCAAAAGGAAGGAAAACGACTTACGTGGAGACAGATGTCCGCTATTTTTTTTTTTTTTTATTCTATTCCTTCCTCCAGCGGAGAGGGAGAGGGAGAGAGGGAGGCCCACACAAAGATATTTCTGGAGGGTAGGAAAAGCTCCTTCTGAAATACGGACATCCAATCAAAATGTAGATAGATTTCTGGGGGACCCCAGTCAAAAGTTCCAGGTGTCCCTGTATGCCTATTTTTCTCGACAGCCGAATTTTGACCGGGTGACGACTCGTTCGAGTTTGGTGGCTGGCGTTCCATTGATTTTTAAGGAGAGATGGTAATGGAGGGGGAGGGTGAGTTAAGGCTGATTCACATTATACCATCACGTCACCGACACATCCCGTCACGTCACCGTCCCATCAGCCGTTCTTGTATTCACACTATCCATCACATTCCCGTTCAGTTCGTGTCCAACCTCAGCGACTTAGATTTAGTGTTAAGAAACTTGCTTAAGCACCGTCACGTAACGTCACGTCAAAAAATATTTTCCAAGAAAACGTGTCGTGATGTGACGGTGGATGCCGTGCGCTTGATGGTGACGTGACGTGATGGTGTGAACAAGTCAATTTGATTACATGTAAGAAATTCTAACGTACTTTGACGTGACGTGATGTGTCGGTGACGTTGATGTTACAATGTGGATCAGCCTTTATACGTAACGGATGACATAACGCGCGGAAAATAAAAAATAGTTCAATGGTTGTTTAAGGGTTCAGATGTCATTTTTATTTGAGTGTAATTTCTGCTCGCCCGAGCATTTCATAATCTTCGGTAATATTGTTGGCTTTCAGAGAGTAATTTAAATAAACCAGTTACAGTGCACACAAACACAATGTTAAAAGATTTTTGCTCCTTGTTACTTGTTAGTGGTGTGATATTGCTCCCTTACAAAGGCTGGCGTTTCCAGCGGTCATCCATCCAAGCACTGTGTAACGAACGTGTGACTGATCGCCATCTCTATGATTGATATATATCCATATACGTGTATTTATCTTGTGTGTAATTGGTGAGTGACAGCTGACGAAATAGATGTTACCATAACAAAGCTGCAGTAGTACAGTAGTAATGGTAGTTTATGAGTAGCATGAAATGTTGTAAGAGTAATATAGAAGTTCATACGGAAAGCTAGAATCTCAAAACGACCTCTGCAACAAATGATAACACAAAAAAACCCACCGATTAATGAAAGAGAAACTACTACAATCACTAATGAACTAACAGTATTTTTCCCCGTGAACCTGTGTTGGTAAATTCTTCTAATTACGAAAAGACTTCACTGAAAATATCCAACTCGATCCATCAACAAACAAGTAAAAAATGCGCCGAAGTTACTTCGGCGCAGTCGAGTTTTCTGTACATCTTATAATCAAGGCCACCGAAAATAAATCTATCTTTCGGTGGTCTCGGTGTAATACTGTATGAGCCGCGGCCCGTGAAACTTTAACCACGGCCCGGTGGTGACCTATCATATATAGTTGCCAGAAGCACGATTATGGCTAACTTTAACCTTAAATAAAATAAAAACTACTGAGGTTAGAGGGCTGCAATTTGGTATGTTTGATGACTGGAGGGTGGATGATCAACATACCAATTTGCAGCCTTCTAGTCTCTGTAGTTTTTAAGATCTGAGGGCGGACAAAATAAGTGCGGACGGACAGACAAAGACGGCACAATAGTTTTCTTTTACAGAAAACTAAAAGAGAAGAAGAGTCAGAGCGGCGAGTGAGTGAGAGTGTGAGTGTGTTTCGGAATGTGCCACTGGCACTGTGAATCGCTTCGTGAATTATGCATCGTCTGAATGTGAATGGAGTCCAATTGGTAATTACCCTAAAGTGAAAAATGAACGAGGGCGGAAATTATCCACACGGTCATGTTAATGATCGTTTTGGCTCGTGTTGCGTTTATTTTCTTCTCTTTGGTTGTTCTTGAGCAAATCTTGCAAATGAACGTTCTTGCGGTTTTCTTGGAACGGTCTCTGACAAGGACAGTGCTTTATTTACTCGTAATAGGATCAGTTTGCAACCAAGACGTCAGTTATCAACGATTTACATTTTTTGACAGTTTTACGAAAATCGGATCTCTCCTAGATAGTGGTCCCCAGGGTTTTAGCCTTTACGGCGTGTTTAGTACAAGCCCGTTGGGGATTACCGTAAAAACACAAACAAAAGATTGTAAATATCATAAAGATAATGACCCCCCAAGAAATATTAGTCCTAGATAACGACCCGCGAAAACCCTTGGGGGTCACTATCTAGGAAAGATCCAAAATATCAATCGAATTAACGAATATACTCCTTATTGGATTCTCTCTTTGGGCTGGAAAAATATGAGGAAAACTTGAACCAGAGTATGTGTGATCTAGAAGTAATGGAGAGCTCTAAATGACTGTTTCTGTACAGTGAAATATTCTACACAGGCGACGAATTGCTATACCAACCTCAATTTACATTCATAATTTACGCTAAAAGAAAAATCGCCTTACTAATGGAGCCTCCGATGCGATTCGAGAAATTGAATTATTGTACAAACAAATCTCATCATATATGTAAAGGAAGACCCCCACCATTGGGGAAAATGTTATATAATTATTATGGAAGATTATCGTGGATTATTCTGAGCCACTAATAGTATTCTTCATAATAACTTACAGGAATAATTCATTATATCATTATTGATTATGCAAATTCAGTATCGTATTTTCCCCAGCTAGCCTCAACATTTTTTTATATAGTCAACCAACCAGTTTTTTATAATTGAAATTTCATTGCTGACTTCAAGTCTCCTCATTGACTGCCTAAATAATCCATACGTGTTTTGCTATTCAAAATCGATAAATGTATCAGGTTTAGTCGCGTTTCTTGGATCGGTCTATTTCTGATACCTTATTCATTGAAGGATTTTTGCTTTTGTATAATCCATCTGTTTCATATATGGAAAGTCTGGCAGCAGAGATTTCTTGTTGTTGGTGCCTTTTTATTTCACTGAGTCGGTTGTTCCATGGATAGTGCTTGCCTAGACCTAGTAAATCGGTTGTCACATAAGTAGCGCTTGCCTAGACCTAATAAATCTGATGTTCCACAGGCAGTGCTTGTCTAGACCTAGTAAATCGGTTGTTCCACAGGCAGTGCTTGTCTAGACCTAGTAAATCGGTTGTTCCACAAGCAGTGCTTGTCTAGACCTAGTAAATCGGTTGTTCCACAGGCAATGCGTGCCTAGACCTAGTAAATCGATTGGTCCACAGGTAGTGCGTGCCTAGACCTAGTAAATCGGTTTTCCCATAAGTAGTGCTTGTGTAGACCTAGTAAATCGGTTGTCCCATAAGTAGCGCTTGCCTAGACCTACAAAGTGGGTTGTTCCACAGGGTGCTTGCGTAGACCTACAAAGTAGGTTGTTCCACAAGTAGTGCTTGCGTAGACCTAGCAAGTCAGTTGTTTCACAGGTAGTGCTTTCAAGACCTAGTTACTCGGCTTAAAATATATACATTTTCAACAGAGTAGTTGAACTTAATACCCTGGGATTCCATACACTTGTCATTAATCCAGATTGCAATATCTGATGCAAAATAGTCGAGAGAGAGAGAGAGAGAGAGAGAGAGAGAGAGAGAGAGAGAGAGAGAGAGAGAGAGAGAGAGAGGAAACTGTTCATTGTTAAAATATTCTGCCAGGTCAACAGAATATTCAGTCGGGAGGATTATACTGTAAAATTCATTAGCATGAGTGAATATTAATCTGTGCCCTTGCTTTGGTTTCGGGACATTATATTCTCTCACGTTCCTGCTCTGACTTTATACTTAGTGCATTTTTATCCCAGTTCAAAGATTACTCATAATCTCTCGAGCTATTAATCCTGTCAGTTATTCGTTGTTTGAAATATTTAAACGACAGATCAGTGAACGATCTCTCTCTCAGTCTCTGGTGGAAGAATTATCGGGGAGGATTCCATTGGTAAACCACTACAACATTTTTGAAGACTAGTGTGAAAGTACCTCAAATGAATAAAAATTACTTTGAGCGCTCACGCTAGGGGTATAGGTGTCGCAACCGTATCCCAAAATCAATAGTTAAAAATATACGTTGCGACTATATCTTGAGAATCGTGAAGTCTGTTTCCCTGTAGTGGGGTAGTGCCGTCAGCGCGCCTTACACGGTGGACTGTAGGCATTACTTTAGGTTCTTAGCAGCGTTCTGTCGGCCTCTAGCTGCAACCCCTTTCATTCCTTTTACTATGCCTCCGTTCATATTCCCTTTCTTCCATTTTTATTTCCACACTCTCCTAATAATTGGTACAACATTATATTCAGTGCTGAATGACCTCATAGGTCCCAATTCTTGTCCTTTGGCCTAAATTTTGTATTCCAATCCAGTCCATAACTCGTATTGTAAGTTTGGGGCTGCAGTAGATCACAGTCAATGAATTCAGTCTAGACATGACCAGATTGATCTGCTGTTGACGATGAGTATCTTATTAATGTCCTTAGCAGCCTCCAAGCTGTTGAAAGAACAATTGAATATATAAATGAATGATTTAATTTTCGCTCAATTTTGTTTATGCCTTTACAGGTAGGTGACACTTCTCTCATCTAGGCACGTGAGTGTTTACCTGTTTTTTTTTTTTTTTTTTTTTTTGCCTTTACCTGTTATGTTGTGTCTTTTATTACTGCTTTTGTACATGTTGATTGTGTACATGAATGTGTCTTTGTTTACTGATTTAGAATTCGTTTGCATATTTGCACTTTCATCGTGTGGCTTCGTCTAATAGCAGCTGAAAGACAGAAAGAAGTGTTTTTTCATTTCTATTGTTTGTTTGTAGTAATGATGGTTAATTAACAGTTATACAAAGCGGAATATATGGACGTAGCATGTCCAAGGCCATCAAACCTACGGAGTTTAATGACATCTGGCACAGCTCATCGACGCCGAGAGAGAGAGAGAGACAGAGAGACAGAGAGAGAGAGAGAGAGAGAGAGAGAGAGAGAGAGAGAGAGAGAGAGAGAGAGATGACGTTATATAGGACAGGTCATCGCCACTAAGAGACCGACGGAGAGAGAGAGAGAGAGAGAGAGAAATCATGTTAGAGCAGATCATAGACGTAAAGAGACCGAAATTGAGAGAGAGAGAGAAATGACATTACAAAGCGCAGATCATCGACACGAAGAGACCGAGACGTAGAGAGAGAGAGAGAGAGAGAGAGAGAGAGAGAGAGAGAGAGAGAGAGAGAAATTACGTTACATAGAGCGGATCATAGATGTAGAGAGACCGAAATTGAGAGAGAGAGAGAGAGAGAGAGAGAGAGAGAGAGAAATGACATTACAAAGCGCAGATCATCGACACCAAGAGACCGACACGCAGAAAGAGAGAGAGAGAGAGAGAGAGAGAGAGAGAGAGAGAGAGAGAGAGAGAGAGAGAGCCAGCCATCCAGCCCATTCAAGAGATGGGAATTATGTCAAGACTTATGCGCCTCGACACGTCTTTGACGGGTTCTCGAACGAGGTCCCTAATGGAGCTTAACGTAGCCCTAAGCGAAGTCGTGTTTCTCCCGAATGTCTCCATCTTGCCTTTTGATTGGCATCGGCAGCGGAGGAGTGGCATTCCTCATTTTATTTGCCGAAGGCTCCTCCTCCTTCTCCTCTTCCTCCTCCTCCTCCTCTCTGTTGATGCCGAGAAGCCCAAACCCCTCCTCAGGTTTCCCCAAGCGGGGATATGTAATGAAATACAGGTAATTTTGACGTTCCATTACGCCCCGTCTTCGTAGGGGATTGCGTCATTCTTATAATCAGCTGATTGTAGGTCAAGCCATTGTGTTTTGTATGATATTGTATTACATCCTAAATGCATACATTCATACCCTTCTGTACGTGAAGATATGTAATGAAATGCAGGTAATTTTGATTTTCCATGACTCCCCGTCTTCATAAGGGATTGCGTCATTCTTATAATCAGCTAATTGTGAGTCAAGCCATTGTGTTTTGTATGATGCTATAATACAGTCTAAATACATACATTCATACCCTTCTCTGCGCGGTTTTACATAATGAAATACAGTTAATTTCGACTTTCCATAACTCCCCGTCTTCGTAAGGGATTGCGTCATTCTTATAATCAGCTGATTGTAAGTCATACCATTGCGTTTTGTGTAATTCTGTATTGCAGCCTAAATACACGCACTCATACCCCCTTGGGTATTAATTATTGCAAAAGATGGAATCTCACATCCCTTTGAATCTTTATTATTGCAAGTTACAGTGATGCAATTGATCCTTCATTGCGCAAAGCTGATAAATAGCTTAGTGTCGTGAATGGCAATTGTTTCGGGGAAGCCGTTGCCGCGGCTCGCTTAATGATGATTGCTTCTAGATAATAAATGGTTGTTCATCTGGGTAATGATTGCCTCAACGTTACGAATGATTGCCCAAACAGATTGGTAATTGTTTCAAGACGGGAGATTGTGTAACGACCCATATTATTATTATTATTATTATTATTATTATTATTATTATTATTATTATTATTGCGTTTGTTAGGAGGTGAGTGGTTCAGATTGTGTCGGAGATCCGCGCCTTGTAGGCGAGCTTTCTGCGTATTTGCATATAGGCAATAGGCCTATGTACAAATCAGGGTGGCATTGTTGTATGTCGGTATTATTCAACATTCAGTTGTTATATTTGTTGCTTTTGTTTTAACTAATCCACGCAGACGGAATTATTGTTCCCCAAGTCGATTGGCAGAGTCGTTTTTAATTATTAATTATTCCCTGTGCTGATTGTAATCTGTTGCTTTTAGAAATCGTCATAATATCGCCGAGATGATTGTATATATGTGTTTTAAATTTTAAGCCATTATTTCTGAAATAGTTTAAAAGCACTGCTTATTATATTTTTTTTTTCATTGTTGTTGGAGTAGACTGAATAGATTTTTTACAAATTTTTTGTCATTATTAATTTTACTATTTTATTACTCCGTAAGCTGGTAGAACGTATTGTTTTTTTATTCTCTCATTATTCCTCGAGTTGGTGGGTCATTATAACTGAATTAGGAAATTTCCATCTATCCTTCAGTTAAATTATGAATTTTCTCATTTTTATTTTTATTATTCTCTGTCATTTGACTGTTGAATAATCACGATAATTTCGATGTCGGGGCTTCGGAATTTCCTGTACGGTTGGACCATTAAGAGCTATGCAAAAGCACCATGACGGGAGAACGAGACCTTCAAAGCTCCACCTATTTCACATCAACGTCTCTTCTTCCCTCTCTCCCCCCCCCAACCCCGCTCCAGCGCTCATCCTCTAAGACATGCACAAAGAAAAGCAAAAAAGTTAGTTGAGGTCCAACAATTATTTTTGTATGATTTGGCTCCATTTTAATTTTTTTTTTAATATAGCTCAAAATTCTATGGCAATCGTGTCATGACATTTCATTTGTCCAATAATTTTATTATAACGAATATTTTCAGGAGACAAAATTCTGTTGAAAATTGTTATTAAATTTCAAAGAATTTCGGTTTAGAACTGCACCAGATTTAAAATGCTTTCTGGTTATTATTGATTTTAATCATTATAAAAATCTCAAAATCACACGGGTACTAAAATAGTTAAAAATCCACAACGATATGAGTTTAAATATAAAAATTTAAGATTTTCGAGAACTTGCAGGTTCTCGAAAGTATTCATTTTATACATATTTTAATATATATTGACACACATCATTGTTGATTTCGCCATTATTATTATTATTATTATTATTATTATTATTATTATTATTATTATTATTATTATTATTATTATTTGAAGGGAGTAAACCCTCTTTTAAACAGGTCTTATTGAAAAGGATGGCTGTATTATGCGAATTTATCTTATATAGTGTCTTTTCTATCTTCCTTATGATTTGCTTTTCAGGCTCAGCGATGTTAGTCAGCAACTGGCCGATATTCATGTTGGAAAAGGATAGTGTGCGGAATATGGGAAGTCTTTTTTTTATTATTATTATTATATAATTACCCATTCTTTTCAGTTTTTTAATTAGATTGCGCATGGAGTAATACAGACAAGATTACATTTGACTTACTGTTCTCACAATAGACTATTTATTGAAGTGTTACTTCAGTTTACAAAGTAGGTCAGTTACTTTAATTGAAGATATATAAAAGTAACACTGTAATTTTTTTTTATATTTACTTCTCATGTGTTGCCTCTTACGATATTTTTTAAAATGAGGTAATGAATTCGTCTTGATTTCCGATTGATGTCTCTTAATTTGTAAAATATTTATTATTGATACTTTCTGCTTTAGCAAAGATTGCGAATATTAATAATTCCAAAGGTACGCTCACCGACCGATTTCCTAAATTGACTTTTGAATGATTCAAGTCACAAATAAAGCTTTAATCGGATTGCTTTATAAGCCTGTTACTTAAACGGGTACAAACGATTTGATCAGTTGAATATCAAGTAGAATTACTTTGTGTTTATTTGTTTATCCCAGGCTGAAGTTTTTCATTACTCGAATGGATCTAGATTTGGAACGTTATTGGTTTAGTAGTTAAGATAAACAAGGCGTTATTGTATTTGTGTATTGAATAGCATATCGATAAAATTCTTTTTGCTAAGGTTTGACTGTTTTGTAACTATAATGTGATGGATTCATTTCAGCTTGTTTCGTCATAAATCAAAGTCATTTTGAGTCGAGAAATGGCTAATTAAGTTATTATAAGTTTAGACTGTGAATTTCCAACTCAATTAGGGTATTGCATGTTATTAATTTATTTAATGAATTGTTTTGTTACCTTTCTGCAACTAAACCCGGCAGTTACATATGCCCCGTGGGAAAGTAGTGCCGTCAGTGCACCTCATGCAGTGCAATGTAGGCATTACTTAAGGGTCTTCGCAGCGTCCCTTCGGCCCCTAGCTGCAACTGCTTTCATTCCTTTTACTGTAACTCAGTTCATATTCTCTTTCTTCCATCTTATTGTCCACCCTCTCCTAACAATTGATTCATAGTGCAACTGCGAGGTTTTCCTCCTGTTACACATTTCAAACTTTTACTGTCAATTTCCGTTTCAGCGCTGAATGGCCTTAGTTGCCCCAGTGCTTGGTATGCATGCCTAAAATCTATAAATCAATCAGTCTATATAAATAGTTACCCATGTCCCTTGGGAAAATAGTGCCGTCAGTGCATCTCAAGTGGTCCACTGTGGACATTACTAAATGGTGTTTGCAGACTCTTCGGTTCCAAGCTGTACTCACTTTTTAGCCTGTTGCCTTACCTCCATTTCCTCATCCTTTCCTTAATCCTCCTGTCCAACCTCTCTGACAGTTGCTTTTATTGCAACTGTGGGGTTTACTCCCAGTTCCACTTTTAGATCCTTGTACTTATATTTCTTTTTTTTTATTTCTCTCTCTTGCTGTCCAACCTCTCTGACAGTTACTTTGAGTAAAACTGGGGTTTTCTCCCAGTTCCACTTTAGCTCCTTGTGCTTCATCTGATAGTTTCTAGGTCTCTCTATCTTGCTGACCAACCCCTCCAACTCCCTCCTGCATACCCTTAAGTGTCCCAGTACTTGGCTTGACAGCCAAATTTAATTAAACCAAACAAGTATTTGAATATGAATATAGAGTATTATAGACGAAAACACAAACACCGAAACGACCCGTGATCATATATAACGGCGACGCCGCTCGCAGGCAACTAACTTTGCCAGCTGTCCAAAGGAAAAAGTCGAACTGGAGTGGGATTAATTATCAGCAGCGCTGATTGCTTGTTAATTGTCTCCGTTGTTGGGATCATTATAATTGCTTCGGGGCTCGCGAACAAAAATCAGGTTACAAGCAATTACGTAAACATAGAATATCGCTCGCGCCGTCGCCTAAGTTTGACGTTTGTGCCAAGGGTTAGTTTCGAGAACGAACTGGAATGGGATTTTGTCCGAGGATTCAGCAGCAGTTGATGTGATTGGAGGTAATGTTACAAGTAAAAAATGGTGAATGGTACTTGTATTGCAAATGTACATTTGGGTCAGACTTCATCTTTTTTCTTTATTCGCTATTCTAGATGGTAAATTTCTCTCTCTCTCTCTCTCTCTCTCTCTCTCTCTCTCTCTCTCTCTCTCTCTCTCTCTCTCTCTCTCTCTCTCTCTCTCTCTCTCGTGTGTATATGTATATATATATATATGCGTGTGTGTGTGTGTGTGTGTGTATGTATGTGTGTGTATAACTGAATCACGAAAATATGGAGCGTGATGAATTTGTAAATAAAGACAAAATCCACGAAGGAAAGAGAAACAGTGGAGTGCTGCAAGGCCTTTCGACTTATAGTCCTGTACTTAGCTGACCAAGTAAAGGACTAATGTAAGTCGAAGGCCTTTGCAGGCACTCCATTGTTTCTCTTCCCTTCGTGGATTTTGTCTTTATGTATATGTATATATATATATATATATATATATATATATATATATATATATATATATATATATATATATATATATATATATAGAGAGAGAGAGAGAGAGAGAGAGAGAGAGAGAGTTGGAGTGGCTGGACAGCAAGTTAGAGAGACCTAGAAAGTATCAGATGAAGCGCAAGGAGCTTAAGGTGGAACTGGGAGAAAACCCGTTTCACTGAAAGTAATTGTTAGAGAGGTTGGACGGGAAGAGAGAGAAATAAACAAAAACAAAAAAATAAGTACAAAGATCTAAAAGTGGAACTGGGAGAAAACCCCACGGCTGCATTAAAAGCAATTGTCGGAGAGGTTGGACAGGAAAATTAAGGAAAGGAAGAGGAAATGGAGGTAAAGTTAAAGGCTAAAAAGTGAGTACAGCTTGGGACCGAAGAGGCTGTGCATATACCATTCAGTAATGTCCACAGTGCACCACTTGAGATGTTTCTACGGGACATATGTAACTGCCGGGTTTAGTTGTAGAAAGGTAAAAAAATATTCATTAGACAAATTAATAACATGCAATACTCTAATTGAGTTGGAAACTCGTAGCCTAAACTTATAATAATTTAATTATCCGTTTCTCGACTCAAAATGACTATGATTTATGACGAAACAAGCCGGATAGAATCCATCACATTATTGTTACAAAACAGTCAGACCTTAGTAAAAATACGTATATATATATATATATATATATATATATATATATATATATATATATATATATATATATATATATATATATATATATATATATATATATATATATATATATATATATACACACACACACACACACTGTGTATGTGTGTCTTCAAAGACCCATCCTTTTGACACACACGTTTTCTCTCTCTTCCGTGCCATTCTTCATGACCTCCCGTGATCTGTCATTGTATCACCGCCTATAGAACAATATATATTCTTCTTCAGATTTACCCAACATAAAAAAAAAATAATAATTTCTTTGATCTCCATTTACTAACAGACGGTAAGTCTTCTTCACTTAACCGGTCTCCTTTTAAGAGTAAGGTC
>NC_089750.1:68824706-68847206 GCF_040412425.1 Macrobrachium rosenbergii
TTTTACCTTATTCGTTTCCACAGGGAAATTAAGTAAATGAAACGTCCATGACGTATTGTGAGATCACTGCATAATGCGTTGCTATAGTTACTGCATACGTTGCATTGCAATGCACATCAAGTGCCTCATACTGACACGTCGAAATTTCCTGCACAAAAGGAGAGAGAGAGAGAGAGAGAGAGAGAGAGAGAGAGAGAGAGAGAAATGGAAATCGATGAAGTACTTCCGCTTTAAGAAGAAAAGTCACACACGCGGATGATATTAATGTTTGTAAGTTCGTTCTCTTTAGCGTAGTCTGTGGCTTTGCACGATCCTATTCCACGCTTGAAGAATCTCTCTTGCACGAATATCTTGTTCTTTTGCTAATATGTCTTTGGTCGCGTTCATATGTAAATCTCTTTTCGTGTCGCATAATTTTTTTTTTTTTCGTTTTACAAAAAACTACGCGCGCCTTCCTCTTACGTATGCAAAATAGTTTAGGCTCTCTTTTGTTGCTGATGCAAATCTCCTTGCTACGCCATTTTAACAAATGGAATTTTTACTTTCCGCTTCTTTTTAATTTTTTTGTTCTTTTGCCGAACGAGCCGACCGTGCTTTCGTTTCCCCGCAAGACCTAACCCCCCCCCACTTCTCCCCTCCCCCTCTCTTCTCAGTTTCTATTACCTGACCCCCCTCCAAGGACCCCTTTCTAGAACTCCCTCCCCTCTTTCTAGACACATCTCTCATTCCTCATCCACTTGCCTGAAATGCCAAGTAGATTCAGTATCCGTTGTTTGTCCTTTTCACTCCCTTTCTCAACACCACCCCCATGCAGTCTCCTTTTCTTCCACCCTCCCCCAACCAGAATCCCCTTCTAAAACACCTTCCCCCCTTTCTAGATACTCCCCCTATCCCCTGCCACTTGTCACCAGTCCTAAAAACTAACTCAGCTTCCCTTTTCTTTGCCTTACTGCCAAAGACCTCCTATTCCGAAAGGTTGCCCATACCCTTTTCACTCCCTTTCTCTATTACCCGTTCCAAGCAACGCCTCTTCCCCCCATCCTCCAGCATTGCCTCTCTCTCCCCTCTCCCCAACCAATCCTTCATCCTTCCATCCCTCCCCAACCAACCTCCATACACTACGTTCAATTTGCAGATCTGCTGAGTCGTAAAACAGTGTCGAATCGTGACGAGGTCTGAACGACGCCACCCGGCGCTTGTTTGATCGTGACATTTAGATCGAGGGTCGATTTTTATATCCCGTAGGCCTAAAGAGATTCCCTAATTTCGTCCGCGTCTTTGTTATCGTATATACGGGAGCGAGTCCACTTCTTTTCTTCTATTCCAGCCATCGTTTTTGGGTGGTTATGATTATGAGAAGTTTTGGATTTTTTTTTTTTTTTTTTTTTTTTTTTTTTTTTTTTTTGAAAGACATTTGCGTTTTTTTGGTGGTTAATGTTTAAGTGGTTAGAAATTTTGAAATATTTTTATTCTTTGGAAAGGCATTTTAGCTTTTGGTGGTTTATGGTTATTAAAATTTTTTGAATATTTTTGCTTTTTGGAAAAGCATTTTCGCATTTGGTGGTTTATGGTTATTAGAAATTTTCGAACATTTTTATTTTTTTTGGAAAGACATTTTCGCTTTTGTTGGTTAATGTTTCTTAGAAATTTGGAATATTTTTATTCTTTGGAAAGACATTTGGTGGTTTATGATTATTAAAAAATTTTGAATATTGTTATTTATTGGAAAGGCACTTTCGCTTTTGGTTGGTATGGTTATTAGAAATTTTTGAATATTTTTTTTTTTTTTTTTTTGCAATGACACTTTCGCTTTTGGTGGTTTATGATTATTGGAAAATTTGCAATATTTTTATTTTTTGGAAAGACATTTCTGCATTTGGTGGTTAATGGTTTTTAGAAATTTTGGAACATTTTAATTTTTTTTGGAAAGATATTTCTGCATTTGGTGGTTAATGGTTTTTAGAAGCTTTGAAATATTTTGATATTTTGGAAAAACATTTTCGCTTTTGGTGGTTTATGATTATTGGAAATTTTGCAATATTTTTATTTTTTGGAAAGACATTTTCGATCTTGGTGCTCTATGATTATTAGAAATTTTGGAATATTTTTATTTTTCGGAAAAACATTTTCGGTTGGTCGTTTCAGGTCCTGGGTCTCAGAATATCGCCAGAATCCGGAATTCTTTTATTCCCGGTTTGCCTTGTTAGAAAAAAAAATTGGATTTTTCAGCATTCTTTGATCTCTGCCCGTGAATTTTTATCTCTCGCAGTTTTTTTTTTTTATTTCCGGTGACGATTTGTCGTGTATTTGGCCCGGTTTTGCTTCTTCCTTTTATTTGAAACGTTGTTTTAATTGCTGTGTTCGTCTTTTGTTTCGTATTCATTATTAGGTTACGTTCGACACTGCCGTTAATAAATCCCTGAAGATTTATTTGCTTAAAAGGGGAGGGGTTGACCTGGGGTCACTAATTTTGGGTCACGGTTACCCAGGATTATTATTATTATTATTATTATTATTATTATTATTATTATTATTATTATTATTATTTCAGCAGATGAAACCTTTTCGCATGGAACAAGCACACCAAAGGGGCCATTGACTTGAAATTCAAGCTTCCAAAGAATGTTGGATTCAGCCTCCCACCGCAGACCCCACACTGCAGCAGTAACTGATCTTGATACAGAGCCAGTGATTTTTCATCGACTTGGGCGAGACGCGAACCCGCTTCATCTGAGTGGTATACCACGACACAAACCACTACCAGCGGACCGGGTTAGGATTGGTAAACTACTGAATTATCATAGTTAAACGGCTCCCTACGAAGCGTTTGGAACTCTCGTTGATTAATACCATTCATTAGTATTATTATGTTGTAAACTTGTGTATTTTGTTTCCCAGCGAACTCGCAAAGACTGATTTGAACGTCATTTCCTTTGAGAAGTTTAGGTAATAAGAACAACTTAGGTTTCCATTAAGTAAGTATTCCTGGTCAAGCTCCTATCGTTAAACGTTTTAGATGCTGCATGGTCTTTTGTAATCCAGTGAGTTTAATGATTTTTAGTCTTCTGAAAAGAAAACTATTGTGCCGGCTTTGTCTGTTCGTCTGCACTTTCTGTCCGCAGTTTTTCTGACCGCCCTCAGATCTTAAAAACTACTGAAGCTAGATGGTTGCAAATTGTATGTTGATCATCCACCCTCCAGTCATCAAACATACCAAATTACAGCTCTCTAGCCTCTGTAGTTTTTATTTTATTTAAGGTTAAAGTTAGCCATAATCGAGCTTCTGGCAACGATATAGGATACGCCATCACCGACCCGTGGTTAAAGTTTCATGGGCCGCGGCTCATTCAGCACTATACCGAGACCACCGAAAGATAGATCTATTTTCGGTGGCCTTGATTATACGGTGTACAGAAAACTTTCTTCGGCGCATTTTTTACTTGTTATTTTTTTTACATTAATTATCTTAGTCGTTTTCTAGTATAAGCGGGTTACCTTGCACTGGCTATTTTGATACTGATTTTGGCTAGAGAATTTATGCAGTCAAGATATAGACCGCATGATTTGAGAGAGAGAGAGCGCTAGGATAAACGATCACCATTTGCTACAGTCTACTACAACCGATTACACACTGACTGAATGGTAATACTGCCACACGTATGTATCAACTTTGATTAATAATAAAGAATGACTTATGAATATAGACCACTTTCCAATTTTGTTTTCTAATTTGTCAAATGAAATACTCTGGTATTTTCCTTTGAACGTTGACACTTGTTCTAGCTGTGACCCCTGGATGCTGTCGGTTGATGAAAATATCGATTATGATATTGTTGAGGATTGAGTTATTTATTGAACTTTTCCTTTAAAACCTCTTGAAAAACCGACGCTCGCAGTTTTAGGAGGAGGGAACAAAAATTTCAGAGGGGGACAGTGGTATTAGGAGGGAACAGTAATTTTAGGAGGGAACTTTTGAGGTTCTTAGAGTTCATGTACCACTGTGATTGTGATAGAGTTCTTGTTTTCACGTATGATTGTGACAGAGTTCTTGCGCTCACGTGTGATTGTGATTTCTGTACATCATGTAATTGTGCCAAACTTCCTGGTATCACGAGAACTTCACGTAGTGGCTGACGCAGCTTATACATTTACACACACACGCGCACACACACACACACACACACACACACACACACACACACACACACACACACACACACACATATATACTACCCTCCTTGGAAGAAGATAATCAGAATAATTGAAAACAACGTTATTGTTAGAAAACAATAGACATACCAAGAAGATATAGTTTTCGCTGGTGAACATTTCACCTGTGAAACATAAGTATCTAAAGATTTGTTAAAAGATTTGTTAAAAAGATATTTAAAAACAGTACCATCTAAAATAGAGAGATTATTTTAAACACTGTTAAATTATATATATACATGTGCATATATATATATATATATATATATATATATATATATATATATATATATATATATATATATATATATATATATATAAAAATCCCCTAACAAAATTTTGCGAGACCAATCCTTCCTATCACTCTTCCCGAAGGGTCTCCTTCTGTACCAAAGAATCGTAACAGCTATTGAGGGCGTGGAAAAGACACGAGTAGCCTCCTTACCCCCGGTTTATAGCGACCGAGCTACAACAACTCCCATTCAAGATAGTGGGAGCCGGGGAGAGAGAGAGAGAGAGAGAGAGAGAGAGAGAGAGAGAGAGAGATGGGAGGTCTTGAAGGAGAGAAGGATGTGGAGGAAGAGGAGGAGGAATGATGGAGAATATGCAACAAGAGAAAAGGAAAATTGAGAACGGTAGAGAGAGAGAGAGAGTGAGAGAGAGAGAGAGAGAGAGAGAGAGAGAGGAGGTCCTGAAAAGCAGAGAAGGATTTGGAGGAGGAGGAGGAATGGTGGAGAATGAGGAACAAGAGAAGGAAAAAAATGAAAACGGTATAGAGAGAGAGTGAGAGAGAGAACCTGATTGGAAGGAAAAGGAAGATGAGGAGGAGGAGGAGGTGGAGAAGGGGAAGGAATAAGAGAAAGGGAAATATTAAAAGGGAGGAAGCTTTGTGGGATGAAAATTAAAGGGAGACATAAAATAGGAGAAAGAATTACCGACGAGAATCCAACGAAAACACAACCACAAACAAAACTCGAAACGCCGCCATAAAAGTAGATCTTCCTAGCGAAAAGAATATCGTAACGAAAAGACGTGTATATATATATATATATATATATATATATATATATATATATATATATATATATATATATATATATATATATATATATATATATATATATATATATATATATATATATATATATATATATATATATATATATATATATATATATATATATATATATATATATATATATATATATATATATTAGTAAACAGCAGCGATAAGGGTTTCGGTCGGCGATGATAATAAAAGGGCAAGAAGAAGTCAATCTCCCGCCTACGACTTTTCTTTCGGCCGCCCTCCCTTTTATTTCCTCTTCTTGCGACTCTAACTTTTATGGGAGCAAAGACAGCAGGTCTCGCGTGATGGGGTCGTTCCAAAGGGCGCTTCGTTGGGCCCTCCTGTTTCGGCTTTAGGGCGGGAGTGGAGAGGAGTTGGACCGGGTTATGGGAGATTGGGAGGAATACACTCTCCGCCGAGTGGATTGGTAAGAGGGATGTGGCTGATAAGGTTTTTCTTTCTTTTTTTGGGGGGGGGGAGGTTGCCCAAGAAGGGCGTCTTCCCGATAAGAGGAAGCAGAAGGGAAATGCTGATAAAGGGGAGGAAGAAGGATAGTGTTAAAGAGGCAGGGGAAGAAGAGGCGAAGGATGCGATAAGTGGTTTCATAATGAAATTCATCAATTCATCGAGATTTAGAGTTGATGCTTGCTCTTAGACTCGACCAGAATGCAGGGAATGGCTAGGTGGATTTACTTTTTTTTTTTTTTTTTTCTTGGGAAATTTTGTTCTTTCTTTTTAATGATTTTACTGATCTTTTTTTATTCGATCAGAATGTAGGGAATGGCTAGATGGATGTACAGTTTTTTTTAAGAAATTTCTTTCTCTCATTTTAGTGATTTTACTTTTTTTTTTATTCAACCGGAATGCAGGGAATGGCTAGATGGTTTTACAATTTTTTTTTTAGGGAAATTTTTTCTTTCTCCTTAATGAGTTTACTGTTTTTTTTTTATTCGATCAGAATGCAGGGAATGGCTAGATGATTTTACAGTTTTTTCTAAGGGAATGGCTAGATGGTTTTACAATTTTTTTTTAGAGAAAATTTGTCTTTCATCTCCTTGGTGATTTTACTTTTTTTTTTTTACTAGAGGAAACTTTCTTTCACCTTCTTATCCCGCAGTCATGATGAGTTAAACATATTCTTTTACTATAATCCATATTTTTAAAATGTTTCTTCGATTACCGTTAGTTAGTTAAGAAAGAAAGAAACATTAGTTCCTTAAAAGACTATTGAAAAAACAAAAATTTTTCTGGTAGTAAAAATGCATGAAGAGTTAGAAGTAAATCTTTTTCTTTCTCGCTAACACCCCTCAAGTACTTTGTCACCAAGACCAATTGAAACAAAGCTTTTGTAAAATTGACTCTACACTGTATTTTCTCTCAGTTGACATTATACAAAACTTTTATTTGGAAAAGGCTTGAATTTGTCCTTTAAAACTAGCGGTGATGATTTGTTACTTCATTCCAAGGCAGATTCGTTCGACTAAGATTAGAAAATTACCGCCTCTTATTTTATCGTAGTCTCCCAAAAATCAGCATTTTTGTGTTTCAGGTAAGGCTTTGATAACATTAAATAATGACTTGTTTCATTTGTGGATACTTTTTCTGTTTTCCTTCATGTGGATATGATTCTTTTACTCGAGCTATCAAAAGTGGCAGTTAGTGTGGCTTTTGGGTGAAACAATTTTTCTTTTTCACTAAACCTAAAATAAGAACCGGACTTCCCGTTCAATTTATGAATTTTTTTTTTTTTATTATTGTTTGTCTGCAGGTACGCATAGAAAAAATTCCTTCGCTCATAATCTTTAATTCATATGTGTACAAATCTATATCTCTATTCGAGCAGAGTTTTTGAATGTGGTTGATTACAGTTTATAATGATTTCGAGAATGGTGAAAACACATTTTACTGTTATGGTAATAAGTTTTTTTTTGAAATATCAGAAACTTATAAACTAATCTCTCTCTCTCTCTCTCTCTCTCTCTCTCTCTCTCTCTCTCTCTCTCTCTCTCTCTCTCTCTCTCTCTCTCTCTCCGTCTGAGTAAGTGCAAAATTGTTTCTATGCTTGGCTTGTCTCAACTCTTTAAGAAGAAAAACATATACCGTGTGAGTGAGAAAAACTGAGAGTGGTATGAAATACAAAAAGAAGAGATCACTTATTAGAAAAGAAATAGATGAATTAATAAATGAATAGATGAAAATGTAGATAAGTTATTAAAATACAAGGTGAATTGTTGTAGGGTAGCAATGCATTGGATCTTCGCTCGAGCAGAAATACTCTACTGAGACAAGGATAGAGGCGGATAGTAGAAGTATTAATATTAAAATAAAATTCGACATATAAGGTGAAGTTAAAGAATGATACAAATCAAAATATGTCATATAAAACTTCCTACTGTTTCTTTTTCAAATTGCTCATCCGTGTTTGATTCGTATTGTTCTGTTCACACAGACACAAATTTAAATAGCCGTTTAACTGTAGATGTATGTATGTGGCCTATGTGTCTGGTTGCTTTATTCATTGCCTATTCACGCAAATTTATATTTAGTGTAAGTCAACATAATTTATTTACACATTTAATCATTATCTGACGAATCCCTGAAATGATTTAAAGAAGCTCTGCGAAACTGGTGAGAAAAATCCATGGAATGTGTTCCGATCTGTTTAACATAATTTCGTGAAATCCCCCACCCCTTCCCCTTCTCCACAACACCCCGCCCTCCACGCCCCACCCCCCGAAGTCAGCCAGGGAAAAGCAATAGACCGGCGGAAAGTTTTGCGTCGAATAAACTTTGTGTAGTTGTTTCCTGAAAGTTTTCTTTTATAACGAATTCCTCTCGGCCGAGGTGTCGCAAAAGCAACTGTAAGCGTGTGAATAGTTAATGGCAGGAACGAGACAGGGAGAGAGAGAGAGAGAGAGAGAGAGAGAGAGAGAGAGAGAGAGAGAGAGAGAGAATTTACAGTAATATATGTGTCGTGAGGAAACGTGACGGTCCGAGATTTGGGATTTATATATATGTATATGTGTATATGTATATATATATATATATATATATATATATATATATATATATATATATATATATATATATATATATATATTTATATATACATAGTTGTGATTCATGTTTCTGAAACTTCCTAGCTGTGAAGGAATAGATACGGCATCAACACAGAATTTAAACCATCCTCACTTGAACAGCGTTGAATATATTTTGGATGAGAAAGTTTATAAGATATGCATATGCAGAATAACGAAATCATATTACTACAGTATTCTTTTAGCTAAAAGAATCATATTTTCCAGTGACTGACAGTTGAATCTAAGCAGATATTGCTAGAATTAAGTTATCGTGTTGAGTACGTAGGTAGTAACCTCATCCTGAAAGCCATTGCATAGAATCTTGCAAGAGACCTTGCTTTAGGAATCTTTTAATTAAAATCCAAGCCGATGGTCAAACATTCAAGTAGGCATCAGATGTCAGTAGCTTTCTTCTAAGCCCTCCCACTGCAGCAACGATATATACTTGGGATGATTTATCGAAAGGGCATGTTGCATTATTCAGATGGTAAGTTTAATTGGGATTAGATAGACAAAAAAATATTCCTTGTACTTTACCTGTCGGCATGTCAGAGATTACTTGCTGGCGATAACTTTTAAGCTTTGCGCTCTATTCTTAAATGACTCTTTTTAAAATTTGTGTCACCTTTTTTTTCTGAAAAGAAAACTGTTGTGCTGGCTTTATTCTGTCCGTCCACACTCTTCCTGTCTTCACTGTTTGGATGTCCGCCCTCAGATCTTAAAAACTACTGAGGCTAGAGGGCTGCAAATTGGTGTGTTGATCATCCACCTTCCAGTCATCAAACATACCAAATTGCAGTCCTCTAGCCTCAGTAGTTTTAATTTTATTTAAGGTTAAAATTAGCCATAATCGTCCGTCTGGGAACAATGTAAGCCAGGCCACCACCGGGCTGTGGTTAAAGTTTCATGGGCCGCAGCTCATACAGCATTATACCGAGACCACCGAAAGATAGATCTATATTGGGTGGCCTTGATTATACGATGTACAGAAAACTCGATTGCGCCGAAGACACGGCGCATTTTTTACTTGTTTTCAAAGTGCGCATAAACCACAAAATCCCAGAGTTTTCGTGAAAACTCTTACGAATTTATGTAACCTCAGAATTTGGCTACTCTGTCATCTGTGGTGACCTTGATAAACTCGGAAAAATTCCCCCAATTCTTTTCCCCCTTTCCTTCCTTTTTTGTTTTAATCGAACCAGTCTGAAGAGACGACTATGGTGACGAGTCTTAAATTAGAGACTTACACCAACTATATCCGCTTCATTTGAATATCAAATCAATTTGGACAGCAAGCGTTTAATCACCTTAATTTCACCCCTATGTCCCTTCCTCTTCCTCCTCCTCCTCCTCCTCCTCCTCCTCCTCCTCCTCCTCCTCCTCCTCCTCCTCCTCCTCCTCCTCCTCCTCCTCCTCCTCCTCCTCCAGTCGAAGGAATCCATTGTTGCACTCTGTGTGATCTATTACGGCACATTAGGAATAAATCCTGGCAGTTTAAGGGGTTGTAAATCACAGGTAGACAACGTCCATTGTTGGGGACGGTGGAAGGGTTGGCGATCGTCAGACCAAACCAGGAGATGTGATCGTTACAATTTGTATTGAATCAGCCAAGCGAGGCGATTTGCCCCCTCCCCCAAAACCCACTGCCGCGTTGTCAGTTCAAGATTGGGATTTCCGTCTGATTAAAATGCCATTTTCGCGAAGGGGGGAAGACGTAGATTTGAATATTTTGAATTAGCATCTCCGGTGATCGCTGGTGACGTAAGTTCTCTCTCTCTCTCTCTCTCTCTCTCTCTCTCTCTCTCTCTCTCTCTCTCTCTCTCTCTCTCTCTCTCTCTGAAGTAGAAGAAGAAGAAAAAGAATGATTTACAACCTTTTAAATAATTTAAAAAATTAGATTTTTCATCAACCTAACCTCTAACATGTAGAACGCAATCGTGAAAATTAGGAATATTATATCAAATTGAATGCATTCTGTTAGGTAATTCATCAAGTATATATTATTATTAATGCTACTACAGTCACAAGTCTCGGGGATATTAGGTTCACAATAAAACTATAAAAATTATTAAAGCTCTACCAAAAATTCACGGGACCCCAAGACACCATAGCTCTGACTACCGAAGCAATTGATATAAATTGTGATCTAAGATTTTGCTAGTTTCCTCAACACTGAAATATGAACTCAGATTATTTACATTTAAGATATCTTGAAGTTGTGACGTCATAATGACATCATAATGATGGCACACGATTTTCTAAATTCAGTATTAGTTTTCTGTAAAAGAAAACTATTGTGCCGGCTTTGTCTGTCCGTCCGCACTTTTCTGTTCGCCCTCAGATCTTAAAAACTACTGAAGTCAGAGGGTTGCAAATTGGTATGTTGATCATCCACCCTCCAATCATCAAACATACCAAATTGCAGCCGTCTAGCCTCAGTAGTTTTTATTTTATTCAAGGTAAATGTAGCCATGATCGTGCTTCTGGCAGCGATATAGGATAGGCCACCACCGGGCCGTGGTTAAAGTTTCATGGGCCGCCGCTCATACAGCATTACACCGAGACCACCGAAAGATAGATTTATTTTCGATGTACAGAAAACTCGATTGCGCCAAAGACACCTCGGCGCATTTTTTACTTGTTTTAATTGTTCTGTGTTTACTCATCTTATGGGTTGCAAAACATTTCTCTATCTTGTTTGGTTAGCGAAAACTGGTCTTCAAAAAGGGTCCCTTGCTTCCAACGACCAAAGTATACGATGTTTTTGATAATAATACAGTTTATGATATGGTCTTATTTCAAACATCTTTTGGATGGGCCCTAATATTTTTGCATACCTCCCACCATTCATAAAGACCTGTTCCCCTTTACTTAAAAAAAAAAACGCAATTTGGAGAACAAATATATTTAAGGAATCCACATAGTGTCTCCACACTGAAGATGGAGCATAAGGCTCCGAAACTGTATGTGGATTTTTTAGATATATTTGCTTTCGAAATTGTGGGTTTTTTCAAGTTTCAAAGTTCGCTACTGATCTGTTATCACACCTAGTCTTTATACGTAATAATAACAAGTAAAAACTCAGCCGAAGTTTCTTCGGCGCAATCAAGTTTTCTGTACAACCGCTACAGCGTATAATCAGGGCCACCGAAAATAGATCTATCTTTCGGTGGTCTCGGTATAATGCTTTATGAGCCGCGGCCCATGAAACTTTAACCACGGCCCGGTAGTGGCCTATCTTATATCGTTGCCAGAAGCACGATTATGGTTAACAGAGGCTAGAGGGCTGCAGTGTGGTGTGTTTGATGATTGGAGAGTGGATGCTTGACATACCAATTTTTAGCCCTCTAACCTCAGTAGTTTTTAAGATCTGCGTGCGGACAGAATAAAGTGCGGACGGACAGACAAAGTCGGCACAATAGTTTTCTTGTACAGAAAACTAAAATGTAAAAAAAAAAAAGGACAGAAAGTTTCAGACACCCAGAAAATAGAGAAGAAAATAATTAATTTTGTTTCCTAGTTATAAACTGGCAAGGCATTTGACCCAGTCGTATTTTGACCTCTGCTCGTCTAAAAGGTCAGAATGAACAGTGAAGTGACCTATTTTTTTTTTTACTTCACAATTTTTTATTTTAATCCGGTGGAGCAACAAGCATACTTATTTCGCAACTCCCTTTTGATGAGCGTAAAATAAATATTCATTATTTTGTGCAAGTACCCGCAATCAAGAGGGAATAAAGTTCGTGATTGGAATAAATTATATGTTGTTCCAAAAGGTCAGGAGTCATATGTTAGAGTTTATTTCAATAACCTTGTATAATTTAAAGATGCTCTATTGTATAGTATATATGCGGTTAATTTATCTAAGTGGCGTTATAGTATTAAAAGTCATTAGCTCCAAAAATGTATGTATGTATTTAGATAAAGATTAATATATATATATATATATATATATATATATATATATATATATATTTTTTTTTTTTTTTTTTTTTTTTTTTTTTTTTTTTTTTTTTTTTTTTTTTGAGAAATGCACAGTTACAAGTTGTCAGAAAGAAAAATTATCCAGAGGGGATTAAGATTATATTTGTATATGGTTATCGAGAGGCAATTTTTTGTTCGGGAAATGCACAGTTACAAGTTATCGGAGAGAAAGAAAAAATATCCAGAAGGGATTAATCATTATATTTGTACATGGTTATCGAGAGGCCATTTTTTTTTTTTTTTTTTTTTTTGAGAAATGCACAGTTACAAGTTGTCAGAAAGAAAAATTATCCAGAGGGGATTAAAATTATATTTGTACATGGTTATCGAGAGGCAATATTTTGTTTGGGAAATGCACAGTTACAAGTTATCAGAGAGAAAAAAAATTATCCAGAAGGGATTAATCATTATATTTTTGCATGGTTATCAAGAGGCAATTTTTTTTTGAGAAATGCACAGTTACAAGTTATCGAAGAGAAAGAAAAAATATCCGGAAGGGATTAATCATTATATTTATCTACGGTTATCAAGAGGCAATTTTTTTTCTTTTTGAGAAATGCACAGTTACAAGTTATCAGAGAGAAATATCCAGAAGGGATTAATCATTATATTTGTACATGGTTATCAAGAGGCAAAACCAGCCCTCGAGTTCTTCTTCTTCTTCTTCTTCTTCTTCTTCTTCTTCTTCCTAGAACATATAAGACCTTTGATCTCCCAGCTGACATGACGAAATGTTCTCAGGGCTGGTAGTTTATCAGTTACTCTGGAGCAGAAAAACCTAACATTTTCGAAGATAAAGTGAAAAAAGAAGTTTCGCTTTGAATTATCCTTTCTTTCCAACTTGGAAAACCTCAGTCTAGCGAAACTCACTAAATTAACTTTGAATGTTACCCTTAATTTTGTTCCCTTCTGCTTTCATGTTCATTTTTCAGTGTTTTTATTTCTAATGCTTGTATTTTTTTTTCGTGGGAAATTTCGTTGGAGATGCAAGATTACTTATTTCTTGGAAGGTGTTAATTTCAAAGGAGGAAAAAGTTATATGTTATTTCAGAAGTTCAGTGGTTATGGAAAATAAGCTGTATGTAGCGTGCAGATACCAAGAAAAAGCTTTTGATAGTAATGGTAAATATTGGGAGTCTGGCGTGTGGATGATGTTTGATGTAGAAAGCAAAATTGTTAAGAACGATTAGAAAGTTTTATGATGAAAGCAAAGGGTGTGTGGTAGAATATTCAGACGGGAGAGGAGTGGCTGGTTAGGCGTAAAATTAGGTCTTAGACAAGGATGATTTATGTTTTGCATTTTATACGAATGAATAATGAAGGAGATTAGAGTAAGAAGTGGGGATATAGATGCAAAAGAGATTATTATAATCTGAGGATTGGGTAGTGGATGATAAGCTGCTAATGACATAGCATAGTGAAGAAAAGCTGCTGCTTAGCTTGTGAAAGAGTTTTTATGCCTTTGAATGCACGTAAACAGAAAAAGTTGAAAGCGAGTATTAGAAAGAATAAGAATGTGAGAACTACGGAAAGCCAGGAAGTTGGAGCAAGGAATGTTCTTTTGTATAATGGAAGTGGTTGATGCTTGCATCCGGGAAGCAAGAGAGGGTTTGTGAAGAAGTTTTCCGCATAGGAGATTCAACCTTAATTTCGCCGTTATAGGATGGAAAGTAGCGGTGATTTTTGTCTGATTTTTCTTTGGAACAATCTCCTATTACGGAAAACTGCTTGTGTGTTGTTTTTATGTATGTATGTATGTATGTTGGTACAAAGATGAACATACAGTGAACTTGTCATTTTTTGATTGGCTAATATTTTTTACTAGTCCAAATGAAAACTTGTAACGTGAATTTGGGCAAGAAATTGGAGAATTCTTCCTCTATGCTCATATGCACACGTCATATCTGCGGAATTCGGATATATCTTACCAGAACTGAAATACCGCCAGCCTCACTCTGATGCCTTTGCTAAGGTGGAGTATGAAAAACCTCTCCTTTCCCCAACCCCCACCCCAGCTTATCACACCCCGCCCCCAAAGCCCTCACCGGGTTTTTTTAATTGAAAATTCTCAGATTTCTAGTGGGCTACATATCAGAGGGAGGCAAGTATATTTCATTTTTTTTTTTTTACCTTCTTTGCAAAGGGTGACTTAGGCCCTTTGTAGTAATGTTTGTTTCAGATATTTTTAAATTGCTAAGACTTTGTTATAAAAAAAAAATTGAAGAGCAAAATATATTTGTTCTCCATTTTTTTTTTCCATTTTTGAAAGGTCTATACTGATCTGTTATCAACTGGGTGTTATGGTAACGGAATTTCATAAAAAATAAAAATTCCCGTAACACTGCCAAAGTATTTTTTTTATGTATAAATGATTACCAATTACGCAACGTTCCTTTGCGTCTCATGAAGATCAGTACCTAATTATGATAGGTTTCTGTCAAAGATTTCATAAATAATTCTGTAAGGAAAATTTTCCATTTATTAATTGGTGTTTTTTATTCAGCAAACACAGGAGATTTTTATTCCTTTGGAAGGTTAGGTGAAGGTTTAATTAGATCAGGACAAATCTTTGATGGACTCATTTTCTCCCGAAAAAACCACCTCCTACTTTTATCTGAAAAACCTCTAGTGAGCTACTGGTTTTGTGAAAGGATTAATCGATAGATTAGGTTTGTGTACTTATGTATATATATATATATATATATATATATATATATATATATATATATATATATATATATATTTGATGCGTAAATGACTGTACAGGAAAATTATGCAAGCATACACATACATACATACATTTTATATATATACATACATACATATGTGCGTATTACATATATATATATATATATATTTTTACGTTTTTCCGTGGTTTTAGTTTGAAATATGCTCTGTGAGACAGGTAGCAACAATTTACGGTAATTTAGCCTTGTGATTCTGACTTCGTGGGTACGGGAAAACGTAAAAAAAAAAAGAAAACAAAGGAGAATTTCATATGAGCATAGGGCTCTGGTTACTGAGGGAAATATTACGTAAAACACGTGGGCACATTTAAAGTAGTGTATTTACATAAAGGACATTAGTACGGGAAAGAGGAACTCAGTAGGTTGAATGAAACTGGGGAATTCCAGCCACAGTCCGAGAAGCTTCCACGAAATAGCATCCCTCTGAAATGAGAGATATGCACATTATACGCCAGTAATGAAAATAGACAAAAGAATAATGAATTCGAAGCTGCACTGAGGGTGCCAAAGGAGTAATAAAGAATTAATACTGCCGATGCAAGAGGCACACGGACATTAGACAAGGGTGATTTCTGGCTTTCTCTTTAAGCAAATATTTCGAGACAAAAGCGTGACTGAAATGGGGCTCTTCCAGGGCACTTTACCTTAGCAGATTTTCCGAGGGCGCGTAGAAGGCGGTCTGTGGATGACTTGCGATTTCCGAGGACGAGTTTCTTCCACGTGGTGAGATGCAAGGGCTTCCGTAAAGGGGCAAGGCGATGGGGACTCCTCGAAACTCCAAGCAATGGCGTGTGGGCTCGAGGAATACGGTCGAAGGGCACGAGGAGAAGTATACTTTTGAAAGGGCCACGTGGTTAGGATGCAAGGGCATCGGTGGGGCCAGGTGTTGAGGACGTCTTCACAAGTTCACTCCATATCTTCCAGCCCGCGTGTGTGTCGAGACCTCGTGGGCTTTTGCCTTTTATCCCCTCCTATGGGGCAGGGGGCGTCCATCACAGATGCTTTGACTCATTGCACCTGCTGCCCGCAGGGGAGGTTTTGGCCTGTAGGAGAAACGCCCAAGCCAGATTACTTTTGCCTCGAAGGAAAGATCTTTATCAAAAATGGGAGCGCCTTTAATCTTTTAAACCCTTGTTTTTAAGTCGATAGACAGATGGTCTATCGATCGGCCGGCTGGCAGTAAATGAAACACAACAACAACAAAGGAGGGGAGGGGAGGCAATTTGCTAGCGAATTCTTGCTAATCATAATACCTCCCCATACAAGATGATGTACATACCTCCTTCGGGTGTGTACATCGATATTCAAGAATGAGCGGCAAATGCTTTACGTTACTCTACATTCTGCCTTGCAATGAACTTTACTCCTAAAGGTTTTATGAAGCTTGGTTACTTTTAATAACACATTGGGACAATTTTCGTTAACAGAACGCAAAGTGATTTAAACACTTGCAAAAGAATAATTACTTTAGATTTGGTTACCCACTGGTAACTTTATAATGTGACTCGAACAATTGTGAATTAATTAAGATTATAGGACCACGTATATGAGGCTATGGCCAACAAATGAAAAGAAAGGTTATTGTTCAAGAATTAAAATACACGGTTACTTAATTTTAGATAAAATGCATGCGGTTAGTACAATCTGCCTTGAAGAGGCTGTGTAAATGAAAAACAGCGTTTACTTTTGTAAATGACATCCCCTTTTACGCGATACTGTAATGACTATACATATTCGCATTGATAATTTATCTTCGTTTTACGTACTTTGCTTAGCCGGCCCCACACGGATTTTGACAGCTGTATGCGGGCGAGAGTATTCGCGAGGTTTTAATTCGCTAACCTTAAACTACGCTAATTTTATGCGTCTACTGCCTACTCAATGTTATGACGGGGCGAGCAGACAAAAGATGTGGGGTAGGACAACCAGCGATCTTGGAAGGAATGGAAGGGGGAAAAGGGATAATAATAACAAAAGGAAAATTACCAAGACGTTACGAATGAAACTTGACCGCATATGAAAGGCGGGACACGTCCCTCAGAGCTTACGAAAGGGGCATTTAAATCACAAGGGCAAGAATTTATGACTCGCGATTCATTAAAATTAAAGATAAATAAATGACTAAAAGAAAGTAAATGATATTGGCAGAAGAGCTAAGGAAAAAAAGAGTGAGGGTTTTATTGTGTTAGGCGGGAATTTATCGTCTTTCGCCTATAAATTACGGCCCGGACTATCACTTCAGTCCCAGGGCGAGGAAAGTGCACCCGAAGGGCGCGACTCCTTCAGGAGGGGCTGACACGCACGCCCGGTGCCAAGGTATAGGCGCAAGGGCGTGCCACTTCTCACTCTGTTATTCTTAATGATTTATACATTGTGTGGGGAATGGTATCCCGTATTTAATTGCCTCTTGTGGGGATAATTTAAGGGAAGATTAATAGAAGGTGATAAGAGATAGAAGTTCCTGAGGAACGGAGGAAGATAGAGGAGGGTCTGACGTCCCCTTCTGGATTAGGGGTGCCAAGACCTTCGAAAAATGAAATGGCGGCACAGGTGCCATGGGGAGCTCTAGAGCTCTTTGTAAATTACCTGGAATGTCCCACGCCCGTGGTAATTTCGCCTCGAGTCTTTCTTAATGGGACAGTCGTCCTCGGCCGGGGAAGCGGAGGGCCCGCGACCGGAGGGCGGCACGGAGTACCACCTGGGCCTGCTGATGCGACAGCTGACGCAGGAGTGTTCCGTGCGGGTTCTACCATGATCCGTCGCGGCTCTTGTAGTTCATCGGCCAAGTGAGATATGGCAGAATCCTGACTTGCAATTGCGTCGGCGACGGGCTGAGGCAGAGAGGAGGCGGTCGGGGGTGGCGTGAGCGGCTCGCAGGTAACGATGACCAGCTCAGGCACGGGTTGCGAGACCGCACCTGCAGGTGAGCTTCCGCGGTGGTCGGGAGGAACCGTCTCTCTGACCGACGCTGGTAGCGGTGCCAGGCCGGGGAGAGAGGGGTCCTGAGTTGGATCCCGTGAATGGAGATCGGCGTAGCGCTCTGGCGCTGGCACTAGGGCAGAGTCAGGCGCTATCAGAGGTTTCTTGGGCTCGTCGGTCAGGACGGACGAAACTTGGCCCTGCTCGGGGCATGCAAGTGGCACCGGCAGGAATTTGGCATCTCCTGAAGGGAGATTTGATTGGGGCCCTGGCACTGGCACTGAGGCATGGCCGGGCACTGGAATTGGATCGGGAACCGATCGAGGGGGCCACTGTACATCGTACTCAGGTGGCACTGGTGGGGACTGCACGTCCTGTCCCAGGATGACGTCATAGCCTCCGGGGAGATGGCTTGCTACTGCAAGATTGCAAATTTTGGATTGGTGAGGTCGTGAGACTCTCAATTGGACCGTAGGGAGTATCATTTTAAATTGGTTTATTCCCTCGATCGTGACGAGTCTTCGTCTATTGACGATAGCTCCGTAGGGAACTCTGTCCCTTCGGATGAGGGAGATTTGTGCGCCCGAGTCCTCGAAAGCAGTGACTCGGCGCGCGGGCTCGCTACCTCGTGGAGGGGCCACGTATACAGGCCCTTCGGCGGGAGGGCCTAATGACTTGGGATCTGTGACGGCCAAGGCGACGGTGGGAGTATTTACTTTATTATTGCGTGGGCATTTTGCCCATGCGGGAGAATGGCCATAGACCTTGCACGCCGTGCAAAAGGTCTGGCTAAAGTCTTTCCGCGCTGCCCCTGTGGAGGGCGCAGGCGAGTTATTTGTCGGTTTTCCGGGAGAGAGAGGAGCCGGTTTCTTGTTCCGGCACTGTTCGGAGGAATGCCCCGTTTTCTTGCAATAATGGCAAGTTAGGGGCTTGCCCGAGTTTCCAGCCTTAGGGGAATTTGTTCCTCCGAGGAGGGGCGGGGGATTTATTTTCCGCCCCATGGATCCTTCTTGAGGGTGGTGAGTTTCCCACATGTCTGCTATTCGGCAACACTCGGTGAGTGTTGGTGGGGCTTTTTCCACTATATGAGTGGCGAGGGCAGGAGGGGCGTAGCGCAGGAAATGCTCGAATTTAAACCGCTCGAGTACCTCGGCGGTGTTAGTGGCTCCTTCGGAATCGAGCCATTTTGTCAACGCCCGCTCCGAATGGTACGCCCAATCGGACCAAGTCTGGCCTGCTTCTCTGGGCTGCTCTCCAACGTCTCCTCCACCGCTCGGGGTAATCTCGTACGCCTTCGTAACTGCTTGGCGTACGGCTTCCCAGTTCCCCGATCGTCCGCGGGAAGGGCGTGGTAGGCAACGAGGGCCTTTCCGCCCAGGAATTTAGTGAGAACAAGGGAGAGTTCCGCGGGGGAGAGATCGCAGCATTCCAGGACTCGTTCGGCCCTTTCAAGCCATACTTCAGGCTCGGACTCCGTCCATTTTGGCATGAACGAGTGAGCTTGGCTGAGGGCACTCATTCCCGCGGCAGGGGGCGGGGGGGTGGCGGGCTGTCGTTCTAGCATCTGGAGCTCGTGGGCGCGCTGTCGCTCTCGATCTTCCCATTCTCGTTCCTCCCTTTTCTCTTGGGCGATTCGTTCTCTCTCCTCTCGTTGTTCTTGGGCAATTCGTTCCCTCTCTCTCTCTGCACGTTCTTTATCCTTCTCTGCACGTTCTTTTTCCTCCCGTTGTTCTTGAGCGATTCTTTCCCTCTCCCTCTCTTCACGTTCTCTCTCCCTCTCTTCACGTTCTCTTGCTCTCTCCGCCTTGGCATCGTCCACTCGTTCTTGAACCCATGCTCTCAGATCTTGCCCCGATAGTCCCATGTCCTTCCCAGCGGACATGTAGAATTTGAAATCCTCGTTTTGTTGGGCTCTGGTATTAGCCATTTTGAAATAATGGTTATATGATATGTCTGAAAAGACTCAGGTTGTCTGAAAAGACTCAATTGCAGGAATCTGAAACACTCAATGGTTCAGACTGCAGGAGAATGGATCTGTCTGAATAAGACAGGTGATTAGTAAGTCTGAGGAGACCTTTTTGTTAAAATTTGATATGTCTTGGAAAGACGTGGTTGTTCTTGGCGAACGAATTTTAATATGTGTCTCGGAAGACGTAGTTGGATTTTGTCACGCTCGGACTTGGCCGGCTGTAGCGTGAAGTTAAGGAGTTGTTCTAACGAACTAGAATGATCAGTCCCGTAAGGGCTTAGATGTGTGTGAACTACACTATATAATGTCTCAAAAGTACTTAATTTTGGGTTCCCGCAGGAATGAGAAATTCTCGCCACGTGCGACGTAGAATTTTTGTATGAGTCTCTGAGGACTGGAATTTGGAGAAATTCTCGCCACGTGCGACGTAGAATTTTAGGAGTCTCTGAGGACTGGAGTTTGGAGGAATTCTCGCCACGTGCGACGTAGAATTTTAGGAGTCTCTGAGGACTGGAGTTTGGAGGAATTCTCGCCACGTGCGACGTAGAATTTTAGGAGTCTCTGAGGACTGGAATTTGGAGAAATTCTCGCCACGTGCGACGTAGAATTTTAGGAGTCTCTAAGGACTGGAATTTGGAGAAATTCTCGCCACGTGCGACGTAGAATTTTAGGAGTCTCTGAGGACTGGAATTTGGAGAAATTCTCGCCACGTGCGACGTAGAATTTTAGGAGTCTCTGAGGACTGGAATTTGGAGAAATTCTCGCCACGTGCGACGTAGAATTTTAGGAGTCTCTGAGGACTGGAATTTGGAGAAATTCTCGCCACGTGCGACGTAGAATTTTAGGAGTCACGTAGGACTTGGAATTTGTGGAATTTGGAGGAATTCTCGCCACGTACGACGTAGAATTTTAGGAGTCACTTAGGACTTGGAATTACGATTCGTCCCTTAGGACTTAGAAATTACTAACGGGAAACCCAAAGAGAAATGAATGGGGAAAAAAAAAAAAAATGCTACACACGCGGGCATGGGCCGGGGGTGGTGAAGGACGCCTGACCATCACCGGAGTTATTTTTAGATTCGGGATGAATGAACCCGTATATTTATACACCGTCTGGGATTCCGGGGAATTTCCCAGTCGTCTGAGAGGATAACAGTACAACGGCCTAGTAATTTTCCCTATAAGCGGAGTTTAAATTTCGCTTTCCTAACACCTAACTCGAATTCTAACTACACTGAGAGAATTTCAGCAATGCAAGCTGACTTCGTCGTATCCCACGTGGGAATTTATTCACGCCTAAATAACAGTTCGCTAATTCGAAATGCGAAGTAAAAGTTATCACAGAGGAATTTCTTTCGCACTATTCCTCGAAGCAAGAATATGGCAAGGATTTTAACACAGAGGAATTTCGCACTATTCCTCGAAGCAAAGGATGGTTAGCACTGGTTATTTCCTAACTACCTATCCTGAAAGGCATGCATTAACGAATCTAATACGGCGGTTCTTTTCTCTCAGTGAATACATGCGTCCCTATTTCTAATTCCTAGGAACAGTCACGATTGTAAAAGGGTTTTGCTAAGATTAACACATTACTTACGTGGAATTTTCTGGATCTGTGTGCTGGTTTTACACAAAAGGTTCGTAATTGTCTCGTACCCAGCTTAGCTTTGCTAATAGCTGATCTGGCAAGTTGCAAATGCAATAAAGCAACACTAGGGAACTGCAACTGCAAAACGAGATCTATGGCCAGGTCGCCATTTTTACGTTTTTCCGTGGTTTTAGTTTGAAATATGCTCTGTGAGACAGGTAGCAACAATTTACGGTAATTTAGCCTTGTGATTCTGACTTCGTGGGTACGGGAAAACGTAAAAAAAAAAGAAAACAACAAAGGAGAATTTCATATGAGCATAGGGCTCTGGTTACTGAGGGAAATATTACGTAAAACACGTGGGCACATTTAAAGTAGTGTATTTACATAAAGGACATTAGTACGGGAAAGAGGAACTCAGTAGGTTGAATGAAACTGGGGAATTCCAGCCACAGTCCGAGAAGCTTCCACGAAATAGCATCCCTCTGAAATGAGAGATATGCACATTATACGCCAGTAATGAAAATAGACAAAAGAATAATGAATTCGAAGCTGCACTGAGGGTGCCAAAGGAGTAATAAAGAATTAATACTGCCGATGCAAGAGGCACACGGACATTAGACAAGGGTGATTTCTGGCTTTCTCTTTAAGCAAATATTTCGAGACAAAAGCGTGACTGAAATGGGGCTCTTCAGGGCACTTTACCTTAGCAGATTTTCCGAGGGCGCGTAGAAGGCGGTCTGTGGATGACTTGCGATTTCCGAGGACGAGTTTCTTCCACGTGGTGAGATGCAAGGGCTTCCGTAAAGGGGCAAGGCGATGGGGACTCCTCGAAACTCAAGCAATGGCGTGTGGGCTCGAGGAATACGGTCGAAGGGCACGAGGAGAAGTATACTTTTGAAAGGGCCACGTGGTTAGGATGCAAGGGCATCGGT
>NC_089750.1:68852206-68877206 GCF_040412425.1 Macrobrachium rosenbergii
AACAAATACGCAGGTGAAATACACTATTAATTCGCGACCCAGTTTGTAGATAGGTTTATAGAGGGATGTATATTTGTATATGCTAAAAAAAGTGACTTATGGGAATTAAGACATATACATAATCTACGCAGTGGAAGATGTGACGCTTGGTAGGACATCCTTATGCGCCAGCGACCTGATTCATAATTATGTTGATTTGGATGTGACATAGCCATTAAGATATACGACGTTCCTTCTCTCTCTCTCCCCCCCCTCCCTCTCTTTCTCTCTCTCTCCCCCTCCCTCTCTTTCTCTCTCTCTCTCTCTCAGTTTTCGTTGATATATATATATATATATATATATATATATATATATATACATATATACATATATATGTACATATGTATATACACATTATATATATATATATATATATATATATATATATATATATATATATATATATATATATATATATATATATATCCTTACATATTTGTGTATGTATACATGCATATATGTGATTATGTATATGTAAACTATATAATAATAATAATATATAGTTTATTATATAGTTTATTATTATATAATAAACTATATAATAATAATAATAATATATATATACATACACAGACACACACACACACCCACGAATGACTTGCAGTGTTTGGGTATACTTTCTCGTAAAGAATCACCAATGGCATATGTTCAGTGGGGATCATCTCTTGACATTTCAGTTCCTAATGTGACTGCTTTATGCGTACATGCAAACATACAAACGTGTACCCTGTATATAGACATAACACCATTATTTGTAGGTAGGTAATCTTAAACGCAAAAACATAAATGTTTATGTATTTTTAGCTAAAGAAAATTGAACTCTAAATTCAGACGTAAAGGAAAATAAAGGAGAGAAAAATTTCTCTTTTCTAATACTTGATCATGTATTATGCTATAGATGGATCGCGCTTTGTCTGATTGCTTAGAAAAGGAAACTTCAGTTTTTAGAATGTTTCCTGTTTACAATTAATGGTATCTTTTGATAAATGGTAAATTGTAACCACTTTCTGCACTTTCTTGACAGATTCGACGAAAAGGAGAGAGTGGCTAAGGAAGTGCGCAAATTAAATAGTGGCATTGTTTTCACAGATGTTTATGAGAAAAAATATGTACATTATTTATATCAGTACTTGTGAGCAAAAATATGTTATTCAGACGGTTAGACTCTTTGATATCAAAGTGAAGTAATATTAGAATGAATGTTTAATTCCCCCCCCCCCCACCCTTCTCTCTCTCTCTCTCTCTCTCTCTCTCTCTCTCTCTCTCTCTCTCTCTCTCTCTCTCTCATACGATCTGCGGTGCTGCAGAAAAATGCTTAATGAGGGAAATCTTATTATAACCATTCGGACGCACTGCTGACTTTGAAAGCAGACACATTACTTGAATTTAGCTCTCTCTCTCTCTCTCTCTCTCTCTCTCTCTCTCTCTCTCTCTCTCTCATAACAGCACAAAGTAATCTTCCTTTTGATGAGATACTGGTATTTCAACATCTACTTATATTCCTTGCTTTTCAGACATTTACGCAAAGCAAAACTACTTCACGAGGTATTTGAAGCTAAACAAGCTTTAGAGTACCTTGCTTTCCTTTGTGCCTGTCATTCTGAGCCACTTTTCGGAAGATTAGCTTCTCGTTCAGAATGATATTAGGAACATCACAGAAAGCTTTGACAGTTTCTGTGGAATAGATACAGATGGGTTTTCTTGAATTTTTTTCCTCCTTCAACAAATGTATACGATCTTTTTTCCAAACTCAGTACATTTTTATGTTTTTGTTTTCCTCATATTTTCCTGAATAGTGGAAATCATGCTGCATAGTGTTTAATCTGAATGGGATACGTAAGCGCTTATTGTATAACCTTGCAGGCCAGATTCTGTTCTTTCAGTGATTTCGAAAACTTAAAATGAGAGTTCTTTTAAAGGATGCCTTGAGTCTAGTCCCTTCCTTTTTTCTTGACTCCTAGCTGGTTCGACTTGTGGTATAACACTATATAATATATATATATATATATATATATATATATATATATATATATATATATATATATATATATATATGTATATATATATATTATATATATGTAATATATATATATATATATATATATATATATATATGAAAGTGTAATAAGTGTACATACATAATTACACACACAATCACAGACATATATACAGTATATTCCTTTAAATATACGCACGACTGTAGACATAAATGCAGTAAACATTTCCAGCTTTCCTCCAAATGAACAGCACTTTCAGCAAGGCTGAAATATTGCAACGATATGAAAATGACAGTTGTGGTTGCGTATTCCACCCCCCCTCCCCCGAGGAAATTGACATTCTGGGCGACCAAAATGCCGGAGTGGAATCTTCAGTGATTGGGTTTGTTTTTTTATTTGCATCCTCAATGTTTCTGTAAATGGAAAGTTCACGTTTGCGTTTAGTTTCCAGTTGGTTTTAACATTCTTTTCTTCAGGGAGTTTGGTTCTTTGGAAGCGCATTCTTAAGATGCTTATTCTAAGTTCATATTTACGTTTAGTTTTGGAGGTGATTTTAACATTCTTTGTCTTCAGGGAATTTGGGTCTTTGAAAGCGTATTCTTCAGAGTGTTATTTTAGCTCGCCTTTCTTTTAGTAATTAGTTTCTATACTTATTTTCTTATTCGTATTTTTGCTGTATAAATTTTCGTCAAGAATATAAATGCATCCATAATTCATCAAGAATGTGAATTAAAATCGAGAGAATATTGTTAAGATAGATATTATATGTCTGTTCATTTATTAGTTAGCTTTTCTTGTTATTTTTTCATTTGTATATTTGCTTATTTACGTGTTCTCAAGAATGCAGATGCATTCATAATTCATAAAGAACTTTGGTTGGTGAACTGAAATTTTCGACTTGGAAATGTATGACTTTTTTACTAAGCTTGTTGTTGTGTCTTGAGTGTTTTAATACTCTTCACAGTTTCTTTCCATGATTGCACAGGATAAGTATGATTCCGCTGCAAATATGATTGCCTTAAATGAAAAAATAAACTCAAAAGTAAACATATCTTTGTGAAGTTCATTTTACTAACGAATTATTGCATTTTTTGGAATGTCATAAACCGGCCCGGCCCCCCCCCCTAACAAAAAAAATTGAAACTAGAAATCAATGGATATTTTGTGGGGGGAATTTGTCTAACATAAGACCAAATAATGTAGAATATCATCCGCGTATTTCCAAGACATAAATGGATCTGATATATATATATATATATATATATATATATATATATATATATATATATATATATATAATAATGTGTAATGCATCATACTGGCATAAATTTATAATAAACGCATGGCATCAGTAAATTAGAATTAAGAAGGATAACTATGACGCATAATAAAGAGTTTTCCTAATAAATCATCTTTTAGGATATTAGATTTTAGAATGAATATTGTGCATATTGTGTACATTGGTATAGGAAGCTAAAATGGAAGGGAATATATTTTTACTCAGTTTTGCTGTCAGTAGCGAGTTATCCCCTTCCTCCACATCAGTATGAATATTACTAATTATCATAATAAAAAAGGGAGCATATTTTCAATTAAGCGGGTGAAGACAATTAGACCTGAAAGCTCTAGACTTTCGGTAAAATTAATATGTTCATCAACCGAGTAGACTCGCATTCACGAACCACACCTTCTACAAAGATTAAAATTTCCACTTAAAGGAAATTTACGCGTTAAGTTTTGCGCACTTACAATTGATCTTATTTTTAAGATTTAAATGTCAACAAAGTTTATTTGATTCAGGTGAACTGTACTTACTCCCATAATGATGCTTCATCTCCGACCCCTGTATCACTTCCTCAGCACGTCAGCATCAAAGGCACATCCTACGTACATCAGCGTCTAGTAGGCCGAGGAGTTGCGACACATTCTTGTAACCCGAGTATGAGAGGAGTCCTCAGGAGTAGTTGACCTCTTGATCCCGGTGTCGTTGTTCTTGCCTGTCCTTTAGTGTCCTTTAGTGAGGCATTCGAGGTGAAGGAGGATGAGGAGGAGGAGGAGGAGGACCTTGGTCGTCATAGTTTCGTCATAGTTTCCCCAAAGGCTTCGGAATGCCGTGAATTTGAATCGAATTAGTCTGTGCTAGTTTGTGTACCTTGTCCGAGCGCCGTGGAACTTGGTGTTTCAGACTTTGCTGTTCTGGTTTATCATCGGCTCCTTTGCTGGGGTTGTAGTGGCCTTTGGGTAGTGTGTATTCGTGCGTATATATACATATACATACATATATATATATATATATATATATATATATATATATATATATATATATATATATATTTATATATATATATATTGTGCATTTGTGTAATTATATATATATACATATATATATGTATGTATATATATTACACTGCGTGTGTTTGTGTATGTCTGTGTGTGTCCTTAAATTGCCTTAGAATATGGTTGCGTAAAATTAAATTCTGAGTATTCAGGTTACATAATTCACTTTCACAAGGCAGGCACCCGTTGTCTTGAAAACGTACTGTATCTCATTAGTTCCAATAATATCATTATGTATTTCACTGGATCGAGAAATATTATTAAGACTTGAAAATAGTATTATTTTTGTATATATTGATATTAAAACATTTATAAATGCTTGAACATGTCTGCCAAGGTATCATAATCTGTTAATGTCTTCCTCCTTAAAAGTAATGGTCTCCAAAAACAGAATAAAATAATATTACAGAGATTTTTTTAGATAATTTTTGCTTCGTCCATTTGAGTAGTAAGCTTTTATTGCCCTTAAGCTTTGTGCGTTACTTTATAGAAAGCTTTATGATTAAACACTTAAGACATCCGGCCGTCGCAACATCCGAATGTTTAGCCATTAAGACATTCGGATGTTGGAGTCGAAAAAAAAGAAAAAAGCATTTTCGTCGGGAAGTTTCCCCATTTGGGAAGAGCGGCTCTCCGGATATTCTCCTTTTAAGCGCATCTGTGTCCCTCCCACATTTATTTCTGATGAAAACCCTTTAATGACTCCTAACTTCTTATCATTTATTAAAGATTCTTTCTGTTCCTTCTGCCTCTCTCTTTTCAGACTCACACCCCCTCCCTCCCCCCCCCCTTCCTCCTTCTCAAACTTTCCTTTCCTTCCTCCTCCATCTCCCTCCTCCTCCCCCTTCCATCTCATCCCCCTCCCCTTTTATCTCATCCTCCTCCCCTTCCATCTCATCTTCCTCCCCCTTCCATCTCTTGCCCCCTCCACCTCCTCCTCCCCTCCCAACTCCTCCCTCCATCATCTCTACCTCCCCCTCCATCTCCTCCTCCACCTCCCCTTCCACCTTCCCCTTCCACCTCCCCTCCATCTCTACCTCCCCCTTCCCCTCCATCTCCTCCCTATCAACCGGTCATCCCAACTCCCACCCCCACCCTTCCTCCTTTTCGCTGCCCCGTCTGATTCCTCCTCCTCCTCCTCCTCCTCCTCCTCCTCCTCCTCCTCCCTCCTCCTCCTCCTCCTCCTCCTCCTCCTCTTTTTCAGCTAAACTTTTTCGCTGATTATGAAGATCATCGCCGCTAACTTTGATAAGGCTTTTAATGAGACGCACCTGGGGACAAATTACGTCCTTAATATTTTATCTGTATTTTACTTTCCCTCGCCATTCATCATCGTGGATGGAAACGGCGTTGGTCCAGTAAATAAAATCACGGGGTACGTGCGGCTAATTAGAAGAAGTGCCAGTGCTGACGGTGATTTGATAGCAAACATGTAAGGCGATTACTATTTGATGGGTCAGTGGTTTGATGACGTACGTGTAAGGTGATTACCATTTGATAGAATAGTGGTTTGACAGCGTACGTGTATGGTGATTACTATTTGACAGATTAGTGGTTTCATAGCATACGAGTAAGGTGCATACTATTTGGCAGGTCAGTGGTTTGACAGCGTACATGTAAGATGATTACTGTTTGATAGATTAGCTTCATAGATTACGTATGAGGCGATTACTGTTTGCTAAACCAGTGGTTTGATAGCTTACGTATAAGACGATAACTGTTTGATAGTTAGTGGTGATACCAAAACCACTAATTTATCAAACAGTAATCAACTTACACGTATGCTATCAAACCACTAACTATCAAACAGCTACCATCTTATACGTAAGCTATCAAACCACTAATTTAGCAAACGGTGATAACCTTATACGTAAGCAAATATATATTTATATAAAAAAGAAAGAATTAAGTCGATAAATAAATTGCTATTTTACGGTCGCCATAAAACGAAAGTTAAATCGTTAAAAATAACGATATGGGAAGGTCAGCAGTTTTGTTTAGAGGCAGAGCCTTAAAAGGCTGGAACGCCTGGGTTTATTTACAGTAGATGTGATTTGCAATTAAAAGTTCCCTGCCCTGCATCTCTCTCTCTCTCTCTCTCTCTCTCTCTCTCTCTCTCTCTCTCTCTCTCTGTCTCTCAAGATGAGTCTGAGGTTGAAAATTTCCATAGCATATTGTGGCATGGTGTCACTCTTTTCAGACTGCATTGCATAACTTGGATGTAAGTGTGTATATATGTATGTACAAAGTGCTCTTAGTATATATTGTAGTGCAACTGGAACCTCAAAAGTTCAAGCGATTATGCAATGCATTACTACCCTAAAACAATTGCCATTGTATTTTGATAATTTACTTACATTTTATCTATTGTTTTTGTATTTATTTGGTTCATATATATATATTTTTTTTCTTTTCTAATAACTGATCTCTTTTATTTTGTCTTTCTTATTATCTTATGTTACTTCTTTCTAATGATCACCATAGTCTTTGGAAGTATGAATTCCAAGTCAATGGCCCCTGTGGGCTTGTTCCATATTAATAGGGTTCATCTTCTGAATAATAATAATAATAATAATAATAATAATAATAATAATAATAATAATAATAATAATAATAATAATAGTAATATATTTATGAAAATGTATCACGTATGTATAATACAGAAACTTCGAAATAATGAGTAAAAAGCCACAATAATGTAAAAATACAGTCTCTCATTTACATTATTGTGGCTTTTTACTGATTACTTCCGATCACAGTATAGTAATGCACCACAGATAAACTTCGAAATATATTAAAGAAATACGTTTTATGTATTGCATACCTAAAAAGGCTTTAATATTTTTAGACAGTCTCATATACCTTAAAGACTGCGCAGAATTGGCGACATGCTGACAACATGCCTTCATCATACTGGTATATCAGTGATTTTGTAAAAATCTCATAATCACACGAGTCATTAAAATAGTGCAGAAATCCCCAGTAATTTAAATGTTAAGTTTTAAAAATATGTATAAAAAGAGAGATTACGAGAACCTGCTCCATTCTCCTTATCAATATATTTAAATTCACGTCACTGTAGATTTGTGCACCATCATGATTTTCATTTAATTTATTCGTCACTTGCAGCGATATGATGTTCTAGGGTATATAGAATATGGCTTTATTACTTTCTCTTTTACTACATGTAAAAATCAGCAGGCCAAGTTCTCCTTTCACTTTTGTAACAGAAAGCGAAAGCCAATCACGTAGAGTTTTACTTTCTCCCCTTTTTTCAGAAATCATTCGATTCGAGTTAAGCGGGGTATGTTATTGGGGACAAGCTTTTGTAACGTGTGGGCTGTAGTTTTTCCGGTTTCCAGTTTTTATTTTTAGTCCTGGATTTTTTTTTTCTTTTTATTCAAAAGAGGCCGATATTCCAGGGGTATAAAGTGATATGTTTTTAAACAATGCCATTGAGACCCATTTTGATATCCTAAGTCCGTTGAATGTGGACATTATCTATAGCGATTCTCGGTGTCGTTTTTGTTGTCCAGTGTAATTAAAATGCAGATTTGTGGGAATTTTATGTTTTAATTTAAAATAACGATATAGTTTTCATTGGTGAAATAGACTTTTCGACAGGACTGAATGTCGATCATATTTTTAAAGCTATTGGTAAAGATTGGCATGAGCATGATAGCACGAGCTATAATTGATATTCCTTCCAACTGATCTCATCATTTTTTTTGTACATGAGAATATTGTTCTCAGGAGTTATTTTGGTTGTGTGCCGAGCTTCACACTCACTGTGACCCACACGAGTTGAATAACTGCCAGGTAAATCATTCGGTTTTAGGTCTACAAAGGCATAATACTTATTTAATAACATGAAATATATAATAAATTCCTAGTTTAGAGCTGCCGTCGTCCATCCCAGGCTCTACTAATATATAGGGAAATGTGCAGAATGAAGGGATCTTTGTCCCGTCTTTGGGACAGTGGTTACCCTCGTAAGGGTTGGGACAAGCGCGACTCTCTCTTTTATTACCGTCACCTGTTACTGCACGGGGGCAATTGTGTAGAAATATATTATGAGATTGATATGTATAATATATTAATTTGATTTACTTTGTTTATAGTTTGTAATCAGAACTGTTATACCATTATTCCCAGATTGATTTCAAGTTAATTATAAACAAGAAAAAAATACCCCAAGTTTCTTCAGCGCAATCGAGTTTTCTGTACATAGTATAATGTTGCATGAAACTTTCAGCCACAGCCCATGAAACTCAGCCACGGTCCTGTGGTGGCCTGTGTCTTGGCACCTATATCGTTGCCAGAGGCACGAGTATGGCTAACTAACTTTAACCTTAAATAAAATCAGAACTACTAAGGCTAGAGGGCTGCAATTTGGTATGTTTGATGATTGGAGGGTGGATGATCAACACACCAATTTGCAGCCCTCTAGCCTCAGTAGTTTTTAAGATATGAGAACGGACAGAAAAAGTGCGGACGGACAGACAAAGCGGGCACAACAGTATTCTTTTACAGAAAACTAAAAACGGACAAAGATGAAAATTTCCTTTATTATTATCATCATCTTTCGGAGGGAACGAGATTGGACGACTGACAAGCGTCCTGCTTTCTCATTTACTTTTTTCTTTCCTTTTAGTTATAGCAGCTTCCAATCCCTCATCGAAGTTTTTTTTTCTAAAACAAATTCCCAAAAATATCTTGTGGGAACGTTCCATCACGTTAGCTACAAGAGAAAACGCATCCACTGGGAGGGGTAACTCATTTGTATGCAATGAGCGGCGCCATACTCTTCTGCTCGCGTCCAGATATCGTTGAATAAAGCAGGAACTTGCGGGATGTTGGTCGGAATCAGCTCAAAGTCCCGGGTCATCATTTGAAACGCTTTCTGCATAATTATTTTTTCGTTTCTCGTGTGTGTGTGTGTGTGAGTAGTTTTCTTATCTTCTTGATGGATTTTATTTTGTGTGCATAATTACTTGTTGTGGACTGTTGGCGCTTGTGCTCAGTTTTTTTTTTTTTTTTTTTTTTTTTTTTTTTTTTTTTTGACATTGTACCTTACGCATGAAGACAATTGCGTTAAGGGAAAATATTGTATGCCATTTATTTCTTTACCTTTTTATTTTGGTTAAAGCAAGATATTGGGACAACCAAGTTTCACCCAGTGAGAGACCAGAAATTAGTATTCAGTATAGGCTATATCCATACAGTATATTTTAGGATATATTACTTCGTCCTCATACTGCATACTTTTCGTGCTGTCAGATCACTTCCCACACACACACATCATATATAATATATATATATATATATATATATATATATATATATATATATATATATATATAATGTGTGTATGTGTATATATATATATATATATATATATATATATATATATATATATATATATATAATGTGTGTGTGTGTGTGTATAACTGAATCACGAAAATATGGAACTTGGTGAATATATAAATAAAGATAAAATCCACGAAGGAAACGGAATCACTGGAGCGCTGCGAGGCCTTTCGACGCTATGTCCTTTACTTAGCAGACTGCTAAGTAAAGGACATAGCGTCGAAAAACCCTGCAGACTCCAGTGTTTCCGTTTCCTTCGTGGATTTTATCTTTATTATATATATATATATATATATATATATATATATATATATATATATATATATATATATATATATATATATATATATATATATATATATATATATATATATATATATAAAGTATACTTTGCTGCTATTCATGCTTCGTAAGATCATCTGCTAATCACCACGTTTACGTACTTTAAAAGGAGCTTACCGTTACTGAAATGAAACGTCACATCCTGACATCTTCTCTTAAAGAATATATATATACAGACAGGCACGACAATTCCATGTAGCCTGTAGCCAAAATCCCCCACTCCTCACCCTGGAGAGGGCGGGGGAAGAACAGCAAAAGAAACGACTTAAGGATTACCATACAAAAAGGTACAAGCCGGGAGGTAACCGCAACATTCAATCGGGCGGTGTCTGTCCAGGCGGTGAAATTGATATGCAATAGATATAACAGAGGGAATTGGAAAAATAAAGTTGACCGGATCGGGTGAATGGAGTGAGATCCACTTCTTTCACCCGATGGAAAAATAGATGGAAAAGATGGAAAAGTTTCGAAATGTTGCTGTGATCGGTGTGGTGTGTTATATATGTATGCACGTGTATATTATATAGCTTATATATATATATATATATATATATATATATATATATATATATATATATATATATATATATATATATATATATATGTATATATAAATAAAGACAAAATATTCATCACGTTCCATATTTTCGTGATTCAGTTATACATACGTATTTATATGTGTGTCTGTCTATTTATATACATACGGTATATAATATATTTATGTATGTGTATATATATATTTATATATATTAGTACGTGATTTTTTATCACATACACTGATATTTTTTTTTATGTTCACGAACATTAAACCACTAATGTCGTTCAATATCCTATATCACTATAACGCTTGAATAATTTACTCATCAGGGTAATTATAAACACATCCCTTGTCCGCGGCAGGATTCGAACCGATACCTACTCTTGAAACAACGCTAGACAGTGCCTTAGACCACTGAGCCATCCAGGGAGGTGTTGCAGATAAGTTAATATCGACTCAGCTGCATACGTTTCGAATTCAGGTTCTCTACTTCGAATCGATATCAGCCCACTTTCACCGTGATACATCTTTCCTAAGCTTGTAATACTTGGTTAACGGCTTCATGGCTCAGTGGTCTAAGTCACTTTTTATCCCTGTTTTTAAAGCAGGTATTGGTTCTCGAGTTCTGCCGTGGACCAAACGTTCATCTTTTATCATTCTCCTTGGGTGTAAGTTATTGCCAAGATACAGTGAACTGGATATTAAACGATATTTGAGGTTTAATTATCGTGTGTGTGCATTTATGTAAATATATATATATATATATATATATATATATATATATATATATATATATATATATATATATATATATATATATATACTGTATATGTATATATATATATATACTGTATATATATATATATATACTGTATATATATATATATATATATATATATATATATATATATATATATATATATATGAAAGCATAAAAGTTTTAAAATGGTAAAAATACACACGCTGCAAATTCAAAATTATTTTGAATAATACAAGCATGACATTGAACGTAAAAAACTATGCCAAAATTCAAATGGATTTCTTGACTTTCCTATCATTGTCAAATGAACATTGCTTGTATTCAGTTTGTTTTATTCATGAGGATCCTAAATAATACACAGCGTATGAAAATCAGACATGAACGGAGTTGCGTATGTATTAACAAAAGACAAAACAACTATGCTTGCTATACAATTCTAAAGAGGAAGGGACGCACTCTATACCGGGTTTATGAAAACGAATTTCACGGCTCTTTCAAATACTGTAACTTCGAAACATAGCATACAGCTATGACGACATTCTGAAACTAACATTTCTCTCGTCATTTCAACTTTTATTCAAATTCCTAGTTTCGCTTTTCAGTGCCTCCTCCGGTAACTGCTGCACGGCGCCTGGCTTGTTGATAATGATGCAGTGCAATGCATATAGCAAAATACTCTCTTGTTTTGACACTTGCCATTCGCAGCCTGGTGGGAATGCCGGCAATGGCAATACGACGCCATATTTGCGGGAGGGGCATTTTTGGTCCGGGTGTTGTTCTACGTTGCCAGATTTGACGCTTTGATTTTTACTTAACAAATACCTAGATTGAGTTAAGGCTAATGTTAGGTGTTTTCAAACGGTATGCAATGCGAGTATTATATTTTGAAGTTTACTTATTTTTACTTACTAAGTACTTGTAGCTTGATGATGGGGTTAATATCAGGTGTTTTCAAACACTGTACAGTTTGAGTATTATCTTTTGAAGTTCACTTGATAAATACCTATGTTGATGTTAGGGTTAACATCACGTGTTTTCAAACGCTGTAAATATATGCGAGTATTATGTTTTGACACTTACTTAATAAATGCCTAGATTGATGTTGGGGTTAACATCAGGTGTTTTCAAACACTATACAACTTAGTATTATGTTTTGAAGTTTACTTTGTAAATACAGATTTATGTCGGGGTTAAAAGCTCTTCGTTGGGTGAGTCGGTAGAGTGCGGACTGTCACTCGATGGGCCGGAGTTCAATTCCCCGGCCGGCTGATGAAGAGTTAGAGGAGTTTATTTCTGGTGATAGAAATTCATTTCTCGCTATAATGTGGTTCGGATTCCACAATAAGCTGTAGGTCCCGTTGCTAAGTAACCAATTGGTTCTTAGCCACGTAAAATAAGTCTAATCCTTCGGGCCAGCCCTAGGAGAGCTGTTAATCAGCTCAGTGGTCTGGTTAAACTAAGATATACTTATGTCGGGGTTAATGTCAGGTATTTTCAAACGTCAGGCCGTTCCGGTAATACGTAATCGCCTCATATAGTTTAATATTCTCTGTTCGCGTAGTTCAGGTAAAACGAATTTGTATTAAGGTTAATTGGGTTATTTTTCTTCAAAGCGTATTATTCATTCCTCGTCTAATGGTCTTTGAATTCCTTTATGTGGTGGGTATTTTTTTACGAATAATTGGCTCTGTCACGGAAATTAGCTTCGCAAAGAACCGGGTAACATATTTATCTAGAAAATTCTATAGGGACTGGCATCTGCAAAGAGGCATCGTTCTCCACAATTAGTAAAGGAACTAGAAGACTTATACAGTATGGATGCATGACACACACAAACACAACACACACTCTCTCTCTCTCTCTCTCTCTCTCTCTCTCTCTCTCTCTCTCTCTCTCTCTATATATATATATATATATATATATATATATATATATATATATATATATATATATATATATATATATATATATATATATATATATAGAATATATATATGTATATGTATATAAATACATATGGATGAATGACACACAGGCTCTCTCTCTCTCTCTCTCTCTCTCTCTCTCTCTCTCTCTCTCTCTCTCTCTCTATATATATATATATATATATATATATATATATATATATATATATATATATATATATATATATATATATATGTGTGTGTGTGTGTGCGCGAGCGCACTTGATTGTGAGAATTTTAGTTGTAAATATTGCCCTATAAATACTTCAACTCTAGAGTCAAATATGGACAATTTATTTAATTACATGTTCTCGTACTTCATATATACGTTTTATGTGGATTCCATACAAAGGTTAGTATGCTGTATAAACACTTCTACTGTAAAATTCTACAGCAAGTAATGGTTGCATACACACAAGCGCTTGACATATCCATTACTGTTTTCAGGGAGAGATTTTCACTTTCAGTAATTACCAAAGTTCGTGAATACTTATATATAGATAAATGCTAGTGTATTAATGTAGTGTCTTATGTCCCTTAATTTTGTCTGATTTTGTTCTTACTTGAAACAGAAAATTAGAGACAACATTAGACTGAGAGAATATTGACGAGGATAGAGAAATATATTAATAAAAAATTGACTTGTAAAATATTGTTATATATTATCTTATGTCTCTTATTTTTGTCTGATTTTGTCCTCACATGAGACAAAAGATTAGAGACAATATGACACTGAGAGAATATTGACGAGGATAGAAAAAGAGATGTATATTAATAATTGACATGTAAAATATTATGTAACAGAAATGAGCTGAGCAGCGAGCAACGGTTGTTGAAATGGAAAAATTGTTTTTATATTCATTTATTAATCGAATTCATAGCTTTTTTTTTTTGGCATCCAGCGTAGAGCGTATCATGCGTAAATTATGCCAAAGGAAAATTACGAAACTTATACTTTAAATCGAATTATGGTAATGCCTATTATCCTGCTGAATAATGCAAACGTAATACGGTTAAACCAAGTGATGTTTCGCACTTTTTCGCTTTAGTTTGTACAGCGGTGTAATTTGCTGGTGAGTCTGCCGGATTGAAAACATGGGATACTGCCATTTCTTTCATTGGAGTATTTGTAGTGTATGCATATATACACACACACAACACACACACATGTATATATGTATATATATATATATATATATATATATATATATATATATATATATATATATATATATATATATATATATACAGTATATATACTGTATATATATATATATATATATATATATATATATATATATATATATATATATATATATATATATATATATATATATATATATAAAATTTATTATATATTAGATATACAAATATATATGTATATACATTATATATATATATATATATATATATATATATATATATATATATATATCCATATATATTTGTATATATATATATATATATATATATATATATATATATAAAATCCATATATATATATGTGTGTGTGTCTATAATGCAATGTGTTAGTAGTATTTCTTTGGGAATTATTGCAAACGATGACTAGTATTTCTATGGAAATTATTGCAGGCAGTAACCGAGAATGCAAATCTTTTTGGGAAAAGCAAGCTAACCTGTAGGTGCTGAGGAAAGCTCTCCACCTTTCTTGACATCCACTGGTTAGAATAGGAGATAGAGGAAATCATAAGTACCTTCGTCAACACTTTTATATTTATGATAGGTGCGAAATTAACTTTTTTTTATCTGAGAAACACATAAAGCTTGTAAATAAGAATTTGGAGAGGTCTGTATAATTTCTCCAGTATTTATTAACCATTTACATTGTTACTCACATACGTACTTATAGACAAATGTGGTGAGTGAGACTCATCGCAAAAAGAATTATTTTTATTTTTAATATTTTTATATTTTAATATTAATGATCCTTCATTCAAGATGACTGATGGGTCAACACTTCCTGCAATTAGCTTACTGTAATTAATTAATTACTTTTAAATATAATTTTTCTGGCTTCTTGTTCATATCTACAAATTTTAATTATTAGGAAAGATGATCGGCCCGCATAATGACACAGACCTCATCCTCGTCGTTAGATAATTCAGAGAGTTAATTAACATCTTGTTTTTACCAGAAATGTTATTTATGCAAACTGGATACAATATTCCCTTCTGTTCTTCAAAATCTGTTTCTATGGGTCAGTCTTCCTGCCTGACCACGCCTGCATGAATTTTCCACCGTTTCACACAAGGGAGATTCTTGGAGAGAGAGAGAGAGAGAGAGAGAGAGAGAGAGAGTAGCCGTTCAGTGTCGTATACAAGCAAACGAGCTTTAAAATGGCCCTCTTCCAAGAAAGTCAATGCCTAACTTATTTTCAACCTCGTCTGAAAACTGGGAATTCTCTAAATATATATTTTTTTTTTATTTACATTAATTTTAGCGGCCGTATGTTTTCAGATTAGCTGAAATGTGCGTCGTCCATTTTAGGAAGACCTCTAATCTTTTAAGAGACCTTATCACGGTGAAGGGTTTATTTGGAGTACGTTGTCACAAATAGTGTCTTTTCAGAACAGAAACAATTCGTAAGAAATGGGTGCGTTTGTTCAGGAGGTTGTTGGCAGTAAGCACCACAAAGTTTGATCGGAGGTGAAATTGGAAATTACTGAATCTTGTTAAATAGGAGACATGGGAAATTAAGATTTATATGTAAATGAGAGAGAGAGAGAGAGAGAGAGAGAGAGAGAGAGAGAGAGAGAGAGAGAGAGAGAGAGAGAGAGAGAGAGAGAGAGAGAACATTAATTCTGAAACTATGTAAGGGTAACTTACAGAGAGAGACAGAGACAGAGATGTCTGTCAGTTAATTCTGAAATCGTGTAAGATAATTTACGATAAAAACATGAAGGTTGGCTCAGTTTTATTAAGCAGGATAAGTTTTCTTTTAAGAATTTAACATACAATCGTAATAAGAACAAACACTTAAAATTTGCCCATGTTCATACTGCATGAGCGTGAAAAAGTGTTTTTACACAGGCACACACATAGATAAATAAATCGATAAATAAATAAATATATATATATACATATAAATATAGATATATATACATACATATGTGTGTTTGTTTATGTGTGTATATACATATATATATATATATATATATATATATATATATATAATATATATATAATATATATATATATATATATATATATATATATATATATATATATATATATATATATATATATATATATACATATACATTTGATGGAGTATCTCAAGCTTCTATTATGTAAACAATGCATCATATATATGTGATATTTACAAAACTTCTTAATATATTTCTGTACAGATACATCCTATTTAAAGTGTAAAATTAGCTTAGAAACATGATATTTGACATTTATAACCCTTTAAACCTACTTTCACAGCCTTTAGAAATCTTTGAACTATTGAATGTAGACGAATGTTATGTGATAATCATTATTAACTTATCCTTAGCAAAGTCCTTCTGTAAGAATTGAAAAGGTCCTTTAGTAAAAATTTAAAAGTAATCCAAAACTGATAAACATTTCCCTGAGTGACCAGTGGCACAGGGAGCCTTTTTAAGATCAGTTCCAATAAGAAATACTTCCATTCACAAGAAAAATAGACAGCAGACCTCATAGAAAGTGTTGTCAAAAGGGGGTGTATGTACACTGAGAAAAAAATGTTACCCTCTTCCTTACTTCATCAAAAAGAAACTAGTATTGCAAATGCAGTCAATTTTTTCCCCTTTCAAAGTGCGAAGCAATTTTTATGTCTCCCTTAACATAATAATTTCATCATTATTTTGGTCTTAGCTTCTTGCTATCACATCTGTAGTTTAGGCACTGTTTTCCAAGTTCTTTTGAAATCTTTTACTCTGATTTGCCTTGTCACAGGTTAATCAAGTTTTCATCAGCATACATTTCTTTCACTGCAATAATTTCAAGGGTCATGTTACTCCAAATCACTTGGTGTGCTGCTCAGAGTTAGGCTTGGAAGTATTTCATCCAAGTTATTACTTGACCAGTTGTCCGTAAGTACATGCGTGGAGCGTCCGTAAGAGTGTGGATGGTTTAAGTCTGCAGAAATGTCTGTAAAGGACGTGGAAGGTCCCTGAACCTCTGGTAAGTACAGGTCTAACAACGTGCTAGTAGTGATGTCAGCACTAAGTGATGGCCTATTTGTCAGTGTCCCATCGAAGACTGCGTCTTCCAGAGCATCTGTAGGGGTTAGGGGTTCCTCTTTTGTTTTCTGCTGGGTGAATGAATATCTAAAACCTTCAGAAGAGGTCGTAGACTGTTCACTTGTGTTGAGGGTGGCAAATGAATCAGCAGGTGTGACTGGGCTTCCTCTAATTTCTTGAGAGAAGAATTCTTTTGTTGAAACCTCTGAAGGCGTCATTGGTTCTCCTTTGATTTCTAGAGGGAAGTATGTATTACTTGTGACCTTTGTAGGAGTCACTGCCTCATTTTTTATGTCTTCATGAATAGTTGACATCACGGGGACTTCTGCGGGAGTCATTGGCTGCTTCTTTGTTTTCTTGGCACGCAGTGAACGGCTATGAGATTTTACTAGGGTCCTTTTCTTCTTTTCTGGTTTATGGGTGGCTTGGGAATATTTTCTAGAAGTTGATGGCCTTTCCCGTACTCCCTGGCATGCTGGAAAATCTCTGGAAGCTTCTGTTGACAGTTCCTGAGGTAGATGCTCTTGCATAAGAGCGATTTCATGAACATCATCTTGTTGAAAAGATCTGTTAGACCTAGTTTGTTGGAAATAATCAACTGTGTCATCCAAGGCTGCTATGACGATAAGTTGATCTGGGTTTTCCATCAGGACGTCGTCCAGAGTCCTGTCTAAATTGATTGGTCCATCCAGAGGCAGTAAAATCAGGTGGGAGCCGTCCATTTTCTGGAATCACAATGAATCTGAGGGCTAGCTGATTCTCAAGGAGTTAGTAGCGAAGGAAGTAGCTCGAGACTACTGAGTACTGGTACTGGCAACTCTTGTAGGGTACGAGGCTTCAGATCAAACAAATCTTAAATATTGATGACCTAGGATGGTTACCTGGATGGAGACAAGGGAAAAAGCGTACAGTACTCAGTACGTAAAGAAACACGTGTACTGCTACTACTAATAGTACAGATAATAATTAATTTTTACTATTGTTATTATTTTGTATGACTAAGACTATGGATATTACGTGTGCAACGTCCGAATAATAAATACAGATAAAAATACTAAAATCTAGGAAAGAAGTAGCAAAGTATAGTACATAACTGAAAAAAGCAAATTTTTATACATATAGCCACTATAGCTGCGTCTTAAAGTACCGTTCCAGCTAAAGGAAAAAAAAAACCTTAATATTATAAAGACTTGTTGACTTTTGAGGTGTCGATAGAAAAATTCATGCTCTTTTGCTGTTCTTTGTATATTATAGTCGTTCGTAGTCGTCTCGTCTGGAATTTCCTTTTATGTCCCTCCTGAATAAATAACATAGGACCCTAGGATTTCTCAAGATCCTGCCGCCTTGGTTTAGACCAGATACGTTAATGGGTTGCCGAGAGTTATCCATGGCTGTCGTGTTGAAATGAATTTATTGTAACCATGTGATAAGTATTGAGAAATCTGTAAATATAAGTATCATTTAACTGTCTGGGAAGACTGGAAAAAAAAACGTCATTCCCAAGATATAGTGAATTCGATGCTGAACGGTATTCGTGGCTTGATATTATAGTATATATAATAAATATATATATATATATATATATATATATATATATATATATATATATATATATACTACGTATATATGTATATATGTATACAGTATATATATATATATATATATATATATATATATATACATACATATAAAATATATATATATATGTATGTATACACAAAGAGAGAGAGAGAGAGTACAACGGTTTTAGGTATTCGTGTCAGTGTGCATCTTATTCAGACAATAGCAACAGCCCGGGTGAGGAAAGTGGTCGTATTGATGGTACTGTGTAGTACCACTGAAGTAATATACTGTACATTTCCTCGAAGATTCATTTGCTGCACACTTTGATTGCTGTTCACTGTAATACGCATTACGTTGTAAATAAATAACCGCATGCTACAGTCGCTCTGTTTTAGTCAAGTGAATATGTCCATTGTAGTATTATTTCATATAGAAAAATAATTTTCTTCAACCACATCTGCCGGATCGAATTGAATGAAGGGCGGTGGGCTTATAACTAAAGAGTTTTTGGTTAAGTAAACCTGTTTCTTGTGATAATGAAAACATTAGAGGTGGTGAACGTGAAGTCACTTATTATTTATGACGCTATACGGCCATAGAAACTATTGAACACATAATTGGTAAAACTGTAAACTTGTTTTAATATCGTTTGGTAAAAGATAATGTCTGTGTTGTCTTCCACTGAGCACGCGGAATATCCGGTGCCGTATGGTTTCAAACTAGATATTGGAGCTTAAATACATCGAAGAATTAGGTTTGAAATTCTTTAACAATCTGCGTATATTAGTATGATACTTTTTTCAAATTGGTCTCAAGAAAGGTAATCACAAAAATATCGAGGTATGTCGTAATTTTTATCATCGTGTAGAATATGATATTCGAGAAATAGGCTTAGGCCTAGTCTAAGTTAGGCCAGCCGTCTGGATAAATTTCTTACCCTGTGAGTGGTTACCCTGATTACTAGTGAGTGGGTACTTATAAAATGTATAAAAAAATGAAAATTAAACTATGTACTACGGGTAAAAGTAGAATAGGCTATTTTATTAGCCTACTTACAGTGGCTTTCCCGGGTCCAGGATCTAGGCTAGCCTAGTCCTAGTCCCCATCCCCTCTGCACGTTTGGATATATATTAACCTACTTTCTTATAGCTCTAATGCAATACTTTGATGTCTGTAGGGCTTTCCACCATATTTGAAGTACTCATTGGTTTTCGGTCAGTTCTCTTTTCCGAGCGTGGAAGGGGCTTTCCCTTTTTCATACACAGTGTAAAAGCTCTCTTTTTTCAAACACAGTGTAAAAGCTCTCCTCTACTCCTCTATGATTAATACATATTTGCTAAACAACGGGAAAAATACTATGATATAATAATACTTTTCTCATCTGGCGATTTAGCAATAATCAAGGGAAGCTACATTACTTCCACATACAGTGGAACTGAGGGAATAAAAGCCTGTTGGCAAAAAATATCGTCGGTGTTGTAGTATGTGAGAGAGAGAGAGAGAGAGAGAGAGAGAGAGAGAGAGAGAGAGAGAGAGCAGCAGTAGCAGCTTTAGTCTGAAGGGTCACCAGAAATTATTACCATTACGGTAATGCTAGCCATTGCCCTGTTACATGATCCCTAGGGCCATCATTTTGGACTTCTGGTTCTCTCATTTGAAGTCATCGTTTGGATTTCTTGGTCAAAATACATGGATGGCCAAGTTTTACCTATACTCGAAAGTATGAAAAGAGTAAAGTAGATTTCACGTTTCGTAAGGGTGCATTTTATGCTCCGTTCGCGTCACCGTGTTTTTTTTTTTTTTTTTTTTTTTTTTTTTTTTTTTCTGACATCCTGAACTATCCCCCTTACTGTGATCAAATGTTTCATCATTAAATTGGTTCTTGGTTGGTTGAAAGAGTACTTTTAAAGCTATATGAGTCATAAGAGAAATTTTAAAAGATCATTGGATAAAAAAAATGCTAGACACTATTAGGCTTCGAGGTTTAGACCTATACAGGTAAGAAAGAAGAAAAATGGAACTCTGTACCACCATCACTCAGATAATGACTTCATTGTCGAATGGAATTGAGGAAACCAACTTCAATCTCTGTTTTCAAGATCGTCATATGGAAAGAATCAGATTTTTATTGAGTGAAAACTGCCGTAGCGTTTTAAAGCTTTCAAAACTAGACGTATAAAATGAATTACAGGCATGCTACTGAGGTTCATCATTAGGCCTAATGACGAGGTGAATAGAGTTTACATGCATAAAGAGCAAATATCATTACACTCGTCAAGGACTGTCATAATGAAAATAAAGTTTTATCGATGGATAAATTTAATTCAGTCGTTCAGAACAGATACTAGCGATACTAGAGGCTCCATCTTGGGATCACTAAACCGTTTGGCTAATTCAGCAAGACAATACTTTCACGCCAAAAATGCAAGAATATAATTGTTTTTTTTTCAAAAACTGCCATTAAATCTGTTCGAGAAATAGATTAAATTAGACTTAAAACTTAGCTGAACAAACCTTGGGTTCACGTTTATGAAGAAAATAACTCGACAGTTGTCGAAAATAGTGAGCTCTGGCAGTCTTGCAACCGCTTGCTACTCCAAACCGCTCAAGATTGACGACACCAGCTCAAGGGTGAAATGATTTTCGTAGATAAAGAAAAATGTTGAGAAAAAGGGCTTGTAAATTATACATGATTTCCAGAATTTTATAATAATGGGAAATATAGTAATGGAAAAATGAGAGACATCTGAATCTCATCTAGCTAAAAAAAAAAAAAAAAAAAAACGAAACTGTTAGGCAAGGTAACGGAAGGCTTGTGACGTCACTTTTAGTCCAGCTACTAGTCTCGTAAGTATTAAAAAAGTCTTTAAACACTAGGTTTAATTTTTTTCATGTGCATGTCATTATTTGCGGGATTGAGTGTTATATATCCTCAATTTAATTATGCGGTTCTCATATTTAAATCGTAAATCCAAAGGTAAACAAGTGATTTACGTTTCAGACGTTTTCTTAGGCCTATGCGGCTTCTGCGTTCAGTTTATGTGATTATGGTCGACTCAGCTACCTCATTTGCTGAACACACACACACACACACACACACACACACATATATATATATATATATATATATATATATATATATATATATATGTGTGTGTGTGTGTGTGTGTGTGTGTGTGTGTGTGTGTGTGTTTGAGTGTGCGTGTGTGAAAACATTCTAACTATTGTGACTTTTAATTTAGGGTAGGTCTAAAGTTTGTGTATACAATTCAGCTATTTTCCATGTCAGAGATGTTCCTTGTTCGAAGGAATGAAAAAATAAATGTTATCGTCGTTAAGTTTTCTCTTCTGCTGATGCAAAATGTAATCAAAATGGATGCAGCTTCAAAATGACTCAGGTCGGTCAGTCTCGTGTTGAATGCTATGATGATATTGTTAACACGGCACCAGTACCTATGACTTGTTGCCCTTGGAAACGCGAGTGATTTGACAGTAATGCAAAATATTGCATGACCTGTCAGTGAACGGTTGTAGACCCATTGGTGGGAGTATATCACTTTATAAAAAATCAGAAAAATGTCTTCCCTTAACAAAAGAGACATCAGTGGTAACCCTTTGGATAGTTGGACATAATAGGGTTATTGTTAATCTACCTGTTGTGGAAATCTCCAAGAGGCAGCTAAATATGTATGTATATGTGTGTATTTCTTTTTATATTAGGCTCTGTATATATATATATATTAGCATTCATATTTTATCACGCAAACAAACAAATACGCGACATACAGATATAAAAAAGACAGATGCACAACTTTTAATGACCAGGAAATATAATCCATTTCGTGTGTTCTGCTTTTATATTCGTTTAATAATCAAATAGACCTACACGCGTTTTGCATTTATCATAAGGTCTCCCCCCTGAATAATTGTTGCCAAACAAAAATGACAAAAACTTATTCTAGATCGGATTATGGTAATGCCTATTATGGCTCTGAATTATGCAAGAGTTATACTTTACACTAAACGGGTGAGTTAGTACTAGCCACCGTAGTCATATTTTGGGCGGCGTGGCTGGCATGCATCCACTGTGGAAGAATTACAGCCATTCATTATTTATTCATATGCTTATTCTTGCAGTGGATAGCTTAGTCATTCGTTTCAGGGGCGTACCCGAAGAGTTATAATGTGCCATAGGAAGTATATGTTTAACGAGCCTTAGGAAGTCTATATTTAATGTGCCTTAAATATATATTTAATGTACATTAAGGAAATATTTGTTTATTTGTAAGTCAGTGTCTCGCGTAGAATTCTAGGTATCATTACTTGGAAATTTATGTATTCATATGTGCATTTTTCATCGGGAAAAGGTATTTGGCAGTAATACCTTCTTTCCTCAAGTAAGCTGTTGTTTTTAATGTTCTGCAGCCTTGCACGTCTTCTTAAAACAAGTGCTTGTTATTAAAAACACGGGTATTCCCATTTTTCATACTTTGTGTTGCTCAGGGTGTATCTTTCTGGCACTCTTTATATAATTATAATAAGGTCCTTCCATTTTAACACTCTGTCAATCCCAGTAAGCCCTAGACCTACCTCTGTTCCTTCTTGAGAATTCCGAATTATCCAAAATCACAATTACCCTTCTTTCCTCTGCACTTCCCTTCCAACCCTCCTAATACACACACACACACACACACACACACACACACACACACACACACACACACACACACACACACACACACGCTCTCCAAAGAAGCAACGGAGGTAACACTAGTACCATCACTAAATCGACATGTACAGACAAAATTAAATTGGAATACAGAAATGAAACCAACGTCACGAGAAAATAGGATTAGACAAAAGATTTTTCCTGTAGGGCAATAGATGAGACCAGATTATTCAACCGATCACGCTTCTTCGATGGAAGAAACTGAAAAATAAATTCACCTACCGAGCAAAGAGGATTAACAGATCTTCTCTGAACAAGCAACCAATTTAATATGAGATAAATCTTGACGAAAAGTGTCATCCTCAGATGACAAAAATAACCAAACCAACATCCTTTCAAATATCAGGATGACAGCCGTAGTCCTAACTGTACTGAAAGTGGAATCATCACAATGTTTTTATATGTTACGCCATCATTCATATTAGAGGGTATAGCCTAATGTTTATACGTAACGACAAGATAGATACAAGGTCGTCGTAGATGATATTACAGTAGATAAAGGTCATGAAAGGTCACGGAATAAAAAACAAAGATGGATTGCAGTGGGTAAAAGCCATGACCCTCTCAGTGTTACGCTCAGGGTTTACGAGGTCTTGTTTGAGAAACATGTGATGGGAATGGAATGGGAATGTTGTTAAGGAAGGGAAGAGGGGTCTAAGGTCTGTCTAGGAATGGGAGCTGATAAAGCAAGATAGAGAGAGAAACGTAAAAAGGGGACTCTTCATATTACTCGGAAATTAAGTTCCTAGTGCAACCGCTATCTCGTTTTCCTCTCTGCTCCCGATCTTATCGTTCTTCCACTTCCTCTCCCTCCGTACTTTTTCTTTTATCCCTTTTCTGAGTTAGCTAAAGGGCTTTTGATATCATTTGGAGACACGGTGCTAGTTAAGAACATTGAGAAGAGGTTTTTACTAATGAAAGGGATATTCCCTGACATTATCCACCAGGAAATAAAAGATTTTTAGTTCTGTTGCAAGACTTCCGCAGCTATGAGTGTTTTGGTTCCTGCTGCCCAGCGTTCCTGACAAAAAAGCCTTAAAGGTGCTTCGTCCACACTGTAGTAAAGCATGTCATAAACATACGTCGACGACTTATCACATACGAACCATAAGCAGGTTGAAAACAAGTGAAC